>NC_136806.1:43393074-43995574 GCF_951216825.1 Electrona antarctica | reverse complement strand
CACACACACACACACACACACACACACACACACACACACACACACACACACACAATATATTAAAGAGGAGGGGTCTAATTGACCTCCAACACCTGTTTTGGCACGTGTGCGTGCACGCGCGTTCTTACTAGGAGCTTTCAATGTCAGTGCCAAGACTGTTGAAAGTCGTCTGAGAGCCTTTGACTCACGAGAGAGAAGCACTCCATAAATCACACACACACACACACACACACACACACACACACACACACACACACACACACACACACACACACACACACACACACACACACACACACACACACACACACACACACACACACACACACACACACACACACACACACACACACACACACACACACACACACACACACACACACACACACACGTCCTCTCCGTCTCTCCAGCAGCTTGTTAGCAGGTGTTGAGTTGGCCATGCTCCATTGAAGCCGGAGTGTTAAGTGCCCCTTGGCCCCATTTCCACTCTGCTAGTTAGTTAGCGCAGAGCGGAGCACGCCAACAAGTGTGACATGTTAAGTGTGTGCACCGTGCACACATTTGTGTGCGCGCGTGTGTGTGTGCGTGGGAGGGAAGCGAGAGAAGCAAGTGCGGCATAAGTGACCTCATTTAAGGACACTAATGGTTGATTTTCGTTTCCAGCTTTCTGTATTCTAGTTCCAGCTGTGCTGTCCCACGCCCCACCACCACCCCCATTTATTTTCTTCCCTGTGTGACACGGCCGCTGGACTCAGCCAAGAGAGCTGATTAGTCAAAGATGCCTTCCAACTGTGCTTTAAATTCCTGTAAAACACAGAAAGACATGCTGTTGGCTGTAGCTGAGTGGGTAGAGAGGCCAGGCTCGGAATTGGAATATAGCCACGTCGGCCCTCAGCTCGCCCCGGTCTATGTCTGTGTCAAAGTGTATCTGGGCAAGACTCACAAGTCTTACAATAAGCGGACATGGCAACACTGCTCTGTAGGGAGTGAAGGTGAGATTGTTTCTTTACTGTGATAATAGGGGTTTATGTTGGCTTGCTGGTGTATGGATAATCACAGTAAAGAGGACAGTCATCTCACCCTCCATCTCTCTGTCAAAACGCTAGGACCACCTGGCTGTAACAGGACCCTGTAAAAAGACTAAGCTTGTCACCAGGTTACTGTACATATTTGTATTTTTGTATTACTACTACTACAATGATGACTTTATATGATGTTTTGTGAATTATTGTATTATTGTTTTGTCTTTAAATGTCTCACATTTAATACACAGGACCTCAATGGAGATGGGCTTATTTGGGTTATCCATTTAGCATTATTTATATACATCTGTGCCACCATACCTTTTTTGCAAACTGTTAATAAAGTATTCAATCAATCAAAACACAAATCACCACTGAGATGCTAGGTAAGAGCTCACAATTGTTATTCACTAGTTCATCTGTGTCTCTGTGTGTGTGTGTGTGTGTGTGTGTGTGTGTGTGTGTGTACATCAAGGTGGCAACAGAGAAAGACAACGGTGTTTTGTTGTACAAGGAGGACCACGACCCCCTTGCACTAGAGCTGTACCAGGGCCACATACGACTCATCTATGACATCGGCAGCTACCCACCCACCACCGTCTACAGGTAGGCCACACACACACACACACACACACACACACACACACACACACACACACACACACACACACACACACACACACACACACACACACACACACACACACACACACACACACACACACACACACACACACACACACACACACACACAATTTTACTAAATTACAGTATAACTATACTGTATATTTCTGTGGTGCAACGTGGTTTAAAGACATGCAGAATACACAAAATAGCATTGCATTCAATCAACAGTCACTAAACATGAAAGGCTCACCTTCACAAAAGTCAGATAATAGTCCTGCTTCAGCCCCAGGATGCTAACATAATAATAATCTACACAGCTTCAATAGGAACGCATAGTCCAAAGTCTAAGCACTAGGTTTCTGTGGCGTTTTCATGGTTGATACTTCTATTCAAATGTTTATGAAATGTTGTATGGCAATGTTGCATGTCTTTCAGTACTGTCCTACGTTTAAGATCACATTTCCATAATGGTGTAATAGCATACAGCCGCTAAACCAGTGTGTGATCAAGTAACCATTTTTTGAGTCTTCAACTTTTTTGTCTACTGTAAGGGATACACATTATTGTGTTTCAGTCCATTAGCTATACAGTATGTTAAATGCAATACAGGATAGAGAGAGAGAGAGAGAGAGAGAGAGAGAGAGAGAGAGACAGAGAGAGACAGAGACAGATACCGTAGAACATGAACCCAGGCCACTTCATCCCAAGGGAAATCCAGCATGCAAGATGCGCCCACGTCACAACTTAAATGAAGGAATGTGGGGATTCGTGAATACAGGGAGGCAGAGACGGAGAGAATGGGAGAGATGATCAGTTACGAGAAAGAAAGAAAGAAAGAAAGAAAGAAAGAAAGAAAGAAAGAAAGAAAGAGAGAAAGAAAGAAAGAAAGAGAGAGACAGAGAAAGACTCACAGTGGGCAGCAAGAGAATCAGGAAGAGGGATGGAAAAAGAAAAGGAAAATAGAGGGGGGAATAAGGGACAACGCTATCGTTTTCACTTCTCTCTCCCTTTGCGGTTCTCCTTGCATACTGACGTCAAGCTGTGTGGATTTGGCTTGGCTCTCTCCTTTTGTCTCTGGTGGGCAAGGGAGGGGAAGGGTATCTACACACTGTGTACTCTGTGTACTCTGTGTGTGCGTGAGTGCGTGAGTGCGTGAGTGCGTGCGTGCGTGCGTGCGTGCGTGCGTGCGTGCGTGCGTGCGTGCGTGCGTGCGTGCGTGCGTGCGTGCGTGCGTGCATAGATGAGCAGGAGAAGGGCAGCATGAGAATAGAATTCTGATAACCAATAAGATAACCATGAGCTGAGACAAGAATGATACGGCAGGCACAAGGATGAGTCACAGGGCAGGAATCCATGTCACCATGGCCAAACAGTTACGGAAGACGTTTGTGCTATATGTTTCCTCTTAAGAGTTTAGTAGTATAAACTAACTAGGTTTAACCTAGTTAGTTTAGACTACTAAACTCTTAAGATGAAACATACTAACTGTTAGTATGTTTCCTCTTAAGAGTTTAGTAGTCTAAACTAACTAGTATGTTTCCTCTTAAGAGTTTAGTAGTCTAAACTAACTAGGTTAGGAAACCACTAAATTACATGCAGTCCTGAGTGGGGGCAGACAAAACAACATCTCAATCATGAATTTGTTTAACTGTAAAATGTATGTAAAATGTAAAATGTATGTAAGAAATACACAGTCAGATCTAGACAGAATTTAACTCAATATACTGTGTATGTATTGTCTGTTTTCAGTTGGCACATGTATGAAATATCCCGTCTACAGTAACATGAATAGGATAGGATCAGATGGTTACATCTGGGGTTGCCTATACTGTAGCTGGCAAACACACACATTTCATATTTAATTTCCTTTTTTAGTTTTGTTCTACAGATTTTGTGCAGTATATTGTGTTTTCATGGTAATACATGTATGTTTCGTGTAGTTGTTGCACAGACGCAGATATCACAATCCGAGGCAGGCGTACACAGTAGAGCAGGGGTTCTCTGGGGACCCCCGGGAATGCTTTGGACCCCCGCCCCGCCCCCCCTCCCACAATAACAATTGACCTTTACAATAACCTTAATAATAGAGAAAATACATCATAAATAAATACTGAAACCAGATATAATCATTAAGGAAAGTTTATGCATCCACTATGTGTACTATGTCAATACTCAGCCATTCAATAGCAAAAAAAAATATTTTGGCGACCCCCTGGGGGGGTCGCGACCCACGGGTTGAGAACCCCTGCAGTAGAGTATACTGTGGCGTTTAAAAGAAAACCTAAAACAAAAGAGAAAACTAGTATGACCTTAAGTGGAATGTGAGCTGGCACCCAGAAGCACTGACACTGGGTGAAAATGAAGAGAGCCATGCGGAGGACAAGAGGAGGGAGCCGAGATGGAAGAGTGGAGCAATGGAAAAGATGTGATGAACCACAATACACAGGGAGGCCAAGAGAATGGGTTGAAAAGGTTAGAAAAGGAGAAAATGGACAGACAAACAGATCAACCAACATACAGATCTATAAACAGCCCAACCAACAGACAGACAAACAGACCCACAGAGAGTGAAGAATGAAACCATGAATGGGTCAATTTGATTTTTTCTTTTTACTTTTTAGCCTGTGAAACAAAACAGCACGGGGTAAAAAATGGATGGATGGAGTCAGCTGAAAGAAAAGACACCAGACGCGGGAAAACGGCAGGGAGGATGAGAGAGAGGAGCGAGGGATGACGGAGGGGATTGAGAGAAAGTGAGGACGACGAGGGGAGGAGGGGAAGTGAAGGAGAGGAAAGTAAAACCACAGGTTGAGCCAGGGAATTATCCCTGTCTGCTTCCGTTAAGATTGACATGGACCACGCCTGACAGACAGAGAGAGGGGGGGCTGTGGAGGGAGAGAGGGAGAAAGTGAGGAGAGAGAGGGGGAGAGAATAAAAGAGAGAGGAAATCGGGTTTGAGGGAGATGAAAAGAGAGGGATCGAGAGAGACGGACTGAGAGAGCGAAGAAGGGAGATAGGGTAGGGAAATCAAGAGGGAGGTAATAAGGGAGGAACGGAAAAAGAGGAACAAAATGGGAAGACAAAGAGAGAGGAGGAAGTGAGAGATGGAGAAAGAGGGGAGAGAGGGAAAGAGAGAAGAAAATGAGAGAAAGTGTGAGAGACATATTGCAAGCGCCAAACCATCCCTATAAAGCCAGCGCTAAGTACTAAGTAAACACTGTCTGTGTGTTATGTTTAACGTTTGCCAAACTGGAACCAGAGAAGGCCCGTCTCCTAGCCTGGGGCTCGCTTGAACACACACTTCCCATGGATCCCCCTCTCATGTGCCTGTCGTTTTGCTGCCAATGCGTGGTCTTATCTGACCCTCATTTGTAAAATACGTGCACAAACGGACTGAAACCGCAGTGTTCAAACGATACTGGACACTTTATGCAACATGTCTTTTAAAACACTGCAAGCTCAAGTGCAGCATTAATGGCACATGGCGCTGGCTGGCTATATCGACACACACACCAGCTCCTACAAATACACCAGGGTTTGTAAGATCCAAAGCCCAGAGACCGGGGTCAGCACCTGGGATGTTTGGGAGTCAACCCTGGATGGATACTGAAATAGAGCAGGGGAGGAAAAACAGAGAGAAAGAGAAGAGGCTGGAGGAGAGAGAGTGAGTGAAGAAAGGGATAAAGAGAGAGAGAGAGAGATGAGAGCTATACAAGACCCTCACTGTAACCTCATTAGCAACAGATCAAAGTGTTTATACGTGTGTGTGTGTTTGTGTGTGTTTGTGTGTGTGTGTGTGTGTGTGTGTGTGTGTGTGTGTGTGTGTGTGTGTGTGTGTGTGTGTGTGTGTGTGTGTGTGTGTGTGTGTGTGTTACTAATGTGGTGCCCTTTATTAAATGCCACATTAATCCTTCCATCGGGTCAAACAGGCAGAGAGGAGGGGAAGGATAGACAGGCGAGTGGAGGGAATGAGGAATATACAGATGCAGAAGAGAAGGGCACAAGGAAGGAGAATCGGAGAGCCGAATGGAAAGATGGGATGAAAATAAAGGAGGGAGGATAGAGATGGGTGGATCAGATAGCAAGGGGGAATGGAAGGAGAGGTAGAGACATTAAGAGAGCGAGAACGAAATGGAGATAAAGGGATTTTTATCAACTCCTTTTTTCATAAAAGTGTTTGCTACATTCCTTTTTTTGTTTTTCAGAGCATGACATCTACAAACATGACTCCCACCAAAAAAGCACACCTTCAAGTCCTCCATTTTTATTTATACTCAAACAATACTTAACTAACATTAACTAAGTTCTTAAAAACTACTACGCAGTCACACCTGTGCCCTCCACGCATACTTTAAAGGGAGGGAGGGAAGGCCCGATTCATAGATTGTATTACATTTTAGAAGAGATAGATGAAGGATGGAATGGAGTGAAAAGAAGAAGGGATGAAAGGAGAGAGCAGCTATGATGAGAGAGGGAGAGAGAGAGAGAGAGAGAGAGAGAGAGAGAGAGAGAGAGAGAGAGAAAGAAAGGGATGCAGAGAAGTTGTGGAAATGGCTTGGAATCCATTAACCATCATATGAATCAAACAATGGGCTTAAAAAGCCAAAACGTTGCATTCCTCCCAGTATGCTCTCAATCAACTGCCAGCTGCAGATGTCAGCGATGACTAAACCGATCACCAGCTTGAAGAATCTTTCACCTCTTTATTCTTCTATTCTGTATGTTTCGCTGACCTGGTGTAGGGAAACCAAACAGAAATTGTATTTTCAGGTCGCAGCTGGATCTGGGCCCAAGGCACTGTGGGGGACTGACAGCAAGTACCCTTCAAGACAAAATAGTGACTTCCACCAGTACATTTAATGAGAAAATTATCACTATTCTGTCATGAAGCGGTGTTCATAAAAATGGTTTCACCTGGACTTACGTCCTCCAACAGTGTTGTCACAGTTGGAGACAGAGTAGTTGAAGCCAAGCCCAATACGGATTCACAGCTGGTGGGACATTTGTTTCAAGGATCTTATATTCAGACAGTAGGAGGCTAGGAGCTACAGTAGGAGGCTAGGAGCTACAGCAATCTGTTTCAAGGATCTTATATTCAGACAGTAGGAGGCTAGGAGCTACAGCAATCTGTTTCAAGGATCTTATATTCAGACAGTAGGAGGCTAGGAGCTACAGCAATCTGTTTGTTTCAAGGATCTTATATTCAGACAGTAGGAGGCTAGGAGCTACAGCAATCTGTTTCAAGGATCTTATATTCAGACAGTAGGAGGCTAGGAGCTACAGCAATCTGTTTCAAGGATCTTATATTCAGACAGTAGGAGGCTAGGAGCTACAAGGATCTTATATTCAGACAGTAGGAGGCTAGGAGCTACAAGGATCTTATATTCAGACAGTAGGAGGCTAGGAGCTACAGCAATCTGGTAAGGATCTTATATTCAGACAGCTAGGAGGCTAGGAGCTACAGCAATCTCCGCCTCTCAATATTCCCACCGCAACATCGGACAGCATTTAGCAGGACAATATTTGTCACGCATTCTCGCTTCACGCTCGCACGCTATAGGAAATAGGTGATAGCGGTGACAATTCTGGATACTGCATCGGCCATTTCCCATTTTTTATCTAAGTAAAAGTATCAATACTGCATGATATAAATACTCTGTTACAAGTAAAACGTACTGGAGTAAACGTACAAAAGTATTGGCTTCAAAATGTACTTAAAGTACTAAAAGTATAAACAGTCATATGCAGAATATTTTGTTTCTCGTTTTCAAATGTATAAAAATCTTTTGAAAATATTAGATCTACAAGCTTGTAGATCGGCTATTTTCAAATAGCAAATAATGTATATAGGGCTGAAGTGGTTAATAGACGTTTTGTAATCTAATAATAATCAAAATCTACAACGTAAGTAGTAACTAAAGTTGTCAAATAAACGCTGTTGTATTATAGACAGGGTGACATCACCAATCTGTTGTATTATCGATAGGGTGACATCATCAATCTCTTGTATTATAGATAGGGTGACATCACCAGCTGGCTCCTAAACTAGCCTACAGCAGATGGCCAGTTCGCCACCCTGGCTTGACACCACCAGAGATGTCAAGCTCCACGCAGGTTTGGGGTTGGGTCACCCTTTAATATCAGTGCAGCTGATGCTATCTAACTGCTAGCACATGTTGCTAGCTTAGCTTAACCTTTGCTTCGTGACCAAGTTAACTCAGTGTAAGGGTGCCTCGCATGAATAAACATTTCATCTTAAGGATATTTTTAAAAGGAATGTGTGAATCCTTAGAATATAGTGTAACTGTTCTTTAATATTTTTTTATCCCGCGATTTTGTAACCCATTTTTCACCCATGTGTCAATTATCTATGTGATCCCGGGCTCTACACACCCTCCGCCAACCTAGTCCCCATATATGGGGGACATGGGGAGAGCAACGGACTTGAACTCATGCTTCCTTCATGCCTGAGTGTCCAAGTTGCTCCTTTACACGTGACGGGGGAGTTTCCCTGGTTGGACGTAGCGCGTGAAAGGAACACGTTATTCCAACCAGTTCCTTTCCCCTCCATCAGGCGCCCCGGCTGGCCAGGGGGAGGCAGTTTAGAGACCAGGATTACTTAATGTTTTTTAGAATATAGTTTAACTGTTAAAATAAATCTGACCAGTCTGAAGTGAGTGGTGCTGTACTGTACTCGAGCTGCAGTACTGTACTGTATTGTACAATGGTGGTCAACAAACGCCATTTCCGTACTCGGACGGTCAGACAGACACAGCCAGGGACACACATAGCTGAGTGGCTGCCGCTAGCACCACTCTAAAAGGGATATGGCATTCAAACCAGTGGACATTGTCATGGCTAGTATTTATTGTTAGATGTCGGTATATATGCATCATGATATAAGTGTTTTAAGTGCCTCATCTATGGAATAAAGCATTTTTTCCCTCATAACTAAAAATGTGATGATATTTTGGGTAGAATCGTTCTAAAACCTTGCTGCTGTTCCACATATGGCCAACCAGTTGAAGAAACCACAGACAGGCAGAGATCATTGATATGTGCTTATGGAAGAAGCTTCTAAACTTCTATTTCTACATTTCTATTGCTAGTTTTTCTAATACCCTTTTAATCTTACTATAACTAATGACCAGAAATAGCCGATCTACAAGGTCTCAACACGTTGCACCAATCCATATGAGTGAAATCAGTCGTGGGGCCTTATCACTTTAGATATGATATTATGATTGGTTGAAGAAAAACCAGTGGAGTAGCAGCAATAGAAGAATAAAATGTTAAGAGAGCAATAACTTGAACGGCAAACAACTCTCGCAGGCAGCACAGCTGCCGGCTCTGCAGCACCCAATTGAGGTAACCACGGTGATGCAGGGCTGAAATTGGGCTTGTCTGGTAAACATCAATTTAACCAGATTGGACTGGTAAACACACACGCATACTCAGTCATACGCGCGCGCACGCACACACACACACACACTCTGTCACTGTCTCACAGACACACACCATATATACCTCTGGTTTAGGAAACCTTGTAAGTAAAGGATAGGCAGTGGCCAATTAGATTTAAGAGTGTAAGCTGATCTATGTGGTTGTTCCTGACCTGAATAGCTTTTATACGCTCACAGATAAAGTCAACGAACGCTAATGATTTCGGAGTTTGTGTTGTATAGAATAGGTGTATAGGTGGTTTCAGGTATTTGAGAGGTTTTTGGGAGTGAAACGTGTGTGTATGCGTGTGTGTGTGTGTGTGTGTGTGTGTGTCTACGGGTGCACAGACTATTTGATTTTGGACTGACAGGAAATTGACTTCCCCTGCGGGCTTGGGTGAACAGGACGAGAGAGAGAGAGAGAGAGAGAGAGAGAGAGAGAGAGAGAGAGAGAGAGAGAGAGAGGGGGCAGAGTGGTTGAAATCTGCAACGGTTCTGTGTTTGTTTTTATTGAATTCCATAATGGGCCACTTTTAGCTAATACACAGGGCCAACCCAGCCAACTTCAAAGAACCTCACACACGCGCACACACTTTCAGACACAGAGACATACATTCACTCTCGCACAGACACACCATACTGTAGGTATGCACGTGCACAGTGCACACGCCACAGTAAAATATCAGTCAAGGTTCTGGAGAAAGTCCACTTGTCAAAACACTGATGAAGCCCGATATTGGAAAACATCACGCACACACACACGCTAGCACACACACGGTCACACGCACGAGCACGAGCACACACACACACACACACACACACACACACACACACACACACACACACACACACACACACACACACACACACACACACACACACACACACACACACACACACACACACACACACACACACACACACACACACACACACACACACACACACACACACACACACACACACACACACACTCTATCTGCCGGTTATATACTGCCACCCTGTGGTGATTTTGTACCATAGCGGTGTCATACTGTAGCTCCATGTGTGTGTGCCCGTGTGTTATTCACTTGGTATCCACATACTATTCACTTATCACTAGTACTAGTATTCACTATCATGTATGGAACTTTGCTACCAAAACTAAATATCTTTCTAATGATAAAAGCTGTGATATTCATCAGGATGTGTCAGTTCAGGTTAAATAGATTCTTTATCAGGCTACTAATCCACTTAGAATTTAGATCCTCATCAGATAAGATTTGATCCGTTCACTGGGATCTTCAGTACATTAGGGTCATGTCAGTTCCCAGCTCAAACACATTTCAAGATGCCCTCGGCCCAAGCTCAGCTGTACTCGCCAATTCTCTTAATCCATTGAGACCTGGAACGCATCCATGTCACGTTAGCGTTTAACCACATTAACTAAAACCCCTTTTGGTGTTTTAAACATTGTTATAATTTAGCTATTGAAAAATAGCAGATCTACAAGCTCATAGCGCGCCACCGAGTGGCGCGCTATGAACTTGTAGGTCTGCTATTTTTGAAAAATCGTTAAAATGTGCCTCAAATCTTTCCGTAAATTGTCATGATTTAGAAAACTTTTTTTTTTTAAATTTCGACGTCAGGCCTGAATGGGTTAACTTGACAACTGGATAATGCAGCGTGGAACTGGAACGTACGAGAGGGAGGAAAAGAGCAGGCGTTGAGGTGGGGAAAGAAAGGAGGGAGAGAGCAGAGGAAAGAGAAGCGTAGAACACAATGTAACACTTCCTCAATGTAACACAATGTAACACTTCCTCAAGCCAAACTGTCTTGACCAATCACCCGTCAACTCAACAAACGAGGAGGAGGAGGGGAGAGGAAGCAGCCAAAGTGGGAATAATAATGTGAAAATCAGAGGATGTTAGCACTGCAGAGTAGCGTCACAGGATCATTGGGATGATTATAATAACAGGCCTGCTTCAAAGTAAGACTTGCCGAGCCATGAGGCCCATAGGGCAGGAGCCTATCTCCCGTTTCGGTAGTGTGAGGCAGCTTGATGTACAAGTCCACCCCCTCTACATGATGTACAAGTACACCCCCTGGACATGATGTACAAGTCCACCCCCTCTACATGATGTACAAGTACACCCCCTGGACATGATGTACAAGTCCACCCCCTCTACATGATGTACAAGTCCACCCCCTCTACATGATGTACAAGTACACCCCCTGGACATGACGCTAGTATGTCACAGGGACGTACCCCAGTCCAACCCTTGATGCTGAGTGCCAAGCATAGAGGCACTCGGTCCCATTTTTTAGAATCCTCCCAGTCTCAGGGCGGTTACTCTAACCACAAGGCAACTGAGCTGGTGACCTGTTTCAAACGGTTACTGAATCAGGACGATTCCAATCTGGGAATCCATCGGCAAAAAAAGAAAAACAGCACCCTCTGCTGTTTGCAGAGCAAAGTTTAGCTGTAAATGACACTGTTTGTTTACATAGCCGAGCCATGTAATAAAGTATGATAAATTATGAAAAATGAATAAGCACTTATTGCAGGGTCTGGAGAGGGAGTGAGTGACCTAGGGGATATGTGCTGTGTCCCACACGCACCCAATAGAGTGAGTGACCTAGGGGATCTGTGCTGTGTCCCACACACACCCAATAGAGTGAGTGACCTAGGGGATCTGTGCTGTGTTCCACACGCACCCAATAGAGTGAGTGACCTAGGGGATCGTGCTGTGTCCCACACGCACCCAATAGAGTGAGTGACCTAGGGGATCTGTGCTGTAGAGTGAGTGACCTAGGGGATCTGTCCTGTAGCCCAATAGAGGGAGTGACCTAGGGGATCTGTCCTGTAGCCCAATAGAGGGAGTGACCTAGGCCCTAGGCCCTAGGGGGGATCTGTGCTGTGTCAGTGTGTCCCACACAAACCCAATAGACAACATCCCTGTTACTACCGTTTACACTGCTCTTCCTTTTTGCCCGCTCAGCATTTTCTATATCACAGACGATGGCCCGCCTCCAGAACTCACAGCCAACATTTCAATTGGCTGTTAGCATAACATCACTTGTAACCTAAAAAAAATAAAAACAAATGTACTATAAACAGTTGTCAATCAAAGCAGGCCTCCGGGCTCCTTAGCTCGTTAGCCAATAAGAGGCCAGGGACACAGGGAAAGCTTTGTCCTGGTGTTTAGCTCTGAGGTCTAGGGGAGACCACCAACGGGTCCTTTAGTGTTTTCCTTACGTTTCGCTTGTTTTCGCCGGGAAGAGTATAAGGACCATGGGGTGAACGGAGGCACAGTCAACTTTACTACCCCACTGTCTCTCTCTCTTTCCCTCTTGTCTATCTCTCTTGGCCATGCCAAACCACTGTCTCTACAGCTGTCTGTCTCTTCTCCAGCAAAAACCACACACACACACACACACACACACACACACACACACACACACACACACACACACACACACACACACACACACACACACACACACACACACACACACACACACACACACACACACACACACACACACACACACACACACACACACACACACACACACACACACACACACACACACACACACACACACACACACACACACACCTCTCAGGGTCAGGCATGGTCGAAAAGGTCATCCCTTTTCAGATTAAACATTATTTCCTTGGAAACATCACTTACTGTAACAGTGCCCCACTGCCCCCATCCTCCAGCTGAGGGTTTTGAGGGCAACGTCTGGCTTTCAGGCATGATGACGTCATGTGGCAGCCAGGTCTATGGACTTTGCATTAAGCACGCCCCCCCGTGAAATACAAAAGCAAACAAACGCGGCCCTCCCCTCACAGAAGTGTGACTGTTTTTTTAAACCCTGTCTGTTGTGGAGTATATGCAGTATTGATTAGCCTACTGTGAAGACATCATCACATAATGGTAACAAACACGGTGATATATATTCAATATTATCTTTTATAAGTCTCATCTTATAGCCCCCCCCCCCCCCATCTTGTCTTTATATTTGGGCTCATCTTATAGCCCCCCCCCCCCATCTTGTCTTTATATTTGGGCTCATCTTATAGCCCCCCCCCCCCCCCCTCTTGTCTTTATATTTGGGCTCATCTTATAGCCCCCCCCCCCCCCCTCTTGTCTTTATATTTGGGCTCATCTTATAGCCCCCCCCCCCATCTTGTCTTTATATTTGGGCTCATCTTATAGCCCCCCCCCCCCCCTCTTGTCTTTATATTTGGGCTCATCTTATAGCCCCCCCCCCCCCATCTTGTCTTTATATTTGGGCTCATCTTATAGCCCCCCCCCCCCCTCTTGTCTTTATATTTGGGCTCATCTTATAGTCCCCCCCATCTTGTCTTTATATTTGGGCTCATCTTATAGCCCCCCCCCCCCCCCCCCCATCTTGTCTTTATATTTGTATCCATCACAAAAGCACATCGAGCTGAATTCTATGTGTGAAATATCCTACAGTATAGTTACTCTAGCTTGTGGCTTTATCTTGGTACAAAAGGAGAAAAGTGAAACGAGGACTTGGGAGAAGTTTCGGAGTTTGCTTTGGGTCAGACGATTTACAGTCTGCTCCACAATGCAGAATGTTAATGGTATTAAAGAAAATGCAGTGCTAACCCTGTGTACTTCCATTTCTCTATGTGTGTGTGTGTGTGTGTGGGCAGTGTGGAGTCTGTGAACGACGGTATGTTCCACTCGGTGGAGCTTCTGATTCAGAACCACTCTCTGAGTCTGGTGGTGGACCACGGAGCCCCCAAGAGTCTGTCCAAGCTACCGCGACAGCCCTCTGTGGATCACACCACGCAGCTCTACATAGGAGGTACGTGCACGCACGCAGCCACGCACAGTATACAGTTGGAGGCCATCGATATTGTCCCTTATCATTTGACCCATTTAGGCCTGACCTCAAAATTTAAAAAAATCCTTCTAAATCCTCCAGTTTTCTGAAATAAATATTTTCACGATTTTTCAAAAATAGCAGACCTACAAGCTCGTAGCGCGCCACTCGGTGGCGCGCTATGAGCTTGTAGATCTGCTATTTTTCAATAGCTAAATTATAACATAATGTTTAAAACACCAAAAGGGGTTTTGCGCAGATCACGCAAACCTCAACAAAAAGAAAAGGACAATATCGATGGCCTCCAACTGTATATATACTGTAGTGTACACACACCTGTAGGAGGAAGGATTTAGCACAACTGCCGCACACAAAAAAGGATGTCACACATTCACACGTTTCACACGTTTTTTCGTGGGCGTGGTGCACCGAAGATAGCAGACCCAACAAGCTCACAAAGAGCTGCGATGTGTTGTGTTGTGAGCTTGTAGATTTGCTATTTTCGGTACACCTTAAGTCAGTCGTTCTCAAAGTAAGGTCCGGGGACCCCCAGGGTTCCTAATACAGCATCACAGTAATTTTAACCATGCACTTTATCAGCTTTTCAAAAATAGCAGATCTACAGGCTGACAAGAGCGTCACTTCATGCCGCGCTGTGACCTGCTATTTTTGAAATCTTTTGAGAAATATCATATTTGGAAAATTGCTTGAAAAAAAAGTAGAATTTTCTCTTCTGGGGGCAGGGGTTGAAACTAAGGTCTCAGAGGCACTTGCCCATCAAGTAAGTACAGGTTCTGTTCTACTAGTAAATTGTCCATTATAAAATGATATTTGAATTACTGTTCAATTGGAATTTTCTGGGGCTGTGTGATAATTTGTATGCCAAATACCTACTGTACATAGCTATGATTATGCATGGGCTCATGCGTCTCCTCTCAAACAAGCACTTGCCCGGTCGGGCAATCTGAAAACAAACTCCACCTGCCCGAAAGTTTTATTTACCTGCGACTATGTACCTGCCCATATGGGCAACCCTTAGTGTCTATGTACCTGCCCATATGGGCAACCCTTAGTGTCTATGTACCTGCCCATATGGGCAACCCTTAGTGTCTATGTACCTGCCCATATGGGCAACCCTTAGTGTCTATGTACCTGCCCATATGGGCAACCCTTAGTGTCTATGTACCTGCCCATATGGGCAACCCTTAGTGTCTATGTACCTGCCCATATGGGCAACCCTTAGTGTCTATGTACCTGCCCATATGGGCAACCCTTAGTGTCTATGTACCTGCCCATATGGGCAACCCTTAGTGTCTATGTACCTGCCCATATGGGCAACCCTTAGTGTCTATGTACCTGCCCATATGGGAAACCCTTAGTGTCTATGTACCTGCCCATATGGGCAACCCTTAGTGTGGCACAAAACATTTTCAGATGGCGCGGTCAATGCATATGAATTCTCAGAGGTCTGAGAACTACTGCCTTAAGTATTCATCATTTCATTCCTACTTTCACTACTGTCCTCTCTCTCTCCCTCCCTCTCCTCTCAGGAGTGCCGTCCCAGGTGGCAGCGTCAGGTCTGCGCCTCAGCCCGGAGCGCTCCCTTCCCTCCTCCCCCGCCCAGGCCTTCAGCGGCTGCATTCACAACGTGCGCATCAACGGCGAGCTCCAGGACCTGCAGGCCTCCCGGGGGGCCTCGCCGCAGGCCCCCGCCCAAGGCAAGGTACAGTAAGAAGAGAACCACGGCACGCACGTACACAGGCAGGGGGAGAAGAGAGAGAGAAAGAGCAGTGGTGGGAAAAAGTGCTCACAATTTTTACTTAGTGAAAGTACAAAAGTATTGGCGTCAAAACTTACTTAAAGTACCAAAAGTAAAAGTACTCATGTTTTCAAATGTATATAGTTTTTTTTTTTAAATAGCCGATCTACAAGCTTACAATGCATCGTGATGTGCCACATTGTAGATCGGCTATGTTCTAAAGATTTGTATACATTTGAGTAACTATAGTGACATATGTTTTCAAATAAATGTAGTGGAGTAAAAGTACAATGTTTGGATCCGAGATGTAGTGGAGTAGAAGTAAAAGTGTTGGAAATTGGAAATACTCAGTAAAGTAAAAGTGCCTTAAAGTAAAAGTACAGTACTTGAGTAAAATGTACTCAGTTACTTTCCACCATAGAGAAAGAGCGAGATGGTACAGAACAGTGATTCCCAACCTGTGGGTCACGAGGATATTGCAAGTGGGCCCCCAAATAATTGGCAAATTACCAAATCACCAGATTTCACTCATGACATTATTACATTATAAATAAGTACTAGTGAACGTGATGCGGAGACGCAGAAGCACATAACCATTGATCACCGGGTGTTGTATAAACATGAAACAGCAGTTCAACAGCAGCTCATAATCTCAGAAACAATATTTTGACACAACCCAGCCTACAGTATGCAAATTAAGCTGTCAGTGGTTACCATTCTTCACTCTGAAACGATTACAGCATTACATATTCAGCAGTCACCACATTTCATCTGGATAGAGATGCACCAGCTGTCTTTAAAGACCCACTTCCCCCACAAAAAATGGGTTAATGACTTTTTGTTTTTTTCACTGTGCATATATCCAAAACACAGACCTTGCACAAACCTCCACAAATCTCCAGTCCAAAGTTCTTGTTTTGTTATGGGGTTTTTATGCCAAATTCTCCCCATAGAAGGTAGCAACCCTAACTGGAACACAGGCTCTTTTTTCCCCATTTCCCGACAATTGAAAGTAACAAACAAGGTTTAAATCAATATTAACCCATAAAAAGCGGGAAAGCATCCGTGTGTCATTTTATATTTTAACTGTGGCTATTCATTGAAAGCAATAAGGTACACCCGCACACTGTGTATTTGCTCGGTACATGAATATTGTCTTATTTAATGAAGCAACCTTCCTCAGGCATGGCTATGACTGTGGCTATTCGAAAATAGCAGATATACTTTTGTACATCTGCTATTTGTTTGTTTTGTGCCTGGGGGGGTCCCTCCCTGGCACAAATCATAATTTGAGAGAACTACTGATTGGCATGTGTAGAATAGGCTGGCTTGTGCTCACTGTTACTTTGGTCGCCTAAAACAACCAAAAAATGTTCTGTCGACTACCTTTTTTTCACTGACAAAAACGAAATAAAAACTAGGTTATGATGACTAAAACAAGACAATTGTCAACAAATAAAAACTAAAATGTTAGGGAGGGACTAGTGGAGAAAAGATCCAGTAGAACTGAAAGACAATTCATTTTATGCTTGGTTGTGTGCAGGTGTCGCTCCGAAAAATAGCCTCACAGCATGTCGCGCATCTGCTATTTTCAGCACCACCACGACCCGCCAAAATACATTTTTGGCGATGTAGTCGACTAAAACATTTCAGATGACTAAAACTAAATGGAAGTTGTATTGAAAAAAACCACACACTGTGTGCTCCTCCAGGCTGAGGGCATCCTACCAGGGTGCCACTCCTGCAGCGTGTGTGCTCAGGGAGCCTGTCGGCAGGGAGGGGACACGGGGGTGACGTGTGAGTGCCCGCCTGGCTACACCGGGGCCCTGTGTGACCAGAAGACCATGCCAAGCCCCTGTCAGGGCAGCAGGTATGACGGGGATACATGCAGTACACACACACACACGCTACACACAAACGCTAATGTGTGTACACAGTACACGCCACACACATGCACGGTGACACGTACACTGTTATTGATACACTAAAATATCCCCATGAAGCCTTGAACTCGCATATCACATTTTTACGCCAATAACCGATGGAGACTCAAAATGTGTCCTACTGACCTATGATGACCCCGGGTATCCAACTATTGGCTCAGGAAAGCGCGCGCGCGCGCACACACACACACACACACACACACACACACACACACACACACACACACACACACACACACACACACACACACACACACACACACACACACACACACACACACACACACACACACACACACACACACACACACACACACACACACACACACACACACACACACACACACACACACACACACACACACACACACACTAATGACTGTCCCCTCGTCATCCCCCAGGTGTGCCCATGGCCTGTGTGTGCCTAAGGGCCAGTCGTACAGCTGCCAGTGTGCAGAGGGCTTCCAGGGCCAGTACTGTGACCGACGGCAGGAGGCCCCCGCCTGCAGGGGGCGCCGCTGTGGCCGTGGAGAATGTCGCGTCTCAGAGGCAGGAGAGCCGCTCTGTCACTGTCAGCCTGGCTACACCGGACAGAGCTGTGAGACCGGTGGGTGACAGAGAGAGAGAGAGAGAGAGAGAGAGAGAGAGAGAGAGAGAGAGAGAGAGAGAGAGAGAGAGAGAGAGAGAGAGAGAGAGAGAGAGAGAGAGAGAGGGGATAGAGAGAGAGGGGGGGGGGGGGGGGGGGGTAGAGAGAGAGAGGGGGGACAGAAATAGGTGGGGAGGATAATAGGAGGGAAAGGGATAAGGTAGCAGAGGAAAGGGGGGGAGATGGGGAGAGAGAGAGAGAGAGAGAGAGAGAGAGAGAGAGAGAGAGAGAGAGAGATAGATAGATAGATAGATAGAGGGGGGAAAGGCGAAAAGGACTACTGTAGTATACTGTGTATAGAGCGTCGCAGTCCCGCCCCCTACCATGGACCAGGAAATGAATCCCAATGCATTATTCCCATAGACATTTCTTAAAGTATTTATTTAAAGACGGTTACGCCGCGGACAAAGCCAACTCGAGTCGTGACAACTCATGACAACACAAACAATATTTTGGACCAAACAAATAATTACAAAGAAGAAAAACAACAAAAAAAGTGTTGTAACCTGCTGTTTTTTTCTTCTTTCTAATAATTTTTTCGGCCCCAAAAATTGTGTTTGTTGTCATGATGAACGGAGGAAAATGAACGGAGAATCATTTCCTGGTCCATGGTAAGGGGCGGGACTGTGACGCTCTATAGGAGGCAAAGGTGTAAAACTGATCTCTGTAAATGTACACATGAAGAAGACTACGTTCATACATTAAGTACTTGTGCCTCTACCTCCAATGTTCTCATGCCTCCTCCCCTCCTCTCCCTCTCTCAGAGGTGACGTGCCAGGGCGAGATGATGCGAGAGCAGCTGAAGCGCCACCATCCGCTGAAGACGTGCACGTCCACCAGCAAGGTCCCGCGCATGGACTGCCATCGCTCCTGCCAGGCGGCGGCCGCCGGGGCGAGCCCCGGCACGTGCTGCGGCCCCACCAAGAGCCGCAAAAGGAAGGTGGCCTTCCGCTGCACCGACGGCAGCTCGTACTCCGAGGAGATGGAGACGGCGCTGGAGTGCGGCTGCGCCAAGTGCCCCTCGTTGTAACACCTGCACCCAACGCCGTCGAGGAAAAGAACAAAACAGCAACCATGACGACACTATACCACCACTGAGGATGGCGGCCATTTTGTGTTTGTTTCTTTCTGGGGTGGTTTCATCGGCAACACCCGCCACCGTTTTCTGATGTCCACGGCACCCCGTTTTGGGATTCTTTTGTTTTGTCGCGTCAATGACACCGCCATTTACGGGATTCTTTTGCACGTGTCCACATTTTGTGGCTTTTTTTTTTTTTTTTTTTAACAATTTGGTTTGACCGTCTACGATTTGCCATCAGGAGAAACTGCAAACAAAAGCCGAGAAAGGGACCTGTGACTGTGTGTGTGTGTTAGTGCGTGTGTGCGAGTGTGTGTGTGTGTTTTTGACAAGAGAGAAAATATATTGTAACATATAAGTGAGGAGAAAAAAAAGCATAGAACTTATTTTTATTATGGGATTTTTCTAAAAGATGAAAAAAAGGACTGATGACTTTTGTTCAGTTTAAATGTGTTGATTATACAATGTGTCATATATGAAAAGTTATTTTGTACCTTGTAAGAAGAAAAAGTACACAACAAAATAGATTAACATTCCTAAAAAAAAGTATATGAATTTATATGTATGTATAAATCTATATAAATATTTACCCTAACCCGATGAATTTTATATTTTCTAACTGTATTTGCATGATGTGTATGTGAATGTTGATGAGAGGGAGGCTTCGGACACTGAGAGTGGAGGATTATCATTTAAAATGGCCGCCAAGGCGGGAAGGAGCGGTGCTGCAAGCTCTCTCTTTTCGGAAAAATAATAAATGCTGGCAGTCTTTTTGTCCTCCCAACTGGAGGCTAAAAAAGGAACTATGTGCCTTGATAACCTGCCATGTAATCTAATGGACATCATCCTCACATGCGTTTCTCTTAGAAGAAATCACAGACTCTTTCCACAGAGGTGAATGGACAGGTCATGCTAAGGTTGTGCCATAGGAAACAATGCATACATTGCTGTATTTTGCTTGTTTATCATTTTCTTTTTTTTTCTTTTCTTTTTTTTGCTATTACACACCAGACTTGGGCTCAATGGGCTATGATTCAAATTTTGGACAGATCATGTTTGATTGCTTACACTTGCGTGTCTGAAAAACTGAAACAGGGCAGGTAAGGGTAAACCCACTGTTGAGCCCAACGTACTAGGTCTTGGGAATCAAGATCACATTGCGCTGCATTAAGGGGGCAGTAAGCGCCTGTGCTAGTATGGATGTAAAACAAAGGGTTACAAGCGACACCAAGCCACCAAAATGGTGGATCTCCTAGAAGATAATGCCAGCGTGATGCCAGGTTCCCAAGCCCACCAGGAAGAATATTCCCATTCAAATCAACATGTTTGGACTTAATACTAAAATCTCTCCTGTTGGTGTGTATAGTAGTTTGAAGTTTGTTTGCCAAGGTTTATGTGGAAGGTAATACGGCTTCACAGTAGAATGTAACCAGAACGTTGAAGAGAATTCATGTTTCGCCTGTATGTGATTCACTCTACCAGTATTACTTTGTGGTGCATCCATAGTCAGATCAAATAACATTTAAAATTGTGGTCAGCGCATCAAATTTTAGGAGATCTTCATTGTGCATGTATCAGCATACACACAGTACCCTGCCTTAGGAACAAAGACACAACACACAAGTCCTGACTTTTTATACTGTAAAATCAAGCTGTACCTTCGAGAACAAAGTTCTGGCGTCTGTCAACCAACTGCCAGTCGTGGCAAACCATTCATTGTAAACAACTGTAAAGAGAGGGCACTTGTAGAATGGCAACATCTGTACTTTCTCAAATCTGTTAACAAGTTATCATGACCTGGGGTACAAGTGTTGCTGAATCGCCATGGCATTCAACCCTGTCCATACCGTAGGTATCTAACACTATACAATAATCTACTGTATTGTTTCACTTTTTAAACACACATTGTTGCTTTGTTTACTACTGGGTGCGGGTGCCAGGCATTGTGACACTTGCAGTTCATTTGGAATTTATTTACGGCTTCATTCTTCAGGTTGTTTATGGTTTGACATGCTTATCAGTATTATACTGCCTTGTTTGCCAGTTTCACCTATATCCACTATTGCCACCCCCAGTTTCCTAGATTAATTCCTCCCCCTCTATCCAGCTTCCATCCAACCTACGTTCCACACTCATTTCCTATCTCTTCTACCTCCCCCATCTTATTTTTCCTCCATTCCCTATTTTGGTCCTTACTTCCTTCCATCTTTTCTTCCATAAAATCTTCATCACAATCCTAAACTTATTTTATTTCTTTATTTTTTTCGTCTGCTATTTCTTCCTCCCCAATAGATCACTCTTTACTGGTATTGAATTCCTGTGTGAACAGAAAAACACCGTACAACATCCCTGTATGAGATGGATGCCTTATTCATAAACCCATGATAATAATAAGTCTGAAATATATACAGTTTTCGCATTCTCCATGGCCATAGGTGAAAATAACGTGAATATGTGATCATGGATACATAATGTTGAATGTTGAAATTAAACTACCATTGAAACTAAAGTGTGCTCACTGGTCTTGCTTACTTCTGAACACAGCTCTTAAATGCATTAATTCGATTGAATTAATTAATCAATGTATTTATGTATACAATTGAATTTAATGAGTCAAAGATATTCTTCAAATTATGCCATAGATCATAATTAAATGGATGTAGTGAAAGAGGACATAAAGTTAGTTGGTGTGAGAGAAGAGGAGGCAGAGGAGTTGGAGGCAGAAGATTCGCTGTGGCGACCCCTGAAGGGAAAAGCCGAAAGGAACAGAAGAAGATTCATGATTTACCTCAATATAAAGTGGGAGATTACTGAGCAGCAAAGACAAATGGTTTAGTTCATTTTTAACAAACAAAAAGGTAGGAGCGCACACCAGTAGTGGGGAGGTGCTGACCGCAGGAGATAAAACTTTGACTGAGAGAGGAAAGAGGCCGCACAGCTCGTAGTCACAATGCCATAAAAGTTTTTATTTTTCCAACGTTTCGGCAACAAGTTGGCTTCTTCCGAGTTCATTTTTAAAACAATCCCTCCAAATGTCATACAGTATGTCATGAAATTGGATAATTATTTCCTTTTTTCGTTGCATTAGTAGTGGGGAAAGACCTACAGTACATGCCCCTGGAGTAGCCCCTTCCTCCTAGGCTTGGTTTATGGTCAGGTCCACCATGCCATTGTGCCGCAAGCGAAAAATTCCAGATCTACAAGCATAAATCATGCTTCAGAGGTCATGTTTTCCATAATTTATACATGGTCGTATGACGTAACAGACGGTAAGAGCATTACCATCATGCCAGTAACAACAACCCTCCGATAAGCAAAGGGCATAGCCAGCTTGGTTTGATCAGCAGTATCAAGTCAGGCCAACTGAAACTAGTACGTTCAACTTTGACTCTCAACAAAGTTTGCAATGTCAGTTCCAAGAAACGCACATAGTTGTGCCAATGTACATGTAGGTCAAGGAACCGAAGTTAAACCCCAACCCCATATAACGTGAATTCACTGTTGCATTTCACTGATCAGCACTACACGACACAGGTAAATACTGTCTTTATCCATCGTATTTATGTGTATAAATTCATTAAATTGCCAACATAAGAAATTGCTCAATTGTAAAAAAGCTAATTCAGAGTTGGTAAGTATGTTGCAGTAATAACAGCAACATAGTTAACTACTCTGCATTTGCTGTTTTGTTATTTTGTGTTTGTTTTTAATCACGATGTCAGATAGTCTTCATAAAATATGTAGTTTAGCTCTTAGCTAGGCTACACATCATGTTGTGTTTTGACATCTTGAATTGACATTCAAAAAACATTTTTCAAAGAAATAAAAAAAATGTGAAAATAGCAGATCTACAGTACCAGCTCACATTATGAATTGAATACCCCATGACCTGAATTCTCCGGTGATATCCTTTTAGACTCTCTGCTGTACTCTGTACGGTTTACATCTGCCAATTAAATTATTCAATCAATCAGCGATTTCAACTATTTCTGAAATAGTGCTTAAGTGGTTAGTGTACTATTTTTGTAGTTTTGGGTTACAGGGTCTCTTCCTAGAAATGTAGTGGAATGTCTTGAAATGTGAAGTAAAGTCATAAATAATAATTCAAGTAAATGTACTTTGTTGCTGTCCAACACTGACCATATAGGGAACCATGAGGGCTTACTTTCTGTGCCTGCTCCTGGCACTACTCAGCGCCACAGTGCACTCTCAGGTACCAGCCTCAGTGCGTGATGCCTACGCCAAATTCCGAAATCAGCACGTCTTCCCTGGCATGAGACAAACCTCCTGTAACAATGTGATACGGGACAGGTACATCTACACGGACAATGACGAGTGCAAGCCGTACAACACCTTCATCCGCGCTCACCAGAATGTCATCAACAACATCTGCAAGCTTGCTGGAGAGCCATACGGTCGCGGTCTGACCAAGAGCATCCACCCGTTTGACATTGTGGTTTGTGTGCATGATGATATGAGGAACCCGGGCCGTAAGCCATGTCGGTACACAGCCAGAGTCAAGTATGCTAATAGGATCGCCATAGCATGTAGGGAAGGCTGGCCTGTGCACTTTGGAACAGACATTTTAGAATTGAAAAATTGACTGCTGTGTAAATCAAGCTGCCAGCCTCTTGAATGAAATAAAAATTACTGATGTACATTTGTGCTCTTAATTTTATGAGGAAACGGTGCCCCATAGTGTGTTATCAAAAGTGTGCACTGTTTTTATTTATTTTTAATCAGCAGTGCACCATCCTCCATCCGTCATACGCCAACCACCCTGTCATACAAAGTTCAGTTTGAATACTTAAAACTATAAAACTACAGTAAGTTTAGAGTACAATATGTGCATTATTCACACACAAACTATCTTTCATTGTCGTCTGTCTCTCCAATGCACCAACAGTCCTTCTAGTGGTGCCGATCCACGGTAGAATAATCTAATATGTCAAATAGCCAAAGTGCCGAATTTTTTTTATCATATAGGACTCTTCAGGTTATGTGGCAAAACATCTCAAGTCACAATGTCACATATATAGAGCATGGGCTAGTCATACAACCGATCACATTCTGATGATTGCTAAGAGCAATCGGTAAGCTGTCTCACATTCCTGGGTCATTAGGGAGGAGTTGTACCTATCATGATGAATAACAAATGAAAGACTATATGGAAGATTAAGTCCTTGTCACTTACTATGATCTACAAGCTGAAAACATTACATTGTGACATGCTGTGAGCTTGTGTAGATCATCTATTTTCTCTACTTGTGCACTTTCGAACAACAGTATGTAGTGCATTAATGTATTGGGAGAAATTTGTAAATTTATGGAAATACAAAGTTTCTGTCCAACAACAACATCATCTGGGCTAAAATGAATAGCCTTTACACAAATCCCATAGCTGAGAATTAGAATACGATTTTCAAATCAATACAAAATTCCATCTTGTATTTAGTTGTAATTATAGCATATATTTGTGGTATACAGTATGTTGATTTCAGTGATGCTTTATATTTTATTTTTATCCACTGCCAGGAATATCTTATTCACACTGAAATTGATGGGAATAGAAATGAAAAGTGATGATGAAAAGTGATGATGAAAAGTACCACCCAGGTGGCCAGCCGCCAGAACAAACATGCTTATTTAGTTAGATCTTTTACAAGTTACTGATGTATCCACTGAACCAAGCACGATAAACAGCTATCAATTGGAAATCACAGTGGAAACCTGTCCTTAATGGGATTTGATTGCAAATAAAATGTGTTCAAAACGTCATAACTGATAGTCCAATGTGCTTGTTGGATATTTGACAATAATACTTGATGATTTGGATTCCTACCAAGCTGCATCATGAGAAACATTGAAACCACAAGATGGCAGTAACACAAAGGTAGAGGGGCCTGTAGGCTGTAGCCATTAACCAACCAGTGTGTCCCTGGGCCTGTAGGCTGTAGCCATTAACCAACCAGTGTGTCCCTGTCAAAGGTAGAGGGGCCTGTAGGCTGTAGCCATTAACCAACCAGTGTGTCCAAAGGTAGAGGGGCCTGTAGGCTGTAGCCATTAACCAACCAGTGTGTCCAAAGGTAGAGGGGCCTGTAGGCTGTAGCCATTAACCAACCAGTGTGTCCCTGTCAAAGGTAGAGGGGCCTGTAGGCTGTAGCCATTAACCAACCAGTGTGTCCCTGTCAAAGGTAGAGGGGCCTGTAGGCTGTAGCCATTAACCAACCAGTGTGTCCCTGTCAAAGGTAGAGGGGCCTGTAGGCTGTAGCCATTAACCAACCAGTGTGTCCCTGTCAAAGGTAGAGGGGCCTGTAGGCTGTAGCCATTAACCAACCAGTGTGTCCCTGTCAAAGGTAGAGGGGCCTGTAGGCTGTAGCCATTAACCAACCAGTGTGTCCCTGTCAAAGGTAGAGGGGCCTGTAGGCTGTAGCCATTAACCAACCAGTGTGTCCCTGTCAAAGGTAGAGGGGCCTGTAGGCTGTAGCCATTAACCAACCAGTGTGTCCCTGTCAAAGGTAGAGGGGCCTGTAGGCTGTAGCCATTAACCAACCAGTGTGTCCCTGTCAAAGGTAGAGGGGCCTGTAGGCTGTAGCCATTAACCAACCAGTGTGTCCCTGTCAAAGGTAGAGGGGCCTGTAGGCTGTAGCCATTAACCAACCAGTGTGTCCCTGTCAAAGGTAGAGGGGCCTGTAGGCTGTAGCCATTAACCAACCAGTGTGTCCCTGTCAAAGGTAGAGGGGCCTGTAGGCTGTAGCCATTAACCAACCAGTGTGTCCCTGTCAAAGGTAGAGGGGCCTGTAGGCTGTAGCCATTAACCAACCAGTGTGTCCCTGCCAAAGGTAGAGGGGCCTGTAGGCTGTAGCCATTAACCAACCAGTGTGTCCCTGTCAAAGGTAGAGGGGCCTGTAGGCTGTAGCCATTAACCAACCAGTGTGTCCCTGCCAAAGGTAGAGGGGCCTGTAGGCTGTAGCCATTAACCAACCAGTGTGTCCCTGTCAAAGGTAGAGGGGCCTGTAGGCTGTAGCCATTAACCAACCAGTGTGTCCCTGTCAAAGGTAGAGGGGCCTGTAGGCTGTAGCCATTAACCAACCAGTGTGTCCCTGTCAAAGGTAGAGGGGCCTGTAGGCTGTAGCCATTAACCAACCAGTGTGTCCCTGTCAAAGGTAGAGGGGCCTGTAGGCTGTAGCCATTAACCAACCAGTGTGTCCCTGTCAAAGGTAGAGGGGCCTGTAGGCTGTAGCCATTAACCAACCAGTAACACAAAGGTAGAGGGGCCTGTAGGCTGTAGCCATTAACCAACCAGTGTGTCCCTGTCAAAGGTAGAGGGGCCTGTAGGCTGTAGCCATTAACCAACCAGTAACACAAAGGTAGAGGGGCCTGTAGGCTGTAGCCATTAACCAACCAGTGTGTCCCTGTCAAAGGTAGAGGGGGCTGTAGCCATTAACCAACCAGTGTGTCCCTGTCAAAGGTAGAGGGGCCTGTAGGCTGTAGCCATTAACCAACCAGTGTAAAGGTAGAGGGGCCTGTAGGCTGTAGCCATTAACCAACCAGTGTGTCCCTGTCAAAACCTTTATCCATCAGTGCATTATAAGCTCTAATGATCACTTATACACGTACGTGTCTACTAACGTAGAGGTTGAAGCCTTCTAGTTAACACATTGTGTTCTACATACGTGTCTACTAACGGAGCGGTTGAAGCCTTCTAGTTAACACATTGTGTTCTACATTCTCTCTCTCTTTCTCTTTGGGACTTTCTCCTCATCACTGTCAGCAAATGCTTGCTCAGGGGGTAAATGTCATCTCCCTGCTCTACTCTACAGACTCTGGTCCTCATTCACAAAGGAGAAATACACCACAGTGTAAATGATGCGTAAACAGATGCGTATAGATATCGTATCAATCCGTCCTCTCAACCTACGCTTAGCTCCCGTGTTATTCAGGGAAGCTGGTGTAATCACTTAATTTGTGTGGATCTCCGAGTGTATCCTTTCCGCATTTTTCCCAAGCGATTCGCCTGGTGTCGCCTGGTTAGATGGAACATCCACGCCCATTCCACACCATATAAGGCAACAGGAAATATCGAAATACGTCATCATAGCCTGCACAGAGGATTCCCAAGCTTTAAATTATATACAACAGCTGCGATGAGCTTGTAGAGCAGTTAATTTTGACAGGCGGGACTTCAAGCAAACAGCGCGAGTTGTATATAATTATAAACAAAACTTGCCAACTTGGCACGCATTGCTTCACTCCTTGTTAAATGTCAGAACGTTAATAAGTTAACTGATGTTACAGTTACTTTCACATAATGAGAAAGAAGTTAATTTGTACTGTTCACCACACGACCAAATGCTATATTACAACTCGGCAATGATAAAAGCCCTTACTGATGAATTGCCATGTTGCAATTGCACACTCGCCTGCAGAGGTAAAAATAGATATCCGATACTTTTTTTTATCAGAGCTGCATTGATTCATGCGGGGAAGTCCGTCTTTTAGATTAATATCATCTCACTGTCATCTGTCTGAATGCCATGTGGAGAATGGATTTGTTCTGATCATGGACACGTAGGCATATATCTATTTAAATGTTCAACCATATACGGCGGGTAGCCTATATCCTCTTTGTCAGATCCTCTTTGTCAGTAAGTGCAGGTTCATTTCATGATGTCGTCATATTAAAATGATTCGCGGGACATTTGGCACCAAACTTGATTGATCTCATGATGAGATCAATGTAGTAGCCTACAGCCTAGCTACAGTTGCCCATATTATAATTAATTAAGGTGAGCTGGCTTAAAACTATGACTGGCCGAATTGCACGCGCTGATGCCATAATGTGGACTTCTATTTTTTATAGGGCTATATATAAGGCCCTCGTGACTGTTGTCTGTTTGTCAGACCGGCACGTCTGTGAACCATATATGCAGAGCTAAAAGCCAGTCGGGCAGGGCCGTGTTCTGTCCGGGCCGGGCTCACTGCGCCGTTATATTCATTTTCCAATGTGAATTTCACCCAGATTGGACTCGGTTCAGCGGCAGCATGCTGCTGTCCACCCCCCCCCCCCAACATAAATGCGTCTAATGTGTCTTTTGATATGGCATAGGACTATTCAATTTAATTCACTGAAAGTATGAATAAACAATTTCATAATCATACATTAAAGAGTAAACAAATCACAATACTGATTCAGAACTAGAAAAGTCACAATTTTGAAAAATTGCAAAGTGTGGTTGCCGCAGTCGCTTAAATAGGCCCCTCTCACTAATATTGTCAGCCAATTACAATGTCATGTGACTCCTTGACTCTCTTGAAAAGTAATTAGACATTCTCTATAACGCTTGAATAGTTTGGTCTTCTGCCCCTGCAAGGGAATTTATGTCTTTATAAACGATTGTAAAACATAGATTGGTTACGTAACCAACAACAGCCAATTAGCTACGGCAAACGTTATGCAAAGCTCGGCCAATCACAGCATAAGTTAGTTAGGTTACTCCAGAAGAATAATAAAGTGTGACAATAACTATAGTCTGAATCACACTAATAAAAGACAAACCACATGATATGAGATGTCTTGTGCCTTTCGACCGTTAGGCCTAGACTCTGCAACCATATTATTTCACAAAAGAAAATATGCCATGACAATTAGACCAACATCCACTACTGTACCTTACAGTAAGTGGCACAAAATCAAACTGTGGCTTCTTTGTGATATCATTATAGAACACAAGTTACACAACACCATGACAGATAGATCAAGTGGTAACACTAACCTTCAACCCAGCAAAATAGAATAGAATTGACTCACAATTAGCAGAACAGAATCTGGATGGCTGGATATCCATGAATCTTGGAGGGAATGATAACATGTAGAGCAGGGAGACGAGCAGGGAGATGATTTCCCCTTGAAGTGATGATAATATTTTGGGGCATTTGGAGATATTAAAACATGTATCCCTATAAAGCAGAGTGAAATTGAAAAAAGAAAGAAAAGTATTATTAATGACGACGAAAAATTTGAAATTGATTTTTACTGTCACTTTGTCATTAATTTATTTTCACATACTGTATACAGCAGCCTTTCTAGAAACACACACACACACACACACACACACACACACACACACACACACACACACACACACACACACACACACACACACACACACACACACACACACAGTTGGTGTTGGCAAGATTAGCATCCTGAGATTGAGGGTGAGGGGCCTGAATAGACACTGCAAACCATTTATTCTCAACCGATACAATAGAACTGTGTCTACTGTACACCTTTGTAACCAAATCATTACATAAAATAGCACAACAATATCATCAAGATGACACATAGATGAACATCCTCTAATGGTACATTAGAATATCACCTACTATACTCACATATCAGTAGGTCTAGCCTAGACTCTCGTAGATGTATTTATTGATTCTGACATTTTCAATCTACGAGTCTAAAGGTCTCATTACCCATGGTTCTTAGAATTGTCCTCCCGAACCTATAATTGCTCTCAACATGTAAAAATGTAAAATCTAAGGTGCTTAGATTCCACTTCTCAGGTCGGCTTGCGCCCTGCGTTTAAAACCCGTAGGTCCGTTGTTTTCAATTAAAACAAGTGTTTTGACCCACTTGAACCCACAATTCTGAATCTGTCATCCATCTTGGATCTCTCCTCAATTGTAACTGCGCAACAGCGCCCCTGGCAGTCAGGGTTGTGCAGCAAGTTGCACTCATTGGGGGAGACGAGGAGACATCCAAGATGGATGACAGATTCCGAGACAGTGGATCAAAACACTTTTTTATTGAAAACAACGGACGGACCTACAGGTTTTAAATGCAGGGCACAAGCCGACCTGAGGAGTGGGGCAGCTGGGTAAGCACCTTATAGTCCGACAGTCAAGGTGGACGGGTGGGAAATTTGGTATGGTCTTTTTTATTGGCCTAAAATATTGTCTATATACATACATTCATGAATCCACTTGCTGACCGGCTGTCGGTATTGGGCAATTTTTTATAGGGGTTTCTTGTGAGCCTACCATTAACATCCTATGGCAGGCAAAAACATTGCTTTAAGTAGCATGTATTTGTAACATTCATTATTCTGAATCCATTCCAAGCATTAGTTTTGCACAAAATAACACTCCTTGGGCTAAAAACAGCCATAGCCACTTGCCCAAAATGTGCTGACCTCATCACATTTGTGCTGACCTCATCACAGTCATGACATCTATGGCCGTTTTTAGCCCAAGGAGTGTTTTTTGTGCAAAACTAATGCTTGGAATGGATCCAGAATCATAAAACCCCCTAGTTTGACATGTCACATGCTACTTAAAGCATAAGGAAAGTTTGACATTTTTGACAATTTTTCCTGCCATAGGATGTTAATGAAATACTAACAGCCGGTCAGCAAGTGGATTCATGAATGTATATATAGACAATATTTTAGGCCAATAAAAAAGACTATATACCAAATGTCCCACTTTAAACAAAAGAAACCTGTCGGCTGCCCGACTATTAGGTATTGCATTTATTGAGAGCAATTATGGGTAATGAGATGAGAAATCTTAGGCTAGGTCTAGCCACTTCGACTCCGAGTTGAATCTCATGACTGCCTTTCCATTATTCATCACAAAATGTCTTTGTTGACAGTCTTCTGTTAATGCAACATCAGTGCAAACATTCTTCAAGGCAGATGGTCTAAAACGCTGCATGAATCACTGCTTATAATGAAGGCCACAACCACATTGGGCCTCTGCTGTAGTCTAGCACTGTGCTTGCCACGTAAGTAGGCTACTGTAGGGCTTGAGAAATGCAGCAATTAGCAACAACAAATAAGTATGTATGGCCCCTTAATTACTTAATTAACAGGTGTTCAGTTGAACTGTGATATGACTCTTAATGTAGCAGAGTTTGGGAAGTCATCATGGGTCTTTTCTCTTCCCTGGGAGTCTGGGACCAAGGCTATGTATGGGTAATGTCTCTGTGAAGTGAGCGTCCACTCCGTCCAGTATGCACAATTAATAGCAGCAGGACAGCAGTAGCCTGGCTAATAAGCCAGACTCAAAGCACCCCGAGTCTGACCTGAATATATAGAACCTTAATCATTATCATTTAGCACCTGTGAAGGGCCCAATCCGGATAAAATGGGCTGCCTCCGGCTGCTCCAGTGCTGCAGCTGCTATCGTGTCACCCGTCACCGTTCTTCTAAAGACTGAACCTCTTGCTCTGCTCCAAATTAGCGAATAGCGATGTCGCCTGTCGGTCGTTAAATTCATTCATTCTGCATTAGGATTTTTGACACGCACTCACGCATAATTTAACATTAACAATGCAGCTCCTGCTCCACTGTCATGACAGGCCGAACTGTGCGTGCCGTGCGCAGCAGGCTGTAGCGTTACAGTGTAGCCTACTTCTCTAGTAGTGCATGTTGCCAGGTTCATAAGGCAGACTGGCTGCTACAGGTACCCATGGCTGGTATTGAAACTTGCATCCATTGATAAATTCCAAATAAAACTTAATTAATTCTTCACATAGGACTACTATGGCTTTAGATTATATTGGGTAACATGTTTTAACTAACCTTACCAGACGTTCCAGTTTTAACAGTAGACTAACAAAAGCCTTGCGCGGAATATTATGAGAAGACCCATTTTATCTGCAAAAAATAAAGAGAACACAGCGCCCTCTGCTGTTTGTTTCCTGTTCTGTTGCCTTGAGAGATTATTCTATCTTTTAGACTAATGCCATTCCCTCATATCTCCCGCTTTATTCTGTCAGCTGAAATAAAGCTGACCATTGTCAAGTGGTTAAGGTTCAATGTGTACACTCTCAGAGTTATGGGTGTCCTTGCAAATAAAACGTTTGAGAACCGTTGTCCTATAGTGCAGTGGTTCCCAAACCTTTTCATGTCAAGGACCCCCAAATTGACACTCATTAGCCCGTGGACGGCGGACCCCCATTTATGGCTCTAGCAGTAATTTTCAACCCGTTTAATTTCAAGGACCCCCAGTTTGACATGCATTTTGAAAGTACATCTCACGTCATAAAAGTGTGGGCACCCCTGTTCTAGCCCCTAGGATGACCTGAGGCGAATACCCACTTAAAAACCACATGCTACGTTGCCCAAATCTGAATTTAGGTGCTCAAATGAACTTAAACTGAAGCAATTCAGTAAAGGTCAACACTTCCTCCTGGGTCATTTTAGGGGCTGGGACCTCCAGTAAAAGGCCTAAATACTCTCCAAGAGTTGGGGAACAACATATCAAGAGAGTGGAGTGGTAGGCCCTTGGATTGACCCAGGACCAGTGATTAAATGTACCCCACTGAAAAATAGCAGATCTACAAGCTCGTAGCGTGGCACTCGGTGCCGCACTACGAGCTTGTAGATCTGCCCAAAGTTGAAGGGCTTCAACCTTGGGTACTGGGTAGCTGATGTTGAAGCTCTGCCCTTCAACTTTGGGTACTTTTACATGTAGGCTGACCCAAAGTTGAAACAGTTGCAAGGGGGACATCTTTGGGCATGGGGTCCTCATCGTTGGATATGTTGTTCCCACAACCAAGAAGAGTATTTTACCCTTTACTGGAGGTCCTAGGCCCTAAAATGACCCCATGAGGAAGCGTTGACCTTTACTGAATTGCTTCAGTTTCAGTTCATTTGACCACCTAACTTCAGATGTGGGCATAATTACACCATTGCTTCAGTTTCAGTTCATTTGACAACCTTCTTTCAACTTTGGGCACCCTAACATGTGGTCTTTAAGTGGTGGGCCTGTGGTCATCTTAGTGGCTAGGAGGTCCAGTGAAAGGCCTACATACTCTCCCAAGATGGAGGAACAACATTTTACAATCTGGGAACCCTAGGCCTTTGTATGGCTACAGTGCGACTGATTCAATCCTACCCTAAATCTAGGCCTAAAACGTGACACCTCAAAGTGGGGTACATTGCATCCACTGGTCAATCCAAGGGCCTACCACTCCACTCTCTTGATATGTTCTTTCCCAACTCTTGGAGAGTATGTAGGCCTTTCCCTGGACCTTCTAGCGGCTAGAAGGTCCAGGGAAAGTCCTACATTGTAGGACTAGTAGCATGCCAAAGTTTGTGCTATTGCCATTGAGAATGCATTGGGCGTTTAAGTTAAATAACTCAGAAACTACAAATCATTTCAAAGTAAAATGTTCCAGCATGTGTCTCCACAGTAAGCTGAATTATAAAATGTGTGAATAGAGTTTCTAGGTGAAAGTAATTTTTTGACGTGCCATAGAGCTGCCATTGAGCCCCATTATACATTTCTCAAATTTGAAAGCACTATATTTCTAAAACTATGAAACATTTCAAAGATTTCTTTTCAGGCAAACATGTCCACCGTAAAATGAGCCTAAATAGGTTTGAATGGGGTTTCTAGGTGTAAGTATGTAGGACTAGTAGCATGCCAAAGTTTGTGCTATTGCCATTGAGAATGCATTGGGCGTTTAAGTTAAATACAGGGAGGAAATATTTTGACAGCAAACTGCCTGTCATATTTTCTCCCTATTCCAAAGCCCCCCCCCCCCCCCCCCCCAGGTACATTATATATTTAAACTATTTTCAGCAATGGTACACTTATTTTTTCAGTGGGGAGATCTTGTTGAGCTGGTCATTTTGAAAGTAGATCTCACGTCATAAAAGTGTGGGCACCCCTGTTCTAGCCCCTAGGATGACCTGAGGCCCACCACTTAAAAACCACATGCTACGTTGCCCAAATCTGAATTTAGGTGCTCAAATGAACTTAAACTGAAGCAATTCAGTAAAGGTCAACACTTCCTCCTGGGTCATTTTAGGGGCTGGGACCTCCAGTAAAAGGCCTAAATACTCTCCAAGAGTTGGGGAACAACATATCAAGAGAGTGGAGTGGTAGGCCCTTGGATTGACCCAGGACCAGTGATTAAATGTACCCCACTGAAAAATAGCAGATCTACAAGCTCGTAGCGTGGCACTCGGTGCCGCACTACGAGCTTGTAGATCTGCCCAAAGTTGAAGGGCTTCAACCTTGGGTACTGGGTAGCTGATGTTGAAGCTCTGCCCTTCAACTTTGGGCACTTTTACATGTAGGCTGACCCAAAGTTGAAACAGTTGCAAGGGGGACATCTTTGGGCATGGGGTCCTCATCGTTGGATATGTTGTTCCCACAACCAAGAAGAGTATTTTACCCTTTACTGGAGGTCCTAGGCCCTAAAATGACCCCATGAGGAAGCGTTGACCTTTACTGAATTGCTTCAGTTTCAGTTCATTTGACCACCTAACTTCAGATGTGGGCATAATTACACCATTGCTTCAGTTTCAGTTCATTTGACAACCTTCTTTCAACTTTGGGCACCCTAACATGTGGTCTTTAAGTGGTGGGCCTGTGGTCATCTTAGTGGCTAGGAGGTCCAGTGAAAGGCCTACATACTCTCCCAAGATGGAGGAACAACATTTTACAATCTGGGAACCCTAGGCCTTTGTATGGCTACAGTGCGACTGGTTCAATCCTACCCTAAATCTAGGCCTAAGACGTGACACCTCAAAGTGGGGTACATTGCATCCACTGGTCAATCCAAGGGCCTACCACTCCACTCTCTTGATATGTTCTTTCCCAACTCTTGGAGAGTATGTAGGCCTTTCCCTGGACCTTCTAGCGGCTAGAAGGTCCAGGGAAAGTCCTACATTGTAGGACTAGTAGCATGCCAAAGTTTGTGCTATTGCCATTGAGAATGCATTGGGCGTTTAAGTTAAATAACTCAGAAACTACAAATCATTTCAAAGTAAAAAGTTCCAGCATTTGTCTTCACAGTAAGCTGAATTATAAAATGTGTGAATGGAGTTTCTAGGTGAAAGTGATTTTTTACATGCCATAGAGCAGTGCAATGGTGTATTAACTTTGTATTTAGGGTTTCTTCCTGGAGGCTGAACCCTTGACAGTCAAACAGGCCAATGAAATAAACAGAAATATAGTGACATCACACTATCAGCCCCTCCCCTAACCCCTCCCCCTTTATCATACAACTACAGCTGTGGGTGCGGCTTCAGTTCAGGTGGATCACCACCCACCAGGCAAACCAGGCATACAATTTACAATTTACAATTTAGGCATTTAGCAGACGCTCTTAATCCAGAGCGATTTACATTAAGCAATAACAAAAGCATGGCATACATCACATATATAAAAAGTAGTTATCATGAATCATGCGTAGACTAAGAACGTAACAGTGGAGTATCTATGTAAACTATACATACTATACTATATAATATATTATACATGTGTACTATAAAGTGCTATGACTACATAAAGTGCAATTCTAGAGCTGTCTACGTAACAAGCTATAAGTCTGTTTAAAATACTATCTAAGTCTACATAATGTGCTATCTAAGGGGCTAGGCTAGGGCAAGTGCTACGGGCCATGGTGGAGTCTGAAGAGGTGGGTTTTCAGACTACGGCGGAAGATTGGGAGTGAGGCTGCAGTTCTGACTGTGATGGGAAGTGCATTCCATAGTTTTGGAGCCAGAAGGGAGAAGAGTTTGGGACGTGTGGAGCATACTTAATGAACTGGTGGGCGTGTCCACATAAAAGCATGATTTTAACAAATACTGTACACTTTTTGGAAAAAGTTATTCCTCCTTATATTATAATAATACCTGATGATCATGTTTTAGGGTGGAAAGAAATCGTGGCACCCCATCTTTAATATTAATAGATATAGGAAAATATGAATGTCCATTCAGGGTGAAGTGTTGAGAATTTATTAAGAAGATTCAGGCAGAAGAACAACATTCAGATCATAGGAACAGACCTCGTGGCCTGACCTTTGATGAGCATATGGATTTCAAGGAAGGCATACAGGAAAGATGATCTGATTCTGATTCGTTTATGCTGTAATATTCTTGAAATGCAGACTTGTTTCTTAACCCATTTTGACCCGAGATCAGATTCTAAAAATGTCTTCTACATCCTGACAGTTTTCTGAAAAAGCTATGGTTCTATGTCAGTCGTTCTTCAATTTTTCAAAAATAGCAGACCTACAAGCTCATAGCGCGCCACTTGGTGGCGCGCTATGAGCTTGTAGATCTGCTATTTTTCAATAGCTAAAGCATAACATAATGCTAACACCAAAAGGGGTTCCCGCCCAAAATGGGAGAGCTGGGACTTATGGTATACTATAAACCAAAACTAAGAACAATCAACATACAGTCTTAAATAATTATGGCCCTCTAAACCTTATGTCACACACAATGTATCCAAAAGTAAAAGATCTTTTTGTGCACAGTTGCATCCTGGGACCTTATTAGCTTTAGAAACAGGTAGATTCATTGGTAGGAAGACAGAATGTGTTTATTGTGATTTGGAAAGATTTTTTTGTTTTACTGTCCACTATGATGAATTACTGTAAGACATTTGTTATTTTGTAAGTATTTCCATTAACTTTTTTTTGTTTTGTTAGAAAAACTTTAATAATGTTTCAGTAAAGGTACTTCTGCTTTAGCTTACTGGACCTGTTCTCTTGATCTCGACCCTGACCCTGACCTAATGGATGACCCTTGCTGGACCTGCTCTCTTGATCTCGACCCTGACCTTGAGGTTCGTCCCTGCTCCCTCGACCTTGATCCTGATCTACTGGTCCTGCCCCCCGCACCCTTTAATCCTTCCAAACACCCTAAAATCACTCTTGAACTCTTCGGAAAGCCACTTCTCCAGATCACCCACACTCATCGGCAACATTTTGAAATCATCCTCCTTGTTTGCACGATAGGCTTTAGAAATATACTTATCAATTTGATTTTTCTTTTTGCAGCAGTAAGCGGTCCAGAACCCCTGGGGAACGTTGACTCGTTTCTCGTTCTCACCCTCTTCCCCCAACCAGCTATCTCCTGGCACTACCCCGGTCACTAAGTAGGCCATTTCACTGCATTGTTTTATTCCTAGTTGCTCGTTTTTAAAAACAAGGTCCTCAACCTTGACCCATTCTTGATTAGCATTACTTAATTGTGGTGCTGCGTTTGTGAGAGTGAAGGTGGCTTCTCTCCCCTCCTTGCTGTCAGCAGCGCGCTTTGGGTTCAGGTGGCCTCTGGTGTAAATATCCGGTAGATTATTTTTACGTCGTTCCTCGGTGTCGTTTGTATAGTCGTCATCCACTGCCTGATGCTGACTATGGAATCCTTTCTTGGCTCGGACCATCTGTTTCTCCCACTGTTCGTCTTCAAGCTGTAAAATGAGTATAAATTATAGTTTGTCACTGGTGTAGGCCTACATCATTGTACATCAGATATAATCTCTGTCAAATATATACAAAAGTAAATAAGGAATAAGCCAATCATTCAAGATCGAAAGACATTTCTAAATAGAAGCAACTTTCAGTACTTTTTCCACCACTGTAATAGGCCCCCTCCTTTTCCCCTCTACACTAAATCTATTTGCTGAAAATAGACAATCTACAAGCTCAGAATGTGAGCTTAGATAGTTTTGCCAAATGTTCCCCCACCACTAGACACTAGGGGCCCGATTAAGCAAGTGGAATCTAATTACATATCATTTTACAGTTTTTAAGACGTGGGGGCGTGTGCAATGTCATATTACAATTATGGGCCAGGTAAGAAGCGCTTTCGACACCCCGTGGTGTGAGCAAAACGGCCTTGAATTAGTCATGGGAGTGTTTCAGGGAGTTTTGAGGCTTACCCAATGAACATGTCCGTACTATTCTCTTTACGACACCAGCTGATGTCCTCATGGAATGCGCCCTTTTCGGCAAGTGGTATTACATTTCTGCAGACTGGCACCATAGACATGACATGACTTTGTCACATTTGGGTTAATTATTCATATTGCACTGCATGCTGTCACCTTTATGCCTCAAAAGAACAGATCCACAAGCTGTCACAGCCATGATGTGCATAGCTTGTAGGCCTATGTCTCTATTTTGTTAAGTAACTTGCAGTTTTCATTGGAAAGTCATTACAGCGGCGCAGCCATATGCTAAGGGAGGGAGATATACGCACATCATCACTTAATTTGTTTCTGTTCTAAGCATGAAAAACAGCTGTAAAAATCTTTATTCTAGTTCATTTGATTCATAAATGAATAACTAAGCCTTTGAAATGGCACCTACCTATACCTTTCAGATCGGAATGGAACTGCGAGTAGATACGCAGCATTGGCTGGCAAATTGGCAACTTGCTTAATCGGGCCCCATAGGGCCCGATTAAGCAAGTGGAAAAACCCATCGGGCCCCATAGGGCCCGATTAAGCAAGTGGAAAAACCCATGCGGTAATACAGATTTTGGCCTCGCTCTGCGCCTTTTCGTATTATGGAAGCCGTGGTGAACGCTCACTCATATGGAATACCACGTTCCTGAATATTTTAGCATTGGGGGAGTGTCCATATGTTAATTATTTTCGCTTTGCGCTATTTGCTATTAAGCCCCTTGACCTAAAAACACTCAGCGCATACCGATTCCGCCTGGGAAGCAAAGTTGCTTGTAAATATTGGTAGTTGTGGTTGCTTTTCTTGTTTCTAAAGTGCTTATTTGGGCTTTTCTCCTAATGTTGTTTAAACCAGTGATCCTCACACAGTGACATTCCCATGTCAAGGACCTCCAGATGAATGCATTTGCCCAACTAAGCCAGTGACCTCCATGACAGATTTGTGTTTTTATTTTTTTGAAATTATGTTTTTATTTTGGTCATCGTGTACGAGCATAATTAACAACTACATCATGAGAAGTACATTACAATCATACATGTACAGAGATATATTTCCCATGTTCTCAATGGTGACCAAAGTTACAACATTTTTCTTTTTCTTTGGAGCAAAAACAATAAACATACAAACAAGAAAAAACAAAAAAGACGAACATCTGGGCAGCTCTTAAGGGAAAAGGGGGAAAGGAGACGCTTTCACAAATCTACATTACAACTTATTTGTAAGCAAGTACAGGGTCATACATTCAGCAAGTTACAATAAAAGAAAGGAAATGAGAATAAAACACAAAAACAAAAGAGGCATAGGACGAGCGATAGCAACACAATACTTTGTTTTCCCTTATTCAGCAAAAGTCTGATCGGACAGGTGCGATATATTCAGTCCATTTAGTCCAGATCCAGAAGAACTTTTCTTCCTGTAATCTAAGTGAGTACGTCAGTTTTTCCATCTTGTATATATCATGAGTTATCTCGATCCATTCCTCTACCGTGGGTGGTTGTGGTTGCATCCACCTCCTAGTGATAGCCTTCTTGCTAGCCACCAGGAGGGTCAGAATTATTTTTTTATCGTTACTATCAAATAAGTCATGTGGGAGGTTTCCTAGGTATAAGGTATCAAACTGGAAGGGGATGTCGATCCCAAACACCGCTTCTAAATGATCATGAATTTCCTTCCAATATGTATCTAGAACTGGGCATTCCCAAAACACGTGAAAGTGGTTCGCTGCATTTTGATTGCATGACCTCCAGCAGTCTACTCCTGTACCTCTGTATCTTTTTTGCAGTGGTGTTATAAAATACCGTATATGATTTTTCCAATTAAATTCTCTCCACATATTTGAACATGTTGACTTCCATAGCGATTCGCAAGTTTTCTCCCATTCTTCTTCAGTTATAGTGAAATTCCCTTCTCTTTCCCATTTTTCTTTTACATATATCGTATTTTCAGTCGTGTTCTGCTGGAGACCATTATACAGTCTAGAGATAATCCTACTGCATGTAGGAGAGTCTCCTGCTGACAAAAACACCCTCATGAGGTCTGAAGCCTCCAAAAATAAGGCACCACTCAACGTCAGGTTCATGTAGTTTCTGAGCTGTAAATATCTATAAAAATCACACTTTTCCAGGTTATGTTTCTTCTGAACAGATTCAAAGCTCTTGAGTGCCCCCTTGTGTACAAAAGTGGTATAATAGTTGGTTATGCCTTTTGAGATCCATCTCCTAAATCGACAGTCAGTTCTGTTTGGAATAAATTCTGTGTCATACGCACACCATCTCAGCATTTTGGCCCCATTTTTAAGGTCACGTTTTTTCAATGTTTCTTGCCAAATCTTTAATGCTGTATTAATCCAGGGGTTATTTTTATCTTTCATATTATTTATTAACCTATCATCCCCAATTATGGCGGCTAGTGGTATCCCCTGAGCCCATGCCACCTCAATATCTTTCCATCTTGCCGAATATGAAGGCATGCACCAGTACACAAGGGTCCTCAGCTGAGCGGCACAATAATAGTCAAACAAACAGGGGAGGCCAAGTCCCCCTGCTTCCCTTTTTAATTGTAGAGTTTTATATCTAACTCTGGGTCGCTTGCCCTGCCATATGTACCTGGATATTAATTTATCCCATTCTTTAAATTGGTTGGGTGCCACCTCGACTGGGAGGGATTGGAATAAGTACAGTAACCTTGGTAGGATGTTCATTTTAACAGAGTCTATCCTGGAACTAAGGCTCAAAAAAGGAATGAGGCTCCAACGTGCCAGATCGTCTTTTATTTTTCCATTCAGGGGGCCATAATTAAGATCCGTTATTCTAGACAAGTCTTTGGGCAGGACAATTCCCAGGTATCGTATTGAGTCTGCGTCCCATTTTAGGTCATATTTCCCTAATATAGTCTCGGGCGGGTTGTAGTTAAAAGTGATAACCTGGGTCTTTTCGATATTGAGCTTATAGCCCGAAAAAGATCCGTATTTCTCTAGTCCCTCCATTAGAGTCGGAATTGATTGTGTGGGCTGTTTTGAATATATTAACAAATCATCTGCGAATAGCGCCAATTTGTGTTCACCGTCTGCCATGTTTATACCTTTAATATTTCTATTTTGTTTTATCATTTGGCTTAATGGTTCAATGAAAATCGCGAAGAGGCTACAAGAAGCGCTGCAGATTTGTGTTTTTAAATGTTTCAATAACATTTTTCAAAAATATTCCACAATTGTCACTTTTTTCAAAGATTACTTTTGAAAATAGCAGATCTACCAGCTCACAATGCATCACATTCATTAATTAAAACTATGAACTCTGACTGCAGGGGGATATATATTTATAATGATCATTATAACAATGTGCAAGAAAATATGTAAAAAGAAGGAAGATTTTTATATTTGTGGACAATCAAAATATACTGGAAATTTTAATGTGGTGTCATTAAAAGGAATCTTGATATGGCAGACTCACTATCTAGAAAATAAAAACATGGCACTTCATTTAAAATAGGTTGCAGACCCCTGTTATATGCGATTATTTTGGGAGTATGTTTATATATGTTCGTGGCAGCGGTGGCCGAACGGATAGCGGAGCGGTCTTGATAAAGTTGATACCGGAAGGTCGCCAGTTCGAATCAGCGGTCCGACACGTTAAAATTACCACCGCTGAAGTGCCCTTGAACAAGGCATTGAACCACTACGATGAAATGTGTTCTATGAGCAGGGCCTGGCTGGAAACAAGTTCTTGAGCTTAGCCCAGATACCCTGGGTAAATATAGTAATCATTTAATTTCATTTCATAGACCTATTTACTTGTTTCTATGAGACATGGCAACAGCGAGCTTTCTGGCTGTCTGGCTTTCTGTTGTTGAGATTGTAAAGGGTCATATATCGCTCATTTCTCAACCTTTTAAAAAAATTAAAACATCTCCATAATCATTGGGAAGTTGGCTTTCATACGCTGTATCACACCCGACAATTCTTCTTCAATAAAATGCTACGAGCGAAGACCATAACATTGGGGCCGCAGCAATACGCATGTATGGCATTTCAACTCATTCCTTCGTCGTGACTCGAATGAAATAAAATAAAATAAACGTTATTTTACTGGTGTTTTTCAATAGCAACAAATAAAGAGCGTGTGTGCAACAGTGCATATACGTGCATGCACTATATGCTATATTTCCTCCTTGTCGGGATGTGAGCTCTTCACAGCTCTGTCTTTCATATTATTCTTATAATATTTGATATTATAAACACTCATGGTTCTCTCATTTCTCAACCGTTTTTTAAAATGTAAAAATCCCCATATTCCTTAGGAATCTTGCTTTCATTCGCTGTATGGTACATGGTTCTATTTTTATCCAATTAAACAATATCAAACGAACTTGTATGTTCGGGGGTTAGACGATTCTGGGAACATTACGCATGGATTGCCAATTTGCCAGCCAATGCTGCGTATCTACTCGCAGTTCCATTCCAATCTGAAAGGTATAGGTAGGTGCCATTTCAAAGGCTTAGTTATTCATTTATGAATCAAATGAACTAGAATAAAGATTTTTACAGCTGTTTTTCATGCTTAGAACAGAAACAAATGAAGTGATGATGTGCGTATATCTCCCTCCCTTAGCATATGGCTGCGCCGCTGTAATGACTTTCCAATGAACACTGCAAGTTACTTAACAAAATAGAGACATAGGCCTACAAGCTATGCACATCATGGCTGTGACAGCTTGTGGATCTGTTCTTTTGAGGCATAAAGGTGACAGCATGCAGTGCAATAGGAATAATTAACCCAAATGTGACAAAGTCATGTCATGTCTATGGTGCCAGTCTGCAGAAATGTAATACCTTGCAGAAAAGGGCGCATTCCGTATAGGACATCAGCTGACTCGTAAAGAGAATAGTACGGACATGTTCATTGGGTAAGCCTCAAAACTCCCTAAAACACTCCCATGACTAATTCAAGGCCGTTTTGCTCACACCACGGGGTGTCGAAAGCGCTTCTTACCAGGGCCATAATTGTAATATGACATTGCCCACGCCCCCATTGTTGTGATATTAGCCCATGCACAGTACATCTTAGTCTATGTACTTGAACTTGAGATACAGTGTACTTGATATGTATTGTGTACTGCCGGTACTGTAGCATTCTTTATAGATAGGCTACGAGAGACATCTAGGCGACAGCAAGGTCAGCCTTGCTGCAGTAGGCAGGTTCTTCTGTCTCATATCTTATTGTTACGTCATTATGATCCAGCACTATATATGTTTCATGTTTGGTGTTTCTGGGACAATGGTTTTGTAAGCGACGACAGAATAGCGAATAGAACATTTTTTGTGATAGCAGCAATATCATGGTTACATGTGCGTGCACATCACGTGCAGTTTTTTTTTGTTTTTGTTTAGTAAGATAGTCAGTGCACTATCAGTCTGTACCTTGAGTCATCTACATTCAAACTTGTTTTTTTTACTGTTCATGAAGACAACAGGCCTCAAATGATTATATGTCTTGCTCATTACTAGTTTTTATTAGGGAACCCCCAGTAACCAGTGGAGTTGATAAAGCATTCTCAGTATAGCATTCTCAGTTTTCAGAATTCTTTACTTTTAAGGTCAGCTACAGGGGTCGGTCCTCATTTTTTTCCTGTTATATCTGGCTGGTTTTTTCTTGTATTATGTTCATCAGCGCCAAGTGAGAGTTTAAAAGTTTAATAAGTGATGATTTTGACTGCATGGACATTTCTTTCATATCCACACCATGGACGCATGATGTGGAAGGAAACAAATGCATTACAGCTCAAAAGTAGCATAGTTAATGTAGTGTTATTCAGGACAGGGAAGGCCAATTTATGTCTCGTAAGGTCGCGTCAAGGTATAAACACCATGTTACAGACAACATGGTCAAGAGTCTAAGGTATGGACTAAGTGTGAGTGAATCTGTCACAAGAAAAGTTAGAGGTTTTCCACCACATGTGACACGGATAGAGTGTCTCACAGGTTTTGTTTTTGAGTGGACGATTTAACCCTAATACATTTTTCCCCCACAGAAGTACAATCAGGGGAGAAACGTGTCTGTAATTATGATCTGCTGAATAACTATCATATGTAATTTTTGTTTTTCCCTCGCCCGCACAGGATAAGTTTGGTGAAATGTGCCTTTTTTTTTGGAGTGTGGGCCTGAAATGTATTATTAATTCAATTATTTGTCCACCGGGTTGGGAGGATGTTATGAAGAGGGCAAATTACTAATTGTATTTGCATGTGGAAGAGTGAAGCATGGTCTGAAAAGTACTAACACAATTAACCCAGTTTTAACCATTTGTGCCGGTGCACTGCTTGTATGAAAGAAATTACATTTTGGAAGAGGGCCACTTATCTTGTTATTGGAACAGTGTTCTTTAGAGATAACAAATCCCTACACAGTGCAACTCGCCAAGGCCACGAACAAATGGATGGGTACGTATATGACACATGCTGAATGAATACACACACATTTTTTTAATTGTATTATTATTATTATTATTATTATTATTATCTTTGTATGGGCAGAATGTTTAGCTGGAATATTGATTAAGGTTGAAACAATATTTTATGTTACCTGTAAACGGGTGGATCAAAGACGGGACATGAGGTCCCACACACACAATATGCCAGTGTATTTTTTGGGGGGAAACCTGCTGTTCAGTTTTGTCCCAAAACACAGATAGCAGACAGTGCAAGGGAGTGCTATTCATCCTAAGGCCGACCTAAAGTGGAGAAGGGGCCAGGCCCTGGACTGCACCCTGCTATAGGGAAGTCCAAAGGACCTAAACGTTCGGCCGACGACCATCACATCACCAGCAGGGAGATGCGCCTCGGGCGTCGAACAGCCACCGCCCCAAACCAGACATCAGAGGACAGGGCCAAACCAACATGCTCGGTTGCCACAAGCCCAGAGGGGCTACATCGGACGCTTGGAGATCATCACATCACTGCCACAGGCCCAGAGGGGCTACATCGGACGCTTGGAGATCATCACATCACTGCCACAGGCCCAGAGGGGCTACGTCGGACGCTTGGAGACCATCACATCGCTGCCGCAGGCCCAGGGGGGCTAGGACGCCAAGAAGTGACACAGGTTTCGAGATGCAAGGACACATGGACAAATTGACTATGTACCACTTTGATCAAGCCAAATGGTCAAATGTCGGTGCGGGATGTTATCCATGACCACTTGACCAAGTCCAAAGGTCAATCTTCGGTACGTTGGAGATCATCCCTTTTCCTGAACTCATGATGGGGATATGCACAAAGTCACATTATGCTCGTGACGAAAAGGATATCAATCACAGACAATATGAGTCAATGATTTGGAGTACCGGTCGAGCCTTGTGGATACTATCATCAAGAAGGCGTGCGAGATTAGACACTGCCGTTTCGATTTGGATTAGCGGTCAAGCCCTGTGGATACTACTATCATCAAGGACGCGCGCGACATATACACTGCTGTTTTTTCAGCCGCAATGGAGATGCATGGCCAGTTCAAGGGAGGCATGCTAATCACACGTGCCTGGCAATATCAGAGAAAGGCACAAGCAAGAAGGAAAAGACAATTTGTGATGGAGATTCATGCGAGGTCACCTGCGCGCTATCTGACATGGATTTCGATGCGGGTCAATTGCGCACAGTGGCTGATATGGAGATGCGAGGCACAGCCTGTTTTTGAAAACTATCATTGTGCACAGTTGCTGATATGGAGATGCGAGGCACAGCCTGTTATTGCCTGGGATCTACGCCCTGGACACTGTCGGTGAAGGGGGGGGTCCAAACATGGATTATTTTATTTTGTTTGTGTTTTCAGTGAAGCAGAGTTCTTATTTGTTTTTATTTGCTGCCAAATACTGTTATTCCACACACTGTAGCATACATGATTTCACAGTCGTTCAAAGAGGGCCTTCAGATCTAAGGGAGGCAGTACAATCCCACACAGGGCAAGTTCTGGATTAGGTGAAGTATGTGAGAAAGTAGAGAGGCTAATGTCATTTATCAATGCAAGTGTCACCGAAGGAGAGAGTGTGCGCAAGGAGTTAACCGCCTTGCGTTTAATGGTTATGCAAAACAGATTGATTTTGGATCTATTGACAGGGGCATCGGGGGTGTGTGTGTTCTCATAGGAGATCAGACATGTTGTACTTTCATCCCAGAAGATGATGCTGATGGTCAGGTCATACAACAGGCATTGAATAACATGACCCAAATCAGACAGGAGCTACAGGATAGAGAAGTGACCGATGACGGAGAATTTGGCTGGTTAGACTCATTAATGTCAGGTTGGAAGGGCCTCATACTACAGTTAGTCATTCCACTAGTGATGTGCATTTTTGTTTTCTGCGTTGGGTTGATGTGCGTTAAAGCGTGTATTAGTAAGATTGTAGGCCACACCGTAAACACAGCATTCCTGTTAGAAACCAGAAGCATCCACTCTAACAACGCATATACTCTACAGGCCACTGATAATGATTGTGAACACTGTGCCAACCTGAATGCAACACCACTAGACAGTGAGTAAGAGGATAGATGAAAGGTGATGCTCAAAGATCACTGAGCAACAATAATCAAGAATAGAATAGTCTTGGATTAGACTGATTTACTGATTTTGTGTCTTAAATTTTATTCTAGGAGTGTAGAAATTAGACAGAACATTACTTGATTCAAGATTGATTATTCATTAGTTTAGAAAAGATCTAACTTAGGTTACATATAGTCAGGATGATTTTATTGTGTTTTTATTTTTGTATCCTTCCCTTTTCTTCTCATCCCCAATCCTTTTTCCCTACCCCTCCCCTCTTTTCCCTCTCCCTCCCCTTACCTTTTATTAATGATTGATTTTTGTATATTTATGATTATATTATTAATGTTAGATGTTTTATGTGTTTTCTTTTAATATGTAGCGTTGGATTTTCTTGATGTCTTCCCCTCTGTTTCTTTGTTTTCTCTCTCTCTCTCTCTTTCTCTCTCTCTCTCTCTCTCTCTCTCTCTCCTCTTTCTTTCGCGTCGCAATCAAATCGCATGCGTGTGTTCGCCCAATGGATGGTTGATGAGGAGGGGGACTCGGTTACAATTTTCCTAGCAATGATTGATATCACAGACGAAGTGATAAGGTGATATTGGCTAGTTTTTTCGGTTCCGAGATTGTGATTGCGACGTATTTCCGCACTGTATCAATATAGTATCAGTTGTTTCTTTCAGAATCAAAGACGGGAACTGTTGTGATATTAGCCCATGCACAGTACATCTTAGTCTATGTACTTGAACTTGAGATACAGTGTACTTGATATGTATTGTGTACTGCCGGTACTGTAGCATTCTTTATAGATAGGCTACGAGAGACATCTAGGCGACAGCAAGGTCAGCCTTGCTGCAGTAGGCAGGTTCTTCTGTCTCATATCTTATTGTTACGTCATTATGATCCAGCACTATATATGTTTCATGTTTGTGTAATAAACTTTGTGAACCTTAGCGTGATACTGTCTCGTGTCTCGTTAATTTGTTCTCCCGGGTACCCGCCGGCCGCCGCCGTAGTCGCCGTACCAAAGTAATACTTCAACAGGATTGTCACACACCACCCAGCCTGCACACACTACCTGTCTGTCAACCCAGACGAGGGTCCCGTATTTAGATTACAACACCCATGTCTTCAAAACTGTAATATGATATGTAATTAGATTCCACTTGCTTAATCGGGCCCTAGAGTTCATGTTCAAGTGGTTAAGCAGTTAAAAAGATGGACTCACCTGGGGTTCAATCTTCCACTCTTTAAGTTTGTTTTTTTTGCTCCGCAGCGGCAGTGCTACAGTGTATGCAGAATACACCGGAATCCGGTTTGTCGTGTCATAGAGTGTGGCGAATCTGTAGTGGTTCTTGTAAAACTGACAGATCTGTCTGTAGCGGTTGTTTTGGTCTCCTTGCAGCAGGATGGTAGGGAAGATGTGGGCGTTCTGGACTTCCGGTTTCGGGATGAAGAATTCTGGACAGCCTTGATCGAAGGCCACGACATGTCCACTGGCCAGCGACGGGAGCGCCAGCGGCACCAACAGCAGAGCCAGGAGCCTCATGGTGAAGACGAGGAAGAGTACTCTGCGAGGACAGAATAACTCTTCAGAGGAGAGATAGTCGGGTGCAATTATGGTTTGACCCTAAAGAAATTGCAACAGAAGGTTTCTCAACTGTTTTTTGTAGTATTAGGTGTCCTTAATAACATACTAAAAGTTTACCAAAGTTTGACCATGCGAAAGGACAGATTTTCAAGATGGCCGCCCCCAGTTCCATAAAAGGCCATTACTCCTTCATTATTCACGGTAGACAAGTCATTTTGGTGCCTAACCCCATGTTTTGGTGATCTAGGAATCCAATTAGCATATTTAAGTACAATTATATAATAAAGCAATTGGTTATAAGGTTATAACAGTGTAATAGGACATTTCTCCCTTTTCTATATGCCGTAATGCCCAGGATTAGTGAATTCATCACCTATACACATAATTCACATTCTGTTGAAGCTTTCAGGAGATTTATTTTGATTTGATTCCATACCAATAAGGAGTGCATTCATTATTAATGGTTGGTACTGTGACATTTGTAAAAGCATGGCTGCCAAGTGATAGACTGGGAATATTACACACATCTTGGAAGAAATTTCTTAACAAGAAATGTCTTCACTATTGTTTGTAAAGGTGTCTGGCAAAATAATAATAATCCAAGTCCCCTAGGGCAGTTGTTCCCAAACTGGGGGTCGGGACAAACATTGTGAAAATAGGCGATCTACAAGCTCAGTCTTTGCAGCAAACACACTTAGTAGGAACAAATGGCCACTTGAATGTACATGTGAATGGGTGAATGTAGTGCACAATCTATGTAAAGCGCCTTGGATAAAGGCGCTATATAAATGCACCATTTACCATTTTAGTTTGAAAGTCCTTTTGGGAAGAAGATATGAACCCAGATAATAGTCATCAACCTGTTTCAAAGGAGTGTTTTGATAATGTGGTTATTGAGAGACTTAGGTTCTGACAGCTCTGCACCAACCTCCATAATCACCCTCTTTGCACACTCCTACTGATTGCCTTCCTAATGTATTAAAAAGTTGTCCAAAAGATCCTGCCACCCTAATTAAAACACACGCACCCCGTTTATCCGGCTGCCTTTGTCCGCCTTCTCCTACCAAACCACACCGTTTGCCCACATCTCACCATGCATAACACCACCGGCATGCGTGTCCAGACATAACGCACTACTTTGCATCCATGCAACTGTCATAATTACTGTACAGTTTGCATTTGCATGAAAAACCATGTTATTGCGCAACATTTCACAGTGATGCAAATCACATCACATTTTAGGCCACACCCCATTCCACTGTGCGCGCACACACACACACACACACACCGCAGCAGTATAGTATTGCACAGTACAGTATGGTATAGTATTGTACGGTACAGTCCAGAACGGTATAGTATGGTACAGTACAGTACAGTCTACTACAGTACAGCACAGTATGGTACAGTACCGAAAAGTATGGTACAGTACGGAAAAGTATGGTACAGTATTGCACAGTACAGTACCGTATGGTCCAATACAGTGTGTTGCAGTACAGTACAGTACAGTACAGTTAGTCCCCACTCTTTCCCCCCCCTCTCCACAGTATATTTGCACATACGTGAAATTTGTCCTCTGCATATATACCGGTATAACTACTAGGAGCAGTGAGCCCATAGAGTAATTAAGTCTTGCTCAGGGTCATACATTGACAAATTGCCGGAATCGAATTTGGGACAACCAAGCAGCATCAGTATTGAGATTTACTCAGTGAGGCATAGCTGATGATCTCATATTGATTGCGGTTATGCTTTAAGTTAAAAATCTTAACCCAGTTAATTCTGATAGTATAGCACCATCAACTTTTACCATAGAACTGATGAAAGTATACTGTCCTGATGGCACTGAAATGCAATTGCATCTTTTCTAATATCATATGATCCTCCACATTCAAATACCTTATCTGATCTACAATCAGATGTAAAATTGGAACAAAAATATAGTAGTTAGTATAAATACTCACGTATGTTGGAGATGTTGTACGGTACCACTACTTATTACACAGGATATCCAAGTATGATCCCTAACTGTGTATGACTAGAAACTCTTAAGGGACAGGAAACCAGCAGACACTTGCTCACAGTTTTGCTGGTTTCCTGTCTGAATGTCAGTCAGCCCAAAATGTATTTTTGCATGCGGATATACACCACCACAGTGAGAAACATTTTAGATTTCTCTAGGACTATTAGAACAAATAGAAATATTTGTATTTATAAAACAGGTATAATATACTGTTATTAAACAACTTTAAGAAAAATAAGTTTGACATAGAAAAACACGAATTCAGGACAAATTTAACAAACAACAAAAAAGATAGCATATAAGCATAGCAATTCAAAATACCCCAAGAGAGTCTTACATAATTTGTTGGTCTTTACTTTCAGGAAATGATTTGAGGTGACAGAGGCAGAAGACTCTCATCTGTGTGGGTATTACAATACATCAGAGTATAATGATGCATGCGTGCATGCGTGCAAAATAGTAGATTTTGAACAGTAATATGTGTCAAATCAACAGGTGTTTGCTGCAAACATGTAAAGACTGCATTAAATGCACAGAAAGATTAAAAGAAAAAAATCCAGAATCCTCGATACCAGTTTAAAAATCCAGAATCCTCGATACCAGTTTAACAGATACGAGCATACAACAAAAAACACTGAATGAATCAGTGTTGATGTTGAGAAGCAGTATTCTGCACCACATACAGTATGTGGAACAAACTCCCAGAAAACTCTCAGTTCTTTTAAATCAAAGCTAAAGTCCTTTCTGTTTGCTGCTGCCTCATATACATATATATATATATATATATATATATATATATAATTTCTTCAGTAGGCCTACTGTAATTGTAATCTCTTATTTGTATGTTTTCTTTTTACGGTACCATAAGATAAATGAAATGCAAATGAGATAAAACATACTACTGTACAATAAAAGGATACTAGTGCAATCCTACCGAATCAGCAGCCTACTTTTACGCTGTAAGGGGGGGGGGGGGGGGGGGGGGAGACACATGCTCTGAACAGTGTACATTTCACAGAACAAGTGTACTTAAAAGCAGATCATGTATTTTGCAACACTGTTGTTGGATGTCAGTATGTCCAAGATATTTAATATTTCAATTCACCCACACAATATATTTCAAGTGCTGTTATGCTACCTTCAGTCAAATGAAATCATGCCTATACGGATTTAATACTTTGCAATCCTTCAGTTCACATAAAAAAAACTGTATTGGCATGACAGTGACAAGGTTCAAAGACATATACATGAAACGGATCGACCACATCCTGTAGCTCCGTGATCAGTTATAGTTTCCACCACCTTGTCACTCACTAACTAACATTGATTTGTCCTCTGCTTTTACGCAACTCAACCTCATTTCAACAAGTCAGCTTAAGCGTGATGGTAAATGGAAAGCTGTTTGACCACGTTTGCACCACCACACTCACCACAGGCTCCCAGCAGGATGTGTGCTTTTGCCTCCATTATAAGATGCGTCAGAGCTTGTGTGAAAATAGGTACATACATACATACTGTAGGACCATTTTAACCACTCAAGACATTAGATGATTATGAAATGATTTCGATATTGTATTGTTAAAAGGAGCTTTTGTTGCGGCAGAAGTTTGGGAGAAGGGGTCCCAGAGATAGAAATGCCATTAAATGGGGGGGGGGGGGGGGTATAAAATAGCTCAAGGCTCTATTGCTGATTACTTAGGTTAGGACCCCCCGCAGTGGACCCGAGCTTGTAGGTCTGCTATTTTTTTAAAACCGTGAAATTCTTTAAAAAAAAAAGATTATTATTATTCTTTTTTTTTTATAATTTGAGGACCCCCTAAAATAATTTGGCGACCCCCCGAGGGGTCGCGACCCACGGGTTGAGAACCCCTGCCATAGAGCTGCCATTGAGCCACATTATACATTTCTCAAATTTGAAAGCACTATATTTCTAAAACTATGAAACATTTCAAAGATTTCTTTTCAGGCAAACATGTCCACCGTAAGATGAACCTAAATAGGTTTGAATGGGGTTTCTAGGTGTAAGTATGTAGGACTAGTAGCATGCCAAAGTTTGTGCTATTGCCATTGAGAATGCATTGGGCGTTTAAGTTAAATACGGGAGGAAATATGACAGCAAACTGCCTGTCATATTTTCTCCCTATTCCAAAGCCCCCCCAGGTACATTATATATTTAAACTATTTTCAGCAATGGTACACTTATTTCTTCAGTGGGTAGATCTTGTTGAGCTGGTCATTTTGAAAGTAGATCTCACGTCATAAATGTGTGGGCACCCGATGATCTACACTTAACTAGGCATAATTGTCTCCACCAGGCCGAAGGCATGGGGAGAGAGTATGTTTTGCACTCCGTCCGTCCGTCCGTCCGTGTGTCCGTCCGTCCGTCCGTGTGTCTGTCCGTCCGTCCGTCCGTGTGTCCGTCCGTCCGTCCGTGTGTCCGTCCGTCCGTCTGTGAACAGCTAATCTCTGGCACCGTTGGCTTGATCGCAGCCATACTCTGCACACACAGTGCAGAGTATGGCTTGTTATAGCGCCACCAGGAGGCCGCTTTGTGCAAAACAAATGCTTTGACAGTACACCTACAGCTCTAGAGCCATTCAACGAAACGGGTCTTTCAGATTTTTCAGACTCCATCCTGATTGGCTAAGATTGGCTTCCAAAGTTTGCAGGAGTGCTCCGTTTCAAACAAAATGCTGCAAATCATGAACACATGGTGTGATTTCCGTGAAATGCACGCACATTCCCACTAGGTCGAGGAAGAAATGCCACTTGAATATTTTCAACTCAGCCTCATGGTGGCGCTATAACTGGCCGATTTGTGTTTTACCTATAACTGCACCGATCTGTGTAAAACCATGTATGCACACTCCCTAGAGGCCAAGGAAAAACCTTTGCCTGGAATTTTTCACATCTGCTCTTTATAGCGCCACCAGGAGGCCGACATATGTAAAACACATTTTCTAATATTACTCCTTCAGATTTTATCCAAATTTCACGCAAATCGGTACACATGCTCTCCATAGTCATGTGATCATGTGATTTGTTTGATTTCTCATAAATATCCATCCTGATTGCCTACGATTGGCTTCTAAAGTTTTCAGGAGTAGCCCGTTTTGTACCCGTTTTGTGCAAATTGCCACAACTCCGCAACGCAGCGTCCGATTGCGGTGAAACTGTGCATGCCTATTCCCACTACTAGGCTGAGGAAGAAATGCCACTTGACAGTTTTCAAATCAGCCTCATGGTGGCGCTACAACAGGCCAAGTCGCGTCACACACACACACACACACACACACACACACACACACACACACACACACACACACACACACACACACACACACACACACACACACACACACACACACACACACACACACACACGTTTATATTACTCCTAAACATTTTGCCAAACATCACACACAATCCTATCCTCCTGGTGGAGACCTGTGCCCAGAAGGGCACTTTTTCTAGTTTCACATGTAGCCTTTGTTTTATTTGGCTATTGCTGGCCAAATACTTTCTTTAATAATATGAAAAGTGTAAATGATTCCTATCTAAACGTTTTAAAGTATAGTACACCATTACGTTTTATAGTTTAATAGAAGTTATGTAAATCGAGATGACACTTTAACAGGTAGAAGCAGGCATCACCTTTGACCAAATAGGCCTATCCCAAAGGATCAGAAATTATAAGACATATGGCCTTTAACAGAATTGACATGCAAACCAACAAAACGTTAACATCTGAGCAAATAAAAAAAGTTAAATTGCAAAAAGGAAAACAAAAAAGTGGGCATCATACTGTGGTCATCTATCCATCTATCCAGGTATTTTATGTTCAATTCTACACATTACAATAATGTCAACTAAATTAAGCCCATACCATTACATGTGATTATATTGTGATAGCTACTCTTTCTTTAATAATTCACCACTTGAACATTACTACTGTATAATATGGATTCTTGTACTGTATATTACTTAGCAAATACTACTTAACATATTACTGTACTGTAAGTTTGTATGTTAAGTTCTATACCCAGCAGTGCACTACAGTACAACATAGCCTACTATTGATTAGTACTGATAAGTAGAGTATGTACATGGAGACAATAAACAACTGTGTGTGTGTGTGTGTGTGTGTGTGTGTGTGGTATATAACCTCATCCATCTTGTAAGATTGTAGTTTTGTTTTCAGCCCCAATGAAGTGCAATCTAATGTAATGTTACATTTCACCACATTGAAGGAATTCACTGGCATTCTAATGGCACAGCAGAGTATATTCTCAGAGTGCAACTCTCTCTTCATATTTAATTTTTCTTAGCTTCAGCTTTCCTCACGGGGAAATCCAGTGCCTAGTTCAATTCGGCATCATTACCATCCTAGAGAAAATAATTATAGTACCCGATATCATGGCTAGCCTGCATGTGATCATTGTGATGTAACCATGAACTATGCCTGGGTGAGGTCTATTTCAATAAGATGAACCATGCCTGGGTGAGGTCTATTTCAATAAGATGAACCATGCCTGGGTGAGGTCTATTTCAATAAGATGAACCATGCCTGGGTGAGGTCTATTTCAATAAGATGAACCATGCCTGGGTGAGGTCTATTTCAATAAGTGGCTTTCAAGAAGAAGTCTATAATAAGGCTGTTCGAGTTTTGTTTCCCATTGTTTGACCCACCTGTATGCATGGAGTCACGTTAATGTTAACAAGACTATATCTGTCCACACACACACACACACACACACACACACACACACACACACACACACACACACACACACACACACACACACACACACACACACACACACACACACACACACACACACACACACACACACACACACACACACACACACACACACACACACACACACACACACACACACACACAAAGCCCCTGAGAGTATGTCCCAGGGGCTGTCAGTGTGCTAATTCAGATGAATACTTTTGGCTCCATCTAGTGGAACAATTACATACCACATCTTCATATATACATAATAGTTGATCCTATTCTCTTTTCATGTCCCAGACATTGATGTTAATGATGGTCATTTCACCAGAGGCTGCCTGGCTGGAGGTTAAAAGCTGGCACCCCTGAAACCATCTAACAATCAAATATGCCATATACCAATAGTTGAACGACAAAGACCGAAAAGGGCAGTGTGCAGATGTTTTATTCTTCTCTCTGGTGAGATTCAAAACAGCAATCTTCTGCAGCACAGAGTAACAGGTGGACTAACCGCTAGACCAGGTAGGCCTATAGACTAGAGGGCTAATCCAGAATAAATATAGGTCTATGAGGGAATAATATTGCCTTTATATTGCCTTCCCTAGCTAACCCTTTTCACTGTCTTTTAATGTTTTTTAGCTTTTAGTGTTTTTCCTTTTTTTTCTAAAAAAGTTGTTTTTATTTTGTTGTTACCTCTGTAAAGCCCCCCCATGTAAAGCGTCTTTGGGTACTCAGAAAAGCGCCATATAAGTTTGAGATATTATTATTATAATGGTAAACTAAACTCGAGAGTTTCAATTCTGGGAAATTGCAAGTGTGGTTGTGGTTGCACTGAGGTGTTTGCCCTTCATGTATTTCTTCTTCATTCTTCTTCATGTGGGAAGCCAAATTTGCACACTTATAAGTTATAATTCATGGGTTTATAGTACTAGAAAGTTCCGTTCTTGACATGGTATTGTGGAAATAAATCCAATAGGTCTCACGTTGGAACGGATCTCAACCTACAGTATATGTGGCTTTCCAACCTTCTCTGCACAATAGCCTAAAGAGTAACTAGCACATGTACAGTTGTACACTTCCTTTAATAAATCAAGTTATGAGTAGACCACGCACCAGATTGGAAACTAGATGCCATCTTTACTGTAGTTCGGACCTCAGGAAAGTGAGACAACGAACATAAAACTTAGGGACTTAACTATACAATAGGCCTACAGCCTACTATCCAGAGGAAAAGTACTGTACACAAGAAAATGTGAAAGTAATATCCCAGGACCCTAAAACCTATGTTCTGTACTGTCATGGCTGTAAAACAACCATGTAGTGTAATCTGTACAAAGTTCACAAACACTTGCAGGCCTGCTTGCAGCCATAAGTACAGTAGTATGCATTAGTGTGATGTTCACCTCAAACGTACACAATATATGCATATGTATTTGTTATATTTAGGGAATAAAATACATTTCTATAGGAACATATACAGAATGAATTTGTTTGATTCATAGAATGTAAAGTGTGTTAATGTATTTACATACTGTAGGAGTACAAGATGTTTCACCTGTTGGTCTAAAATGGAGAAGAACCTCTGCATATATCCCATGTGGGTTAAACACACTGTAATATGTGCACACAGGCCAGTTTAGCAGGGCCTGTGTGTACATATTACACATGTTTTACTTAAGTAAAACATTTGGTTGGGAACTTGGGAGGTTGTTTTTCTTTTTTAGATATTAAAAAGGTCTTAAAGGAGAATTCCAGATTAACCATTGTACACTATCAGAGTTACAGATGGTTATGGTTATGGCCGTTCAGGGCTCTCTTTGTGCGTTTCAAGTATTATTATTGTCCGCTCATTTTGTCCGTGGCAAAAAATATATTTTGACAAAACTGTCCACCACAAGCCAGCATGGCGATGATGAGACTTGGGACAGACAGAGATCCTTAGATTTGAGAGATTCTTGGCTCTGGACCAAGGGGCCAGTGAGGCTATTCAACGTTGAAGGTCTGGGCCCTAGTGGTAGGAGGAGGGACTACAGGCGGACCCGTGGATTCATGACCGGGAAACCCCGTGCAGCTGGGCTTTAACATTGAGCGCTCGGTTGCATACGTCACCCCGGACCTCAAAGTTGAGGTCCGGAGGAGGGACTTCCGGCAGTCTTCCGGGTGCTTCAAAACGCCACTGAGCAACTTCCACTGACATGAATAGCTGGGGGGGCGGAGCTTCGCGCCAGATCAGTCTCTATCCTTTTATATACTCTATGCTCTGGACAGCCGCTAATCCGACCATCTTCCCACTCGGCACTGTCACACACACACTGAGTGGTGTGGAGTTCAATGGTGCATCCAGGCCTAGTTCAACAAACGCCAATACGAAACCCGGCATGAACATTATGCAAGGCCAGACACAAGACGCCATGCGACGCCCCCTCAATAAGCCATGCTGAGGGTCAGTTTGGCCTATCAGGAGGCCCTGCCGATCAGTCAAACCCAGGTCAGTTAAGCCTTCAGAAAGCCCAGAACCTCTGTCTCTCCCTGGACCAGAGTTCAGGATCGTATAGAATCTCTGTCTCTCCCTCAGAGCAGAGTTCAGGCCACTCAGCATACATGCTTTTTCAGTTCTCGGAAAGCCAGTTTTGGCAGTACTTAGTGCAGTCCATTATGATAGTACTGATTACTGACTACATACAGTATATTGATGACATCAAGGATCTCCATATAAGGGAATCTTTTTTGATGAGATGGGCATAAAAGCGACACATGGTCGCCTGAAACAGCAAGCAGCCACAATAAGCCAACATTCCCTCCAGCCTTTCACTTAAACCAGATGATTTAATAATAATAGTATGAGCTGACAATCCTTGGGTTCGATCGAACAAGGGTCTCCGCCATGCCGCCTACGGTGGACCTCCCCACCTTGGAGGAGTTGAAGGTGTCAGAGGTGAAGGTATCGTCCGCAGTGCTGAAGGCGTCGGCGCACCACTACGGCTCTCAGTGCGACCGACCCAACAAGGAGTTCATGCTCTGCCGCTGGGAGGAGAAGGACCCCCGCCGGTGTCTGGCAGAGGGGAGGAAGGTCAACCAGTGCGCCATCGACTTCTTCAGGGCGATCAAGGAGAACTGTGCAGAGTCGTTCACACAGTACTGGACATGTTTGGATTACTCCAACCTGGCGGAGCTGCGGCGCTGCCGCACCGAGCAGCAGCTGTTTGACGGCTGCGTCCTGGACAAGCTGGGATGGGTGAGGCCCGGCCTGGGAGACCTGTCTAAGGTCACCAAGGTGTCTACGGATCGGCCCGTCCCTCAGAATCCCTACTGTTCTCGGCCACGCCCGGAGCCCAACCCGGTCATCCATGGCAAACTGGAGCCTTCCAAACTGGGCAGCAGGTTTTTCTTCTGGCCCTGGTGACAATAAGGTCCTCTCCTAGGCCATGGGCCTTGTCCAGAAACAGAAACAAACTCACACAAAACAGGTGCTGGGCTGAGGATAGAATCAGGGAAAAATCACACTTTTGTGAAGTGAGGGGCGCCTTTGTTTGCTTTTGTACATCACGGGGGGCATGCTTAAACCAACCAACACCAACTGAAACAACCTTTCAATCTAAATCAAAATGATTGCCGACCAGGACAAGCAGCACGATGTGAGCAAGGTTGGTTTCAGTCAGTGAACGCTCATTGGGAATGCATGGCCCTCCAGTTATGCAGTTCTCATTGTACAACGGGTGCTTGAATCAGAAGAACCGTCCTCAATGTCTGCTATTTATAGCAATACAATTACAATACGGTGGTTCTCAAACATTTTGACCTTTATGGACCTGTTAAGGGTCCATTGTAGGAATCATTACGGGCCATTTACCGTAAGAGGGAATGAAACGGTACAATCCTGAAGGATCCCAACCCTCGAAATGTGTGTAGATGAGAACCGCCAACATCCTAGCATGATCTGTGCAAATCAGCATTGTTAGGCAACACGCATGGCGAGAGTTTGTGTTGCCAGATCACAGCTCTGCCCAACTGCATATAATGTTTGAATTGTCAAAGACTTATAGTTTTGGGTTCTGAGCTACAACTTCACTTCTGAGGTGTTCCTATTATTATTAAACACATGAGGATGAGCCTCAATGAATGCTACTGCCAGATGCAGAGAGATGGACAATCCCCCTTGTTAGCCTCTCACCAAATAACCACCAGCTCTATATGCAGCCAGAAACGAGGAGAACCAAAAGTAGCAAGATGTCACAGTTGCCAACGTTTTCCCAAGACTTTACCTCAGCAAGAAGAAAGGAAAGGAAAGAATCTACTGACATTCACAGGAAGGAAAACTGACATGAAGACACAGAGTGTCCATACTGGAGATAAACCGTTCCATTTCCAAAAACCTCTGACAAATCACCTATGTGCTCGCACCTGGGACAAGCCTTTCCGTTGTCAACATTGTGACAAGAGTTTCAGGCGATTAGCTCACCTGAACACGCACCAGAGCGTCCACACCGGAGCGAAACCCTTTCACTGTGAAGCGTGTGGAAAGAGTTTTAGTCAGTTAGAAACTCTGAAGACCCACCAGAGTGTCCACACGGCAGAAAGACCGTTTCAATGTCAACAGTGTGACAAGAACTTCCGTCACGCAGTCACTCTTAGGAATCACCAGCGTCTCCACACCGGTGAAAGACCGTTCTACTGCAAACAGTGTGGCAGGAGTTTTAACCGCTTAGATACGCTGAAGGATCACCTGCGTGTCCACACTGGAGAAAGACCTTTCCACTGCACACAGTGTGACAAGAGTTTCAGGCATGTAGGTACTCTGAAGAAACACCAGCATGTCCACACTGTCGCACGGGAGTCTATCCCCGTTTCACCATTTGCTTAGCCTGCAGCGATACCATTATCAGGGTTTCTGATCCGGTCTGGAGCGTATGATAACTTACGTCATGTTGTAGTCACTGGTTTGTAGTCATCAGGCCGGAACCACCAAACCAGAATCAGAATTACCCAAAATAATTCACTTTGATCGAGGGCATCATACTTTTAGGGCCTACCCAATAAAAGCCTTGATGCGGCCTATGATTTCTTCAAGTACTTCTTGGGATAGTTTGCTTGTTATATCCATCTTATATTCCAAATCGTAGCGATTGGTGAGACTGAAAAACAAACAGGGGGACCAAAACATAGAGTATAAAGAAGGATAGAGACTGAACTGGCGAGAAGCCACCAAATTTTGGTGGTCAAATGCGGAAGTGCAACCGAGCACTCAATGTTAAAGCCCAGCTGCACGGGGTTTCCCGGTCATGAATCCACGGGTCCGCCTGTAGTCCCTCCTCTTACCACTAGGGCCCAGTGCTTCAACGTTTAAGAGCCTCACTGGGGCCTTGGACCAAAATAAACAGAACCACCATACCGTCCAGAATACCTTTTTTAAGGGGCCCTCCTATATACAGCTTTTTTGTCCTGAACTCTTATCACAATTGCCATTGACAATGAATGAGAATTTATGTCATACATAGACCAGCGTTGACTCCCATTGTAACAATGGAATGCGGTAGTGCTCATTCCATCTTAGTGGGATAGTTCCAGCCATAGGAGCAATGTTTGGAACTATAGCCCATAGGCACCCACTTTGCGTCGAGATCAAAGCGTGTCGCTACCCTCCTACTCTACACTGACGTAGATGAGCAAATCGTCTATTTTGGCCAGAATGAGATGTATGATGATAAGAGTGCCCCTCACTTCACACGGGTATGATTTGAGGGGCGCTAGCCCCCCCTATATACAGCTTTTGTATACAGCATATGTCCCTCAAATATGACGTAAATTTGTGGCAACACAAACATTAAATGCCATCGACAATGAATGGACAACTTACGTCATATGTAGACAAGCAAATCGGCTAACCAATCACATAAATTCAGTTGTTCATGAGATGATGCATAATGATAAGAGTGCCCCTCACTTCACACAGGTGTGATTTTTTTAATCATCCGGTCTAGACCGCCTGGCGACGCAAGGTTACGATTCGCTACACAGCCTAGACCAGGCCCCTGGAAGGTGGATTGCTGAGGTTGAGTGCTACAACTACCGTCATCTCCCGCTGCCTCCCAGTAGGAAGAGGACTAAGAAAGGGGAGGAGACAGAGTTCCTTTTTATACACAAAGAATCATACTCGTGTGAAGTGAGGGACTCTTTTTATCAACCCACAAAGATGTCACGTGACGTCATTTGCCATTGACCTGGCTTGAAAGTTTGTATGGAAAAGAATTTGTCAAAAAGTCAGACTTGGGACACATGATGCCACGGGTGGAACACAAAGTCAGACATTGGAGGGGCTAGCGCCTCAAAAAGATTGAATTGAGTTTTGGGGGGCACTAGACCCTCCTATGCCCAGTTTGTGTGCGTTTGTACCATGGAATGTGATGATGTATGATAAGAGCACCCCTCACTTCACACGAGTGTGATTTTTCTTTTACACCCGACTAAATCAATTGGTCTGGTTAACATTTTAAAGATTTGGTAAGGGATATTTGAGGGGCGCTAGCCCCTCCTATATACACAGGTTTGTGTGTGTTTAGGTCAATGTTCATTTTAAAAACGCCATTGACAATGAAGAGAAATTAATGTTTGTTTAGTCACTAACAAACATTAAAATCCCAATAATAAAGTGAATTTAATGTCATCATTACATCACCAAGCTATACCGAATTCCCTCCTCGATGTTGTAAGCGCCCCTCACTTCACACGGGGGTGATTTTGATTTAAACTACTATTGTTAAGAGGTGGTTAGATCATTGTGTAATCATTGCTATAGCGTGTGTTCAGTAACAGGGGTCTCCCTGTCTCTAGCTCTTAAACAGAAAATACATTTTCAGCCAATCAGGATACAGTAGCCATTTAGCGCGGCACTCGGTGCCGCTTGGATAACATAATGCTTAAAACACCAAAAAGCCATTCCCGTACAGAATGGGTTAAGATTACGTCAGCATCAACAGCCAATAAGGTACTCTGGAGTTGTGAGCGCTTGCAGACTATAGGTCATACATGGCCTACTTGTGTGCAAGGCGCAAGTTGGCATCTTGAGAGAGTGCATTTCTAGTTTAATCTGTATCCTGACTGTGTTCTCCATCCTGATTGGATAAATTGGCATCACGACCTGAAAAAGCATTTTCTGTTTAATAGAAAGCTGGAGACATGGAGACACCCGTTACTGAACAAACACTCTATAGCAATGAGTACTATCAGAATATAGAGTATTGTGTACTGTATGTATGTTTTGCAGTTTGAAATTGGCAATTATTTCCAAAATATGGAAAAGTTAAAATAATGCTTTGGAAGATTGCATGAAATAAAGTATGTGCAGTGTACCCATAAAATAGGAACCTTATAGCACCTTCAGGCACCTCAAATGTGAATTTACTGTAGCCTATAATAAACAAATGAATTCATAAGTACTCATAAGATATAACAATAAATATCTTGACTCTAAATCCACTGTGGAGGAAAAGCTAATCACAGGAGGTGAAGACAACTGATGTTTTCCTGGTAAATCTCCAAAAGATAGGCACTGAAAAGCCATCTGAAGAGAAGCCACCGTTTGTTTGTATGCATGGCTGGTAACTGCATGTAAATGATTAACAGGCCTGTGAACCTGCATGTCAACCTCATGGTCCCTGCCCGGTAGCTTGTGCTGTCGCCTTAGGTGCCTGGATGTCTGTACTCTCAGCCCTCAGGGCGGCTAAAGGGAAGATGTTTGTCCATCTACTCAGGGTTCTGTAGGAATTCAGCAGAGTACAGCAGAGTCCACACTAATTATCCATAATGTACTGTATAAATGATAGATAAGGGGTCAGGACAATTAGGCCTTTTCGTGGAGGGGTCAGAATAACATTTGGACTTGAACTGTTATTCATCTATAGTACTATTGAATTATTTAGTAACTCACACTTGTAGCAAGACTGGGGAAAATATTAATGCAAAGTAAAATAAATCAATAAAATGAAGGAAAAAAAATCACAGTATTGTCAAACATTCATTTTAATCCCAAGGCAAAATACACTAAGTCAATATCCTTTCAACACAGATGGCCTGCAAACACCATAACGTGAAGCATTTAAATGTGTTTGTCACCAAAAGCAGAAAAGAGCATCGATATCAATCAAGTCTTATCAGTACACAAGTGACACAAACTCAACTGATACATAAATATCATGACACTCCTGCCTCCAGCTACAAAGGGATACCATGGCATCATGAGGGACAGTGTACCATTGCCACCTAGCGGTGGCTCACTCGAGTTTAGATATGGCAGTGAGGAGTGAGCCAGCAAGGACCACCAGGGAAGCCAGGAAGAATATGAAACAGTTGCCCAAACCCTGCGGAAAGACAGAGTCAGCATCATGTCTAAACCATAAGTTAAGTGAAGACTACAACATTTTAACAGTAGAAGACTGGTTGTACTGGGTGTCTCCCAGATGTGAATGTATGTGTTCAATCAAATTGGTATCAGTACTGTGGGCTTTCCCATAAAATGTTTTCTCTCTGCAGGGCTATGGTCTGGTGGCGGCATTGTGGGGGTCCCTGGTGTTCAGAGAGATTAAGGTAAATGCAGTTTTGGTAAATCCACTGTGGAGGAAAAGCTAATCACAGGAGGTGAAGACAACTGATGTTTTCCTGGTAAATCTCCAAAAGATAGGCACTGAAAAGCCATCTGAAGAGAAGCCACCGTTTGTTTGTATGCATGGCTGGTAACTGCATGTAAATGATTAACAGGCCTGTGAACCTGCATGTCAACCTCATGGTCCCTGCCCGGTAGCTTGTGCTGTCGCCTTAGGTGCCTGGATGTCTGTACTCTCAGCCCTCAGGGCGGCTAAAGGGAAGATGTTTGTCCATCTACTCAGGGTTCTGTAGGAATTCAGCAGAGTACTATAGACGAATAACAGTTTAAGTCCACACTAATTATCCATAATGTACTGTATAAATGATAGATAAGGGGTCAGGACAATTAGGCCTTTTCGTGGAGGGGTCAGAATAACATTTGGACTTGAACTGTTATTCATCTATAGTACTATTGAATTATTTAGTAACTCACACTTGTAGCAAGACTGGGGAAAATATGAATGCAAAGTAAAATAAATCAATAAAATGAAGGAGAAAAAAAAGTATTGTCAAACATTCATTTTAATCCCAAGGCAAAATACACTAAGTCAATATCCTTTCAACACAGATGGCCTGCAAACACCATAACGTGAAGCATTTAAATGTGTTTGTCACCAAAAGCAGAAAAGAGCATCGATATCAATCAAGTCTTATCAGTACACAAGTGACACAAACTCAACTGATACATAAATATCATGACACTCCTGCCTCCAGCTACAAAGGGATACCATGGCATCATGAGGGACAGTGTACCATTGCCACCTAGCGGTGGCTCACTCGAGTTTAGATATGGCAGTGAGGAGTGAGCCAGCAAGGACCACCAGGGAAGCCAGGAAGAATATGAAACAGTTGCCCAAACCCTGCGGAAAGACAGAGACAGCATCATGTCTAAACCATAAGTTAAGTGAAGACTACAACATTTTAAGAGTAGTTCACCCAATAAACTTATTTTCTAGCAATTACACACCCCATGAAGCCTTTATTTTTTTAAATGTTGCATTTCTAAGCCAATAATACTGAATGATTTGTTTGGTGTTCAGACAACATAGGTTCATGTGAGCAACCTCTTTAAATCAGCCTTCATCTCACTGTCAGAGCAGCAGCCTCATACAGTACCTGCTCATACAGTACCTGCTCATACAGTATACTCCATCTCTCACAGGACTAATGCAGTCAGCATGAAGTAAGTACATTGACATATTTGTACTCTAGTATTTACAATGTCCAATACACTTCACTACATCTTGGATCAAAATATTGTACTTTTACGCTACATTTATTTGAAAACTTTAGTTACTGGTAATTGAAGATTTTGATTATTATTCAATTTCATTATTACTTCATTTCGGCCTTTTGAAAATAGCCGATCTACAAGCTCAAAATACGGCGACGCATTGTGAGCTTGTCCATGTGCCATTTTCAAAAGATTTTTATACATTTGAAAACTTGAAATGGGACATTCTGATCAATGAGTACTAAAGTACATTTTTAATTCTGGACTTTTTCTTATAACAGTATTTCTATATTGCAGTATTGATCCTTTTACTAAGAAAATTGCAGTACCTTTTTCCAACACTGCATTTACCTTAATCTCTCTGAACACCAGGGACCCCCACAATGCCGCCACCAGACCATAGCCCTGCAGAGAGAAAACATTTTATGGGAAAGCCCACAGTACTGATACCAATTTGATTGAACACATACATTCACATCTGGGAGACACCCAGTACAACCAGTCTTCTACTGTTGGCCATGGAATGGCATCGCTGTAGTGATGAATGCACAGTTATATAATAGTTCTGCCTTTCCATCAGTTTCTTTCTGGAATGTCTTCAACAACCCATTTATATAACAATCAATACGATTATTTTATGAGTGTACCACATCTATTGTATAATGCTGGGGGGGGGGGGGGGGGGGGGGAGGTGTGGGGAAATGAAATATTTTTAATGTTGAAAATCAAATATATATAAAAAAGTAACATATGTAAGTATTGATCGTCTTGTGGCACTGATGGGACACGTGACACGAGAATCAATTATTTTGATTTAACAAGGGCTTCCTTGAATAAGCCTTCCGATGCCATTTATGTGATACATTTTTTCTATCTACCTCTCTTTGTCAGATGAACTAATTACTAATAATTCCACTGCAAAATAGTCAATGTTTAGTTCTCAGCATTGAACCCAACATTTTGAAACATAATTGTACAGTATCCATGTGACAGACATTAGGGTGTACTCACAGCAGTTACTATAGGGAAAGTAACAACAGCACTCAGGTAGCTGTTGGCCAGAAACCAACAGTAGGTGGCCAATGCCCACATAAGGCCGGACAGGAAGGCTGGAGGGAAAGTTTGACATCAGGAGACTTTAATAATGGACACACACGCACGCACGCACGCACGCGTTATTTTCTGGTCTCAGTGCCAGTGTGCGTGTGTGCCTGCACCTTTTAGTGTTTACTATTACATTTATGTTTTGATAATCAGCGCCTTGCAGTGTACAGTGTGTGTACAGTGTGTGTAGCCTATCTATGTATTTTCTAATGGGTTTCTGTGCCATATTGGAGAGGCCACCATGTTTAGTGTCTCCGTTTAACATGCTCCATATTTCAGCGCGCGCTCGCACACACACGCACGCACGCACGCACGCACGCACGCACGCACACACACACGCACGCACGCACGCACCCCCACCCCCTGTTAAAGTCTATATCTAAATATCTAAAACCACATAAAGACCCCAGGAAAGTGTTCTAAATCTTCTAAACGTCATTAACATTATTGTTTTTGCAAAAAAGGGTGACGTGTCCCTTTAAGAAACACCTTCAAAAAGTCATTCATCATTGGTTGGTGTAAAGCTGCAGATAAAAAGCATGGGTCAGTGAGTTACCTGGAAGGACGGCTCTGGAGTACAGCCTGGGCCTGTTCTTCATAGCAGCGCAGTAGATCAGGAAGTACAGGGTGCTTGCCAAGAAAATCCCACAACACTGGGCATAAACATAATCGATGTCTGTGCAAAGACAATTGGAAGAAAAACATGTTACACTTGCAGAAATGTGGGGGGGGGGGGGGGGGGGAGTAACACTACTAAACATTTAGAGAAATTGCAGGTCTACTTATTGTAAGTAGCATTTAAACAAGGCCCCATGCAGCTACCATCAAGCAGTACTGCAGGAAACAGATCTGAATAGGAACACTGAGGAAACCAGTTCATATTCTGTACAGTTTGTGGATCAGTAGGCATTCTTGTAGTCTGGCTTCTACAACGGTAAGGTCACATCCATTTGGCCACAGGAATTTAAACATGCATTTACATATTCTGTGCAGTCAGTCGGCTTATTTATGTCATACATACAGTATAAGAGTAAGACATAGGCCTACCACTATTTCAATAATTTGTACTTGATGCAATGCAAACGCATAACATGTTTTATCCTAAATATGAGATTGTGTCTCTCTTGGAGTGAGTCAGGAGAGTTCAGAAGGTCAACAACATAATGTGTGTGTGGGTGAGTTTGCGTCTGAGTCGAGTACTGCATCAATTCAAAATCATTCTCCAGACTTGTATTTGTTCTCCACACAGTGTGCCTAAAGGAAATACAATGGGTCGATTCAGACCGGATCAATTTCAAGGATTGAAATGACTGATCAAGGGACCTGGAGTTCAGGTGCTGCCGGTCTGCAAAGCATTTAATCTGTATTGCTTATAAAACATGAATACAATGCATAAACTGAATTTCAGGATATCGGATGAGATGTTTCCAAGCCAAGGTTTTGATTATTTTCAGTTTATTAAAGTGCTGTCCATTGTAAACTGTCCTCTCACTCTGACTCACATTAACACACTGCTACATGACTCTTCTTCTAGACCAAGATGCAGAGCTTAAAGACATGACTCTTATTTTGCTACCAACACCACACAGTAGAAATGTAATCTCATGGAATTGAAGAATCTCATTCAACTTTCCCTAAATGTGTCACTGCATCTAGTGTCCAATTAGTCCAATTTATGCTTTGTGTTGCAGCATAACAAGAGGTATTTAAGTGTTGATGGCAACATGACAAAGTCAAAGTCAAAGTCGTACGATTTGTCACACACGTTACCGCAGTGAAATTTGTTCTCCGCATTTGACCCATCTCTTGGAGCGGTGAGCCGCAGCCAAGGAGCGGTGAGCTGCAGCGTACGCCACGCTCAGGAATAATTTGATTAGTAGATTTGACCCCCAATCCAACCCTTTGATGCCGAGTGTCAAGCAGGGAGGCATTGGGTCCCATTTTTACAGTCTTTGGTATGACCCGGCCGGGGATCGAACCCCGACCTCCCAGTTTCAGGGCGGACACTCTAACCACAAGGCCACTGAGCTGGTGACAATTTGCTTACCGTTCATACTGGCTCCATGGAACATGCTGTCATGGTGTGAAGAGTGGCTTTTTATGTAGAGAATGGGAGCGAATGAAGATCCGTACAGCAGACCAGAACCTACAGCCAGGACACAGCCTCTGGTGGACAGACAGACAGGATACAAGACTTAGATCCTGTGTAACGGTGGGTGGGTGGGTTATGTTTCTGGTCATTACGTTTTATCAATTAACTGAAGACAGTTGATCTTAAAGGCACATACTGGAGATGATACATACTGTATAAATGATGATAAAGTTAATAATGTATTGAAAGCGGTAGTATAGCCAACTTTTTATTAAAGAAAAAAGTCTGACTACTCACGTAAAACGCCGGGATTTGGCTCCAATCTTGTCGATCCAGAACTCTGAGGAATGTGACCCATAAACACCCGGGTTTCTCTGCAGGAATGATGGAAGAGTCAGAGTACAAAAGCTCTGATCAACACTCAAAGTACAGAAAGGCAATCAAATTGTCAGATAAGATATGTCATAACCGGTCTCATCCTTTACCTCCAGACTACAATCAGTCACTCTCCCCACTCATGATTAGCCTGGTGAAACCACTGGACAACATTTGCATTCTGTCAGAAGGGAGAGTCTGGTCTCTCTCGGGCAGACGATGTACTCCGATCCAAATCAGACCGGCGCAATATGCGGCCGCTAGAGGCGGGATCAATGCGAGACTGGTGACATATTGAAGCTGTGCCACAGCGCAAATGTAAACCTAACAGGACTTGAAATTATGGAGAATTCATCAATTTTGTCCCGCTGCTTCCTGTTCGTATCTGCTTGAGAGAGACCAGATGAAGGCAGGAGGAGGGAATACTGCCGCAATCTGGCGGAGTCAGGTTAACTCATGATGCCATTGTGGAAATTGTGTAAGACCCATGTAACCCCCATAAGCTATTGTCAGACAGTTAAGTTAGCTGATACTAGGCATTGCTGCCAAGTTACGTTTTCTTTTAAGTCAGTTGGAGTAGCTGCTCTCAGTTCATCTCAGCTGCTTGTGCTATGGTAGCTACGTTGCATTACCTTCACCCAACTAGTGGGCATAACACAGCACTCTTTACGGCATATCTCAAATGCATCTTTCTAGTTTGAGATGGAATTGTACTTGAGGGCACGTGATGATGCACTGCAGCTCACTGCTCTAACTGACTCTAATCATGCACAGCCGATTAGTGTCCTTGTTTCAGTCGATGCGGATTTGAACCCTGAATGCACACACCACCACCAGTAATGTTTTAAAAAAATCCAGTTAATTAGTCGCCTGTAGTGGCTGTCCAGTTAAGTCTGCTCAAAGTAGCCGCCTTGTGGGTGCTGGCGGCATGCTTCCTCCTTATCAGTGCCCATACCCGAGGCAGGGTTTACGAAATGGCCTTTCTGTGTGGAGTTTGCATGTTCTCCCCGTGTCCCCTAGGGTAGGTACCCTCACAAAAAACATACAGTAATCCTGGTCTTTAAACTGCCTCCCCCTGGCCAGCCGGGGCGCCTGATGGAGGGGAAAGGAACTGGTTGGAATAACGTGTTCCTTCCACGCGCTACGTCCAACCAGGGAAACTCCCCCGTCAGGTGTAAAGGAGCAACTTGGACACTCAGGCAAGAAGGAAGCATGAGTTCAAGTCTGTTGCTCTCCCCATGTCCCCCATATATGGGGACTACTAGGTTGGCGGAAGGTGTGTAGAGCCCAGGATCACATTAGATAATTGACACGGGGGTGAAAAATGGGTTACAAAATCATGGGATAAAAAAAACAAAACCAAAAAGAAAAGGTGTAAATACTAATAAACTGCATCAAGATCACTTACTCTATCAACAAGCAGGGGAGTCAATTCAGAGCTGGTATGAGTCTCCACATTTGTTTTTACAAAGAAAAAGATAACCCCACTGTAACAGAGACAGAAACAGCAGTCCTTCAAACACTGAATTATCAATATAAAGCAGTCAATACTGTGAGTCTACTTAGCGATTTGATCTCACCTGAGCAGACACAAACCAGCCCCACAATAGTTCAGCAGTGGCCGGGATACATGCTGAGCTGCGATCCCAAACCATCCAAATCTGAAATGGACTTTAGAATATTAATAAAAAGAACAGGGGACACTTTTCAAACAAATGATGCGTAGCCTGCGGAGTTAGTTCAGGCAGACATACTCGAGGGGGTTCATGCCATGCTCAAAGGCGCATACTATACTCAAGGGATTAACATGCTGCATTACTATGTGGGTGTATTCAGTATTTAAGTCCAACGTCATTTTGTAGTGCTACGTTACGTCCGGGTCCAAGTGGCACCAGCTCCCGTCCGCTTCTCATTGTAAATAGAATATCTAAACGCGTGAATCTTTTTACAGTGACGTTATTTTTCAGAAAGGAAGCCATTGAGGGTTAAAATGGGTCTTAATGCTTCCAACTAGAGTAGAATTATTAATGTTTTGTACAAGTGTCCATGACAAAGAAAATATATGATGTGGAGACAATAAAGACTATTATCATTATTATTGAAGGTGGTAACAGTCCATTTGCTCAGTACAATATTTCGGGTGCATATTTAGAATGTGTGCAGGGTTAAGTATGTTGAATCTAGTTTGCAATTAATGAGGATTTAGTTGACACAATGAAATAAAATGGCGATAGTATTCCGTGTGGGGCAGACGGCCTGTCACAGCCAGATTTGGGTGAGCAGCAGCTTTGTTGTTGCGAGGAAAGCGGTAAAATTAGACTTTTCGTGGTTGTTTTAGTCCGACGGAGCGTCACAGTATAGCTCTATGGGGACACAAAAGCGACACAAAAGTAGGACCTGGAAGTATCTCTGGAGGGGGCGCTCACGTCACGGCTAAAATACTGAATAAGCGTGTGCAAGTCCCACACGTCATTCGCTGATGTGGCAGTCAGCTGACCAATTGGGCGGGCTACTTAAGCTCACCAGTCTGCATGCTCTTCCTGCCTTCCTCTGCATATGGTTCCTGGTTGTTATGTGATGTATGCTCCCACCACCACCCCAGCACCACCGGTGGGCTGTTATTTATGCTCCCCATGGGGGGTTTATTGTATATCTATCTCCCTGCTCTTAATGTTTTATGATGTTTAATCGCGCCGAGCAGGGAGAAAATGCAGCAGAGCCGAACGCCAAGTCTAATATCATATGCACACTTGTATTCTCATTCTATAATAAATATTGGTTAAATCTATTCGTGAGTTGTCTGACTGAATGTGCTTTACAACAATATAAACATGAGACAGGAACAAAAGGGAATAAAACAACTATACAAACTCAATATTCAACAAATATTTTGACCAATAGCAGAACAATTCTCTCTAAATTTAAACAACCCAAGATACTCACCTTGAACTTGCCCAGCCCATTAACAAGCTGCTAGACCCCCACATCAAAAGCCCAAGGCCAAGGCCAATGGATTTCACAATGGGTACGACTGTAATGTTACCTGTTAATAAACATCAACGTTATGATATTAGATTTGTAGCACCATTTATACACAGAACGCAGCTCAACGTACTTCATTGTTTGACCATGCTTGACACAATGTGTATTTTCAAATGAAAGTGTCATTCATTTTCATTTCAAAATGCATCATTTCTATGAAGTGACATTTAGCTAGGCGAACATTCAGGAAAAATAGACGAACGTTCGCTCAAAATCCATATAGCATCTCAATACATTTCATGGACACATGAAATGTATCATGCCTGGACACATCGTGCGTGGCTCTCCACACGCTGGATTCACATCCTGTTTGGGCGGCAAAAGACCTCCGAACATTGCGTGTTTTATCCAAACCATGTAGAGATCGGTAGATTTTGAGTTATTCAGCTTTTTAGTCAGCCTGTATAAAAGGGAGGTTAACGGCAGTGCGGATGCAAGCATGGTTCCTTCCACGGGTTGAGTACAGAGTGACGTAGAGGGTGCGCTGTGACTGGCCAGTCGCTGTGATTGACAGCCTACACCTAAACCTAACCTTAACCTCAGTAAAACTATACCTAAACCTAACCCTAACCTTAACCTCAGTAAAAATATACCTAACCCTAACCTTAACCTCAGTAAAACTATACCTAAACCTAACCTCAGTAAACTATACCTAAACCTAACCTCAGTAAAACTAAACGCAGTGGCTGGGGGCGTTTCCAAGAACCCAGAAGAACGACGGAATCCGCGGAAGATTCCCTCCTCACAGTGCGGATGAGCGATCCGGTCTAGGGTCACTAAAGAAGGAAAATTAAATCAGCGATCCGGTTTGATATCAATAATAAAGCTTATCTGATGGAACGTTGCGCCAATAGCAGTTGCCGGTTGGATTCCAACTGGCAGAACGTTCCGTCATGAGCAGTTCATAACTTGAACATTATATCACATTATACAGCCATTTATGAACAGGTTGTACAATCAGGTCAGACTGCATTATATACATAATAAATTACATGGACCTGTTGGGCGATGATTTGTTTTATTTATGAAGAGAGTATGCATCACACTTGTCTAATTTTGGAAAGTAACTCTTGGTTTGTAAACAGGAAGGGATTTCTCTCCAAGTCAGGAAGCAAACTCTTTGGTGACCTTCAATGGCCAACAAAAGGTCAAAGAGCATTCTCTCTCTCACTCCCTTTTTGACAAAAAAGAAAATCTGTTTATCAAATTGGTCTAATGACCAATATCAGAGTCTGCTCACTTTCCCGTGTTTATACAGAGCATTTGAAGACAACGATTCTGTACTCATGGACAGACATATTATACAAGATAAGGCTCCCAAATATGGGGTAAATAATAATAACTAGAAAGAAGATGCAATCCTGGGGAATTGCAAGTGTGGTTGCCCATCTATATGAGCTATTGTGATGTATACCGTATATTGTCCAATCATACGAGGACAAAATAGTGTATCGTGTGGAATTACAGGCAGGGGGTGTAATCATCATCTAAAAAAAGACCAATAACAATAGTCTGTTTGCAAGTTGCAACCACACTAATAAAATCCAAAATGAGATTTTAGGTTGCATATATTTTTGAGTGGTGCAAACCACTCCAATAACCAGCTTTGTCTGTATGTACCTGTGTACCTGTATGTGGGGCCACGTAGGGGTGAGCATGGTTGCTATGGTTAGTGTGTGACGTCACTGCACCACTCAGTTCACACGGGTGTGATTTATTTCTATATGAATAGTCCAGAAAAAGACAGTAGCCTAGCCTACCTGTAGCCCAGATGACTCCTCCCAGCATGGCAAGAGGTTGGAACTTGGGTGAGTTAAGAATCACATCTCCAAACTTGGCTAGGAACCAAATGGCTGCACAGTTGACCCACTGGAAGAACATTCCTACAGACAGCAGAACAACAGCAGACCTCTCACACAAAATAACAGCCCCATATGATATTTAACAAGAATTTGTAGGCCTCATTGTTACAGTTACATACATGGATTGGGGTTTAGGAATGGCCTACAGGCCTATCTATACCTACCATCTCCTGTATCTATCCTTTTGATGGGCACCAAGTTGCTTCCATACAAGAGCACCGCAACCACGTTGGCAGCGAAACCATAAGCAAAATCTGTCATATTGGTCTCATTTGATGAATAAATAAAAGTTGAATTGTCAACATCGTGGTTCTTTTCAGCCTGAACATCTGGGAAAATACACAAGTAAAAACAGACAATATTAGCATTTAAACCACAATGTAAACTTTCTTTAACAACCGGCAACACGTTGATAGGATACAAGAAGTGTGGGCATTAAGTAGCCGCAATTTGCAACTCTAGATTTTTTTATAATGGGATGAATCTACTGTTGCAATACCCTCCATTGACTCCCCACTCATCATTTTGCGTTTGCGATCTGCTTGTCTTAAACGACGTTAAACTCACCAACATTGCAGCTGTGGTCCAAGCTTGAATTATTCTCTTTCAATCTGCAAAGCTTGTTTTTCATAAAAATCCCCCGTAGACATGTTATGAGCTACTTTCTGTCAAGAAGAAGAAATGTTGGAGTTTGGAAGCGCTCGTTTGTATTAAGGGGTCGCGCTGCTGCCTCCTGCATTATGTGCAAATGCGAATCAGATGCATGCAGGGACGTTCAGTGACTTACGACGAGCGCTTCCAAACTCCAGCACTTAGAAAAAGAATCACTTGCACAGAATTTCTTGACAGAAAGTAGCTCATAACATGTCTACGGGGGATTTTTATGAAAAACAAGCTTTGCAGATTGAAAGAGAATAATTCAAGCTTGGACTACAGCTGCAATGTTGGTGAGTTTAACGTCGTTTAAGACAAGCAGATCGCAAACGCAAAATGATGAGTGGGGAGTCAATGGAGGGTATTGCAACTCTAGATTCATCCCATTATAAAAAAAATCTAGAGTTGCAAATTGCGGCTAGGCATTAAGGAAGAGTGGGCACCTCAATGAAAAATCTACTATTGTCAAAAATGTTTGAAAAGTTATCATAAGTAAAGTAGCCTAGGCATGATGTGAACATGCATGGTACATATTATCAGACTGTACAGTATAGTACTTTCCTGTGATTTTTTCTTCTTCTGCAAACTGTTAATAAAGTAGGCTGTCAATCAATCAATCATGTCCTACTTCACATTGTCCAACTCGGAACGTTTTCCAATTAGCATCATTTATTTATTTTACATTTTGGGCAAAATGGTAGGCCTACAATTAAAAAATAAAATAAAAAAAGTGCCCACTTCCTTTCGAGCCTAGTCTTCCTGTTAGGCTACCCATAATACTGTGATATCTAATCTATATGGTCCATAGCTCTAACAGTGGCCATAGCGGCAGCCTAGGGCTAGGCTGGGCCTATGTGGACAACTTTAAAGCAACTTAAATTCTATTCTACCAGGCAGACGATAGACCGTATACGCACCTTGACCACCAACGTGTTCTGGTCTGAGGCAGCTCACTAATAACAGCAGAATAAATAAAAGTTGAAGACGATGCTGACATTTTAGGAAAATATTCAACGAGAACATTTGTTTGGTGTTTTCTGTTGAGGAGTGAAGAAAGCAGTTAAAAACGACAGGGAAACTTGGCGATGGACCAGAGGATGGATTAGCGGCGTTGCTGAGCTCAGGTGACGCCAATTATTAATCAATGGTCTGGCTGGTCACTTGGCTGACGTGACGGCTACACGCAGGCGGCGCGCACGCATCTAATCAAACACGCATTAATGAAGAAATGTATTGAATTTAATAATTTACATAATTTCGTTAAATAAACTGCTGAACTCACGCAATCTATTAGGCTGAGAAGTAGGAAGTATTTGATGTACGGCCAATGATGACAGCAAAACGATCTATAGCCTAAAAACTTGACTGGAATGGCCTGGGAAGAACAAAATAAATAAGGCGTGTGTGTGTGTGTGTGTGTGAGAGAGAGAGAGAAAGAGATCTGTGTGAGGATCCCCTAGGGTCTGCGACCTTTTTTAAATGAAGTGCCATGTTTTTATTTTCCAGATCGTAATTGTAATGACACCACGTGAAAATATAATGAGTTATAATGATCATTAGACTCAGGGCAATAACAGAGTTCAGTTTTAATTAATGTAGAATGCAGGATGTAATTTACACACAAATGTGAGGGACTTAGTTTTATTTATAGTTTATTTTAAAACTAAAAATACTCTCTCACACACCAGTGTGCCAGTGATCACCCTCCTTTGTGCCAATGTTGGCACTGGTGCCTAAGGTTGCCTACCCCTGCCCTATAGGTTCTCAAATGTATTGCCTTAGTTTTAGCTATTGATTTATGGCCCGGTTTCCCAAAGGACACCTCTTACACCATGGTGTAACAACGCAATGGTAGGTCTGACTGAGGCCTGGTATGGTAGGCCTCAGGTCTACCATTCTGAAATTTAATTTAATAATATTTGGACTGCTGGGCAGCTGACAGTAGGCTCATATATATATATATATATATATATATATATATATGCCACCCGCCTGTTGACCACCTTAGAGACGGGTGGCAGCCGGAAAGTAGACGGCACCCGGGAGCAGTATGGGTTGGCGCCCCAGCCTGTGTCTTCCGTGAGGAAGAAGCCCAACAAACCCACGGTGAGGCCTTTAGGAGGGCCATTCAAGCCTCAAGCGGAGCCTGCGGCACCACCAAGGGCAAGGTGGTGCCCTAACCCTATTATTTCTAGGCTACAATCCATACCATGCACCTATACAATTAAGACAATATCTGGCTCTGTTCGATCTCCCTCAGGTTAGGTGGGTCACCAGAGTAACCCACTGACCTGGGGTGATTGAGCTTTTACTTGAGCTGCCCCAAAACCCTGTGGAATGTACTCAATACTCTCAGTCTCAGATAGCCTATGCACCCTCCCCTTCTCTACATTCACTGTTTTTGGTTTTATTTATTTTAGCCTTTGTGTTTTTTCCCCCTATTTCTTTTTCTTTGTTGTTTCCTCATGCCCCCCCATGTAAAGCGTGTTTGGGGGTATCCTTAAAAGCGCTATATAAATTTGAGATATTATTATTACGATTATTATTATATGTAATAATATAATATATGTAGCTGTGATTTGTGGGTGGATGGATGGATCATGGATGGATGGATGGGTTTATAAGTAGACTAATTATTTTGTATTTGTGTGTGATACACAACAAGGCTCAGGTACGGTACATATAAAACAGGTTGATGTATTTCTTGGCTCAGGATGTCCTGTTTGGTCCTGCTGGACTTCAGTCTAATCAGGACTTCCTTCAACAGCAGGGAAAGAAATGCTTCACTGTTTCCTGTTATTCGTGTCCCTGGATGCATCCATCTCCTTTCTGCTCACTGCTCACCATTTATTCTATTCTATTGTATGAATATGGTCTGGGATTCTGGGAATGTATGTGATCAATACATTATGAACATGATCAAACAAACACCCATAAACTACACAAACACAATATACAGCCCAGAATGGAAGTGATACAAATCAACCAGCAGAGGTCGCCTGAATTGAAACGCACATTCTTTGCCCGTACGGTTCATTACATCATCTATTCTATAGCCTATTAACCAAACATGTTCAGCTGGCTGGAACAACATCATGCATGCCATGATATAGTTGAGCGTGAAGATGTAGAACATTCTGAAGTTAAAGAGAAGGGGATCAGTTCCATTGCCTACAAAATAACTGGGAATTGCTAGATAACCTAGATATTTAAAGGAAAGTCACATGTTGCCATGATGACACGTGCACTGCCACTGCCTGGTATAGTGCGAATGTGAAGCTACTGTGGTACTAGCCTACTGTGGAAATGTTATTTAGGGCATAGACCAAATCCACCCATCCTCTCCTCCAGGCTCCTGCCCATGACAAACTCGATCTCAATATCTTCTCTTCTACAACACGGATCTCGTAGCATAGCTAATTTTATTTGCCAGCCAGTCTGAGCAGGATAGGAGATGAGTTTCGGAAGTTGCGCGCTCCTCCCCGGTCTGACTTTGGCGCAACAGAGATCCGCTCTGATAGCCATGTTAACAATAACCTGATAAAGTTTTGTAGGTAGGCTAATGGAGAAGAAGTCTATCTTTCACTGGACCTGTTGTTGGTCTCTCCTCTGGCTGGTCGCCAGCAGTTTTCGAAGGTGTCCTCCGTCGAAAAGGAATCTGATCATCGCCGGGGTTTGTTTCGTCTACCTGTTATTTGTAGTTTCACAAGTTGGATACAGACGGGTTGATAAGTACCGCAGGAGCCGAGGATTAAATCAACTGTATCTGAGTATAACCGCAGCTCGGCCAGACCCGCTGACTGGTGGAACTGGGAACGCTGGTAATGACATAGCAGTGCCGACATTGCAGTCCAATGTGGTGTATATCACACTAAAGTCGTCTAAGCGTCTCAAGCCGGCTGTTATCCGGGCAACAGTCAAACCTAAACTCAGGAGGAAAGTAAGAAGGAACAAAACAGACAATGACGCCTTTACGCAAAATAAAGGGAACGCTTTGGAGGGGATGGACGGCGCGCAAACGCGTGCGTTCGGATCCAAAACGGCTTGGAAAGAGTCCAGAGACATTGATTACAGATTGTTACATATAATAGATGAGTCGCATATTATAGATGATCAGTCACAACATTTCGCTAGTTCTATAAGAATGTACAGTCAGAAGACACCGTCGTGGTTCAGCGCAGATGACGTGCGCCTCATGCGCTTCCTCGCCGATGCCAAAGCTTGGCGCATCAAAGAGGTATCGTATAAGGACTCTCCGTCTTTGTTGTTGTTTGAAAGCGACGTAAACGTTTCACCGAGCCACCAAAAATACAAAAGTGTTGACAAAGTGTGCCGGGAACAGTGTGGGATTATAAAGAGACCCGTGGACACCAGCGAGGTATTCGCTTTCCACCTGGACCGCGTGCTCGGCCTGAACAGGACCCTGCCAGCTGTGAGCAGGAGGTTCGGTTTGATACACGGTAGGCTACAGCCTACAGTAGGCCTATGACCAAACATCTCATATGATGCAAGCGATTTTATTCACTGCTTTATTAGTCATTTCAATGTGATGGCAATGGCATGCGCCGACCGTGTCTGGTTTGGTTCTAAACTTGAATAATCGAGTTAATCTTCTTAATATCCTATGGTATCTTATAATATAGCATATATTTAAATATTGATTGATTGATTGATTGATTAAAGGTGACACTGAGGAATTTAATTGACCCCCCCCCCCCAAAAAAAAACCCGAATATATATATATATATATATATATATATATATATATATATATATATATATATATATATATACTGTATATACGGCGCTCAGGTGGCATAGTGGTAAAGTAGGCCTATGTGCCCACCACGCGGAGCCTAAACACCATTGGCCTGTGTTTGAGGTTGGGGAGCGGGCAGGGAGGGTGTGGGTGATATTTGTTGGGCAGGAGTCCTCCAGGTGCTGGATCCTCAGTGGCAGCTATAGGTGAGCGTGAGCCAGTAGGATACAAAAGCAGTGACAACAGACAGAAATGTGTGTGGGTAGGAATCAATTAGCATAAAGGCTAAATTGGGGAGAAAAGGCGGTAAAAAGCAAAATAATAATAATAATAAGAAATTAACACCTGTCTGAACAACGTATAACCCTTCTGTCTTTAGATGGCCAGCCATGTGCTGTGGTGTCATGGGATCCATCTCTTTACCCAGGAGGCCTTGTGGCAGCCAGGTCAGCAGTGGTTTTAACCTGGAAGGAGTACCAAAGCTCTCTGAAACAGAGATGTTGGCATAAAAACATCGTGCCTAAATTGGACTCTGGCTGCTCCAGCATTCACCACTATGAATGGAGCAAAGTGGCTGTGTTTGACTTCTTGCTTCAGGTACAATGCTGAGGACAAATGAAACATTTATCCTCTGCAGTGTTCATTTAATTTGAGAGTATAAAAATATACCCATATGGACCTTAACTGAGCATGTTACTGTACTTTGGAGTCAATCCCAAACATATTCGGCTGTGTTTTGTTCCATCATCATACCGTCAACAGACACCTGAAATGCAATTTTATGTTTAGATCTATAACCGTCTGGACCGGAGCTGCTGTGGCTTCAGGCCCCGTCAGGAGGACCTGTGTGTGGAGACGGGCCACCATGCAGAGTGTGTGGACAGAGACCACGTGCCACTGGCCAACATCATCCACAGGACTGACGACCCCAGACACCTGGTCTTCACCAACAACCAGGGCTTCTTTGACCGCAACGAGGACAACCTGGACTTCAGCATCCTAGAGGGAATCAGAGAGTGAGTTGGAAGGGTGTGAGAAGGTTTAAATGGATACTAGCCTGAAAACACAGTCACCGTACAGACTACAGACACAGTACAGCCGTCGGAACTGCTCAGCTAACGTAATCTCAGTAAACTATGTCTAAACGGTTACACCTAACCTTATTCCTAACCTTAACCTCAGTAAAATGGTGCCAAAAGCCCAAAACCTAACCCTATTCGTAAACATAACCCCAGTAAAACTATGCCTAACGGCTAGAACTATTTCTAACGTTATTCTCAGTTAAACAAATACAAGAAGAATACAAGAACCACCGAGCGGTCAGCGGAGAAAAATGAGACTGATTAATGCTGAAAGCTCTGCGCGTCACAGTCACAACACTCACAACACAACACAAACTCACAACACAGCAGTGTATTGTGAGCGATGGGCTATTTTCAGCGGTGTAAATTTAGCATTATGCAATCAGAAACATTATATTGTATAAAGTTCATAACTTCATACATGTTTAATTACAAAAAAATCACACCCGTGTGAACTGAGCGGTGCAACTATACTGTTACTGTACTGTATTGAACTCCTGTACTACTCGTACTGTACTACTCTAGTGTACTGTACTCGTACTGTAAGAGTATGTACTCATACTGTACTCGTACTGTACTGTGCTGTACTAGTATGTACCTGTACTGTACTCTGTACTGTACGAGTATGTACTCATACTGTACTCGTACTGTACAGTATGAGTATGTACTCACACTGTACAGTACTGTACTCTGTACTGTACATTACTGTACAATTATGTACTCATACTGTACTCGTACTGTATAGTGCTCTGTACTGTACTATACTGTGCTCTGTACTGTATGTATATGAATTGAATTGCATTTTATAGCGCTCAAAGCGCTTTACAGTGGTTCATTCATTCATACATTGGGAGGTGAAGTTGCGAATAGTCGACGCCAGCGTCCTCACTTCCCACATTCACACACCATGGTGGCAAGCTCACACCGACCAACTCATTGGAGGAGCCGGGATGTGGACAGGAGGAGCCGGGATTCGAACCGCCGACCCAGGGATCATTGGACGCAATGGACGACCTGCTCTACCTCCTGAGCCACAGCCCCCCAATGTACTGTGCTCTGTACTGTACTTTACTGTACTATGTACTGTATTTTACTGTACTCTGTACTGTAGTTCACTCTCTGTACTGTACTGAACTGTAGTCTGTACTGTACTTTACTCTGTACTGTAATGTACACCGTACTGTATTGTACTCTACTGTACTGCACTGTACACTCTGACTGTACTGTACTGTACTGCACATACTGTACTACTGTAGTTTGTACTGTAGTACTCTGTACTGTACTCGGCCGTACAGACAGACACACACAGCTGTTAGTTGGAAGTGGTACTACTGTGTACTGTAGTGTACTATGTACTGTACTACTCTGTACTGTAGTCTGTGCTGTACTACTCTGTATGGTTCACACGGCCACGCCGCCCAACAGTGTCACCCCAGGTGTCCCAGCGCTACTGCTGTCCGTAGGGCAAACGGACATAGGGACGGACGGACGGACATAGCTGTTAGTAGGAGCAGTTCAGGCACTGCTCAAAAAACCGGAATATAAATAGGAAATTGAATGTTTTAACTTAGCAGGCCAGGCGCATTTCTGATATGTATTTTGTCTGTGTAGAAGTAAGTACAACTAAAAACCAAAAACCAAAATGAGATTACAGATTAAACAGTACAATATGAAAAAATAAAATATAAATTGGCACAACATGAAAGTAGGTGACCATCACAGAGCCCCCGTGTGTGAGGTATACTAGCTACTGTATGTGTCTGTCTCTCCATGCCTTGGGGAAATGCTTGACATTTCCTCTTTCTTGTGATCAATAAATCTATCTGTCAGTCACACCGCAGGGACCAGGGGGGCGGGGAAGGCTCCGCTGTGCCTGGCAGGGACAGTTGTCCCATCTCCTCTTACCAGATTTCCTCTGATCTCCGATCACACCGCCCAACCTCATCTGCTGTTCCGAGTTAGTCTGATATCAGGTTTCTTTACACCACGTCCACCTGGATGTCATCAGCGAGGGAAAAGCTTTTGAGATGACGGGATGAAGAAGAAATGTTGACAATAATCAGTGATGTTAATGAGGAATGTCTCAGCGGATATGAGATTAAAAGAATAAAAAAACAAAGACAAAAATGTGATCTCTCAAAGTCATTCCAAACTAAAATCAAATCTGATCAAGTCAGCTCAAACACGTGTGCCATAATGCCTTGAAGCTCTACCAGAGCATTACTCAGCCCATCCTACTGTAACTTCTTTAACATATTATTTGTTACTGCCGGGCCAAACCCACACACACCCAACACTGCTGCTGCTGCTAGGATAATTGGTCTTGCCACTCCCAATCTAGGGCTAGGGCTTGCTTTGGATACCTGATAGGCCTACCTGCAGCCATAGCCTCGCAACAGGTCTGAGTGTGTTCAGCTGTCTGTCATTGTATGTTGGTATTATGTACTGTTGTCTGCTTTATACAGTGCTATGGAAAGCATTCAAAGCATTTCCCTCTGGGGACAATAAAGTATGAAATCTGAACAAATCTCTGAAGGAAAATAAAAAGGAAATCACTAGGCCCACAAGCCAGTTTCTAAACCCGGTTTGATTGTCTCTAGTTGAGTAACTAGAGACAATCAAACCGCATTCATTGCTAAAACTGGGTGGAAATAATTCTGCAGAATTAATCCCAAATCCTTAGGCAGGTCCTTTATATTCGGAAGGTGATATGATTTGAAGCAGATTTTAAAGCAGGAGTAGGTTTATTCACTTTCTCTGCATTGTTCTAGCAACTGCATTGAATTTATAATGTGACAAGACGTACCGGTATTGATCTGGGAACATGAGACACTGATCACCTGCTGTCTTTTTCCTCTTTTTGTCTTTCTGTCTCTCACACCTATCTCTGTCCTTTGCACCCTGTCTCTGTCTCTCTCTCTGTCTCTCTCTCACTCTCTCTCTCTCCCTCTCTCCAGATTTCCGGAGCAGGCGGTAGGTGTGTTGAGGACCAGGAAGCTGCGGGAGAGACTCCTCCAGTCTCTGTTCATGGACCAGGTGTATTGGGAGAGTCAGGGAGGGAGGCGGGGCATCGACAAACTCATCGATGTCATAGAGAGGAGGGTCAACGTCCTCCATACCTACATCAACGCACACGGGATCAAAGTCATCCCAATGAACACATGATTAGTTTAATGAGCCTTAAAGGGATAGTTCACCCCCAAAAAATGTTCTATGAATTACTCACCCCACGGAGACTTGAATTCAATGATATTGTTTTGTCGCATTCCTAAGCCAATGATTTTTCAGTGGTTCCCTATAGAGACACAACGACTCCTTTGTGTCTCCATAGGGAGCACAGGGAGCTGGTCATCAAACTATTGGCTTAGGAATGCAACAAAAACAAAAAAATATCCATGAGTTCAAGGGTGCATTCGGAATCGAATATGCGCACCAGGAGCACACTCGCATATTAGTTTGTATTGCACAGTGTGCTCAGTCCACTATATTGAACGCACCCCAAACTCCATGGGGTGAGTAATCAATAGAAAAAAAGTATTTTGGGGGGTGAGCTATTCCTTTAACAAGGTTAACGAAGGTTAATGGACAAAAGATGGACTTACATGAATGGAATGGAATGCACTAAGTATGTTAGATGTTTCTATGTTGACGACGACTGACTGGAATCCAGATGTTTGTGAAGTGAGTTGTACCTGATAGGAAAAATATAACACTCAGGTCTAGTGGAGATGTTATACACTGAAAAAAAGAGTTGTATCCTTACATCAAGTCTTAATATATTGCTTGTTTCTCTAAACAGGAAGAGATCGTGTCACTTTCCTCAAAACTCTTGAAACAGGAAAAGTCACTGCGATCAAGATTACTAGTTATGATAGTTTAATATGATTGAAATCAAATGGGACGTTAAGAAGCAAAACTGGATTAAATTACTTTACTTTACGTTTGTTTTGCATTGTTTTGATGTGTTTTTTAATGGATAGTGATGTAAGAGAGATTGTATAAGTGAGGATCTCTTGCTTTCACTTTTACTGTCAAATGCTAACGATTTCCAATGTATTTATTTAATTTTATACCTTCTATTTTTTATGAACGTTTCAGCATCAGATGACAAATAAAATGCTTCTTTAATATTACAACACTGACTGAATACAGTGCCATTGTTTAGATATTGCTTCCAGTAGGACATCGTTAGTGCAGGGATTGTCTGAGTTAACCCATTCATTCATTCATCCATCCATTCATTCATTCAGCACACTAGTCTGGGAGGTTATACAGTAGCTATAGTTTGGTGTGTCCATATGAAAATGTGTCCATAGCCAGGGACACCTTGGCTCAGGAACCGGAGGCTGGTTCAATTCCAGCATGGACCACAGTACAGAGTGAGGACTTGTAGCTGGAGAGGTACCACTTAACTTCCTGGGCACTGCCGAGGTACCCTTGAGCAAGTCACCATAGCACTGGTCCATGGACACAGTTAGCCTATGTGTGCATGTATGTATTTTATGTAATATTCTTTCCATATAGGTAGTTTATATTACACTTAACTGTATTTACATTTAATGTTGTAGTGACTTAGTGTGTTTATATTACAATGAATGTAAGATAATTAAGGTGTAGCAGCAACAGCATTAATTTGTGTATAACACAAGATAGATAGAAAAATAAGAATTGGATAAATACAATAAATAGATTAGGTCACCGTCTAACACTCGGTCAGACCACAGCACATGGTCTGACCGATTTGTATATTCTATCAATAAATATAGTGTAAGTACAATGTACAATCTATCACCAGTATAAGCATGAATATTAACCAGTGAATAGGAATGAATCAACAGGACTGATATTTGTACATTGTCAGCCGGCCTTCAACAACAGGGATTATCTGGATAATGTGTGTACAGTCTATCAACAGTGAATTTAATTAGCATACAATTCAACAATGAATGCATGAGTGAATAAAAGAGAGTCACTGTTATCCTTAACAGCTAGGCCTCTGTCAAGGTTCAGTTGCGTACATCCAAGTACTCCATGAGCAAGTGCACCAGAGTCAAGCAGGAGTATTTGCACTGATGGACACTTATATAGGTATTCATATTTAATACTAGCACCATTCCCAGTTTTAGTATACGGGTGAAATAGCCACAAAGGTTTTGACCTGGCCATGACCTTGCTTCTCATGCCATCTGTTGTCAATCTTTCATCTGACGCACCATGGGTGTGTTGTTCACTGAATCCTGCATCTCATGTGTGTACACTACACTGTCAATGTCTTGGAGGAGGTCAGTCTGTGATGTTTGTACCATGACTTCAGTCATCCGCTATATGCAAAGTTTCAGCCTCTCCATTGACTTTCAGTATAAAATGTAAGTTTTCAAAAAAGGTGCCCATTACCTTCCCCAGATCATAACTCACTGCCATGGAACGTTCCTGCGCAATCTAACCTGGGGTGTGGGCGTGCACAAAAGACAGACAGACAGACAGACAGACAGACAGACGAGAGAGAGAGACAACTTGCACTTGATTATATACCATATGCTAGCAGATAACATTATTTACAGGCTCTAGTCTGCAGTGCTGCACTGCAGTTCATGTGAAAGCTGAGATGTGTGTAGTGCGTGGTGCTGCTGTGATAAACAGTGTACTCTGGGAGCTGGGATCTACCAGGCTTTAGTGTCTATTTTCTCCTAACTGGAGAGGCAGTTGTCTGTCCTGTTGTTTTAACCCCTCTGGGCCTGCATTAGCTACTGAGAGCTGAACCGTGGCCCCTGGCCCCGTCCGTGGAGCTGTACGATGGGGATCCCATGCTCTCCTCAAAGTCAAACACGTACAACTATGTGTCAATACACACACACACACACACACACACACACACACACACACACACTCTCGCGGGCGTGCAGTGTTGATGATTGAGACAATTGCTGACTCTTTAATAACCTCTACTGTACAAGACGTTACAGTATCATTCAATAAGACAAAGACATACAGAATACATATGTAAGACATTTTCTTTCAATCATAGTCAACATAGTACAGTAGGTTTACTTCAAATCCACTAATAGTTTAGTGTCAGTCTGGGATGTTTTCCAATTCCCATTTGAAAAGGAATCTGCGTACATAAACCAGTCAATCTGGGGGGGGGGGGGGGGGGGGGGGAGAGAGAGAGAGAGAGAGAGAGATTAGTTTCTTAACCCTATGAATGGAATCTCCATGATTCAAAGCAGAAACAGTCAATTATATCTCAATAAACCCCAGGGATAAGTACAGTAAGTATTTTACTGTCCTGTCATGTACAGCATTTAGGATCCCTGGAAGGATAAGCTTGCGTAAGTTGCTTCCAGCATGAAACAAGTTGTGTTACTTCAATTCATACAGCATTGTTGTTGTTACGAAGGCACAAATTGCTGGGGGGAAAATGCAACCTGTCAGTCAGTATTAAGCCATCAGTTGTCATAAAACAAGCAAAACCTAGCAACCATGCAGAAACCATTTAGCAGTTTTCTGTCTACATGTTCCCTCACGTTGGTAATGATATGTTTCTGTCCGTCTGTCTATAGACTATGTCATTCTCTCTAGCCTTTCACTGTCCTCACTGTGGACGCCTACGGAAATGTAGCTCACTGGTTGGTTCTCAACATCGGGTCTGGGGACTACCAAGGTTCCAAATGTATACCCTTACATTTGGTTCTGTCATTTTTTATTTAACCTTTATTTAACCAGTAAAAACACATTGAGACGGAGTCTCTTTTACAAGTGGGAACTGGCCAAGAGGCAGAAACAAAATTACACTACAGCCAATAATACATCCAGATCCATGACATACATCAAGAAACCTATACAATATATACAACAAATCTTGAGAATGGTACACTAACAGTAACCGCGGGCGCAAGAAATTGTGCACAGAGCAAATACACAATGTACATTATAAACAGGAAAAAATTAATATATGGGCCTGTACAAAGGCTAGTACACATGTGCCGGTGTTGGACTGTACATTAAGATGATACTTTTGAAACTTCTCAACTCTCAACTCTGAGTATACAAGCTTCACTCATAAACCAACTAAGTGGAAAAAGCGGCACTCCAAAATATAAGATGCAAGATTGGCTCAGATTATATAGGCCTACAATATATAAATATAAATGTCTAAGGGCACAGAAAACTACATCAGGGACTCAGAAGACACAGAAACCACATTGGGCTCCATTTTCGTCACCGCTAAAACCCTAAACTTTTTTTTACTATTTTGAAAAACATTTTTGAATAGTTCAACTAGCCAATCTACATTGACACGTTGTGAGCTTGTAGACTGGCCATTTTAACTATTCAAATGTTTTGCAAAATAGTAAAAAAAGGCAAAGAAGTTTAGCGGTGACAAAAATGGAGCCCATTAGGCAGATTAAACATCAGAACAGCAATACACATCACAAAAAGGGTTTGTAGGAAAAGTCATCATTTCCCTGCATGTGGTTGCATAGTGTTGAGTTCATAAATCCAGAACATTTCTCTCTGAGATAGCAAGTAAGGACCCCCCCCCCCCTACACAGGTGGGGATGATCAAATGTTGGCTTTAAAAGAGGGACCCACATCCCCGGCATCACATTTTAGTCTTCTCTGAAGAAGGAGGTTGCTTTCTTTAAAGACTGAAGGCACGACACTCAAACAGCTTTTCCCCCACGGCTATCCGGCTCCTCAATGCTGCTGGTGTCCTCCCCTGACCCCCTTCTATCCTCCCTCCATCCCCACTCAGAGTGGAATGGACTGACTTGTGCTCTGAACTGACCTGATCACTTGAACTCTCTGCACTTTATATTTATTCTTATTCATTATTCATTGCATGTTGTTTTTGCACTTGTCTTGTCCTGTTTTGCACTTGTCCTAATGTTGTAACTGCACTCTGCTGTCCACCAAAACAAATTCCTAACATGTATACATGTCATGGCAATAAAGACTTCTGATTCTGAAGTCTGTTTGCCGAAACGTGTCGACGTTCTCAAATAAACATGAGAAATTGCATTTGAGCCTATCTTGCATTGTTTATTTTGGAGTGCCGCTTTTTCCACTTCCACTGGTTTATGAGTTCAAAGCTGAGCACATGAAAATGCAGTTTCCAGAGGAAGCGCACCTGTTTTTCTTTCTTTACCAGTATACAAGCTTCCATTTGGGTCCATAAAATGGTTCCATTTGTAAACTCTCAGACATAGCAAATCGTATCAAATGGGGGTCAAATCACTGTAGCTCTACCCTGCAGGTTCCCTGTCTTCGGTCTCAGACAGAGCCACAAGCTGAGGTCGATTCCTCTGCGGTCCTCCCAGTCAGCCTGTTTGAGACAGCAGCCAGCATCACAACACTGCAGCTCTTTATTCCGCGAGCCAGCTGTGCCAGCCCAAGACAGCCTCATATTTGTCTCCATGATCTCACTTCTCCCATTTGTGGTCCTCCAGACCTTTGCCAAGGACTCTCACTGGACCAAGGGCGGACGAAAACTCTAAAAGTCCCAGTACTATTACTGTACGTCCCCTGGATACATGGAAACAGTAGCACAGTAGAGCTGCATTCTATACATACCCATATAACCAACACATATGTTGCTCGGGCAACAGAGTTGCTTACTGAATTTTACATTTTTACTTTTAGTATAGTATTACTAGTGGTTTCCACACATTGGCATCTTGAATGAACAAATCTCCCCTCAGTGATTAGAAACATTTGAACGAAGTTGATCTTGTTCTAGGAATGAAAAGTTTAGCAGTTGTTATTATTCCAAGCATGCTTCTTTCTAAGGCCCTATAGCTTCATGCTTTCCGAAAGCTTCTAGGCCTACTGTAAAATTTCATTGAATCAGTAGTAAGTTTAAGTCAGTCTGTGATCCATGTACAGAACACTATGTTCCAAGGAACAGTGTTCTTTATCCACTTCTTCCACAGCTGACCATGGTAGCAAAAAAACAGCGTGTTTGTTCAGTGAGATACCTGGCCATGTGTTTTTTCAGCCGTGCAGAGTCGTAGGATCCAGCTGGAATGTTGCACCAACCATCCATGCCAAGTCCAGTCTGCCCTGCACGTCTCAACAACGTCACACCTGGGTGGCGGACTAGTCTGACATACAGAGATAGAACTGGATCAAACAGCGATGATAATAATGACAAAGCACTAAAGTTGTCTATCCTTTGTCCATTTTGAGATATGGGCTGTTAGACATAACAAAAATGCTGTGCCATGCTGACAGCGTGTCTCTCGCCTCAGCAGAGGAAACTCTGTTTCTCCGATAAGCACTTTCAGTATAGAGATTGAAAGAATGTCAACAAGTTCTGCAGATGAAGTCATGTTAAAGCTTGCCGTCTTCCTTTGAAATGCTGAAAAGCCCCAGAAATCAGCCTTCTGTAATATTTCTACCGGTATGTAAGAAGATCACACAATGAAGAATATTTTTTTTTACCTTTTTTTAAAGGGGTTTAGCCTGAAAATAGTAGTTGTACTGTACATGTAGTAACATCTCTGGGAGACTTGGCAGGTTGCCAGGGCATTTTCGGATTTAATATTTTCCTCTTAACTTTGCCAGTGTTTCAGTCAATGAATATTTACAGTCACGCCTTAAATCTTGAATCTAGCAATCATCTGTACAGTTATAACTATTTGTATCAATGACAACCAGGACTAAGTGAACTCTGAAACTAGAACTATTTGACTGTCATGTATGTAGGATTCCAATCAGGTTGAAGGCTGTCAGGCAAGAATCCATTAAAATGACAGCGTTGCCACAGGCACTGTATACCTCTGCACTCAGCAGAGTCAGCACAGTAATGTCTTTGAGTCCATTTAATGAATGCAACAGGATGCAACTCATTCAATCTGACAACCTCTCTGAAGTTGGATTTAATTAAAACATTTGGTTAAAGGTCACTTGTTGCAATTGCATCCCTGTTGATATGAAAACACTTTGAAAATAGGCTATACTGGTACACATAAAAGAAATACCTCCAGAATACCTTAAGATTAAGGTTTAGTAGTGATGTTATTGTATTAATTAAAACATAACATAATATGTAATATATTACCAGTAAGACGCCCTGAGGGTGAGAAGGGCGAGGTCGTGTGCACGTATCCGCCTGGCTGAGTGCTGGCACTTTGGCATGGGGGGTCAGATCAACATATATGGAGTGTGTCTTGAGTGTACAGGGTTTGATGAGGTCAGATCAACATATGGAATGTCAGAACAGGTCCGCTCCATATATGGAGATCTAAGGGTGGCAGTGGGGGCAGTGTCTTGAGTGTACAGGGTTTGATGAGGGCCCAGGTAGGGCTAGGCCTTAATTTTCGGCCCTGTTGAGAACTCCTGCCAGGTGCACTACACTAATACCTTTGGGGTGGGCCTATCTAGAGTTGGAATGGACAGGTATCAGTCAAAAGGGAGACATCAAAGAGGAAGGACGGATGGGGATTTTGGGAAGGATCAACATATGGAATGTCAGAACAGGTCAGCTCCATATATGGAGATCTAAGGGTTTGAGGTTTGAGGTCAGATGTAGTTGCTGGCCATATGCAGATCTAGGTGATGATTCAGTCTTCTCAATGTATGGCTATCCAGGGTTTGATGAGGTCAGTGTCGTGATCTTCATATATGGAAATGTCCATATATGGAGCGTGTCACGAGGGGTGAGGGACTGACGGCCATATATGGTGGCGTGACGTGTCACGAGGCGTGATGTCACGAGGCGTGATGGACTGACAACCATTTTGCAATTCATAGCAATCTGTGACCTACAGTCGCAATTATTACATGTGTAATACATTATTATTACATTAATACAATAACATATCAATCTAAATGGATCAACTCATGGTATAAGTATAAGGTATTCTCTAGGTATTTGTTTGTATTTGTATATTTGTATGAACTACTGGAGCACTACCTCATGCACCTCATCATCACGCTAAAGGGGTTCTCAAACATTTTCTACACATTGGACCAAAAAAGGTTTCCTGCCGTATAACTGACCAGAGACTCATTACTCAGAGTCATAGTAGTTGGATCATATGGATCGCAAACAAGGCAGTCTCAGGCCCATGTGCCCGTGGATTTGAGATTGGCCCTGCTTTCAGGTGGTCCGATTCAGCCCATTCACAAGCTTACAACATGACGCGTTGCAACACGTTGTGAGGTTGTAGATCTGCTATTTTTGGTTTTTGAACATTTGTTTTTAGATTGCAGAGTAAGGGAAAATCTATAAAAAAGGACAAAGCCTACGTTTTGTTTGCTTGTTTTTACAAAAGCCTAAAGAGCCTAAATATTAAAAGCTGTTTTTGTTGTTGTTGCTTCTAACTTTCCTTAGAGTAAAATTAGATTTTCCCTTATACTCTGTCATACAAGAATGTCTGGACACACCCACCACCATACCCTTCCCCGTCCTTCCTTCAATGCGGCACCCCTGGCTGTCCACAGTCTTGTTGGCATGTCAGACATGGCATCTGCTGTGGAAGAAATGTGGGCCAATCGTACAAGTTGTGGTTTGAATATGTCACTTTCTATCTTTAGAGTGGTGGTGGTGCACCAGAGAGCTTTGGGGATGCCTGCTCACATGACTCAGAAGGCCGGCTGCCAATTTATCACGAGGATACAGATTAAATAGGGGGGAAAAAAACGTACAGGTTTCTATGTATTTAATTTAACCCGTATTTGTCTGGGTATAACTTTTGAGTTCAACAAACTGAATGTTTTTCAAGATCAAACTAGACAAGAGAGAATTGTCTTGATAAATATAGTACCATGTCAGTATGGGACCTACAGTATAAGTGTAAGTACTAGGCTACTCTGGTCAGATATACGGCAGGAAACCTATTTTGTCTAATGGAAAATGTTTGAGCACCTCTTTAGCGTGATGATGACTTTCAGGTGCATGAGGTCTAGTAGTTCTCAAACATTTTCACGTTCCATGACGTGAAAATGTCTGTGGGCAAAATACGATTTGGGGGCATGGAACCCCAAATCGATATGTATTTGCCCACAGACCCCCTCATCCAGGTTATATCCATGACACATGAGGAACAGATTAATGACTTAATCACTATTTCAAAAATAGCTGAAATACAAGCTCACAACTTGATGCAATTTTGCCTACATTTCGCCATTTGCAAGTGAAAGTGGTTAATTCCACTTTAATTGATTGATTGATTTAATACTTTATTAGACAGAGATGTAAACAGCAACAAAGTACAGTCAAACACTTGGTTTTAAAGGATAAGGAAAGGAAAGGATAAACATGACATGACTACTTCCATTTGGCCAAGGCATAGACCAGGGGTAGGCATGCAGCATTTATTTCTAGAGGGCCATATACTGACTTTGATAAAGTGCAGGGCCAAACATATATTGAATTGAAACTTTAAACATAGGTTAAATGAATGCATGAATTTGGTAGATATGACTACAATAAGGTCCTTGCTTTCACAACAAGAATTTTCAGTGACCAAAATGTTGATCTTTTTTCTTTTACAGCTGCACTGTGGTGTACTCTAAGGTTATGAAAATATTACTTATATAAAACAATACATGTCAATGCCGTATCAATAATGAGTCTATATATACAGTCTCTTATCTTATCTGATATGCACCACTGATAAAACTGATTTGCATTATGTTGCAATGTGTTTTGTATATATACGGTAATGGACTCAAGGCAGACTGTATCATTGTTACATTATCAACATAATACATTTGAGTACGTACGGATGGCATGTATGTTCTCAAATGGTAAATATATTAATTTATTTAATTACTATTAGAGGAGTCGAGTTAAATTAAATTAGTCTTAAAACCATTAACATAATATGGCAGCCTTAGAATGTAGATTTTGTGTTGGAGGTTATTTTGTTTTTCTCAATCCGACCCAATTGGTGGGTCGGATTGAGATGGTCAGTCCGGTGGTTGGAGTGGTGTAGGGCACTGGTTCCCAAACAGTGCGGGTCGGCACATGCACTGCAACACGCTGTGTGCTTGTATATCTGCTATTTACATGCACTGCAACACGCTGTGTGCACTGGTGTAGGGCAACAGCTATTGTGCTCTCACCTTGAAAACACCCCAAATAGTTTGTGTGCCTGATTAACATTCTCATTGGCTGTTGTCGGAATCAGTCTCCCTTAATCTGTCTCGTAAGTCGTAACTAAAGGTCTTATTGTCCTGTGAACAGTTTTATTTTTACCCTGTAGGCTATAAAACATGAGTAACAGTAATAAAAGTAGCCTCTGTGATGGTGGTATAATTTTAGCAGACAAGGCCAAGAACATAAAAATGTCTGCATTAGGCTGGCAGCTCTCTTCAGAATATGGGAATGGACAATAAATCAAGATGCTACAAATCTAAAAGTAACTTCCAAACTGCCTTGTGATAAACATTCAACACTTTGTTTAAAAAAAAAAGTCAAGTAAATCACCACACGTCTTTTGGCTAGATAAGTACATGATTGTTTAAAACAGGGAGAGATCTCAGTCCATTGGTCCGTAAATTCACACAGATTAACCTGCTGTTGATGTTTGAATCAGAATCAAGAAAGGTGTGTCCCTCTTTCATCTCAACTCTGCAGTCATACAAGAATACACTGTATGGCCGCTACTTTCAACCTGCCCGCCCTATTTTGGTCATGTCAACAACAAAAATCACACCTGTGTGAAGTGAGGGGCACTAATATATTAAAGTCTAACTCATGTTGCTATGATTAGATGATGTAATGGTTATGTAAAACAAATGGTGACAAAACAAACATTTAATTGTCTTTATTGTTAATGGCATTTAATGTTTGTGTCAGGGACAAGATGACGTAAATTTTCCCTTTGTCAATGGCGTTTTTAAAACAAACATTGAACTAAAAACAAACATTAAACCTGTATATAGGAGGGGCTAGCGCCCCTCAAAAATACATAATATACTACATAGATAGATAGATAGATAGATAGATAGATAGATAGATAGATAGATAGATAGATAGATAGATAGATAGATAGATAGATGTATACGAGTTGACAATGGATCACATTATAGATCAGCGAAAATAACCGATCTACAAGCTTGTCAAGTGGCTATAATTTTGCTATTTGGCGTAGGCTATGACGAAGTAGCCTACGTATAAATGGCTTACTTGGTTAAACACAGGAGCACAGTTTGCCTATCAGTAGTTCTCAAGGACCAAGAACCCCCATGTATTTGGCTGCGGACCCAAATTAAAAAATATTTTGTGCCAAGGAGGACTTCTAGAGAAGATTTTCCACATTTCTCAAGATTCGAAACCTCTTTCAGAAAAAAAAGCCAAATAACAAGGGCTTAATAAACTGTTCCTCATGTAGCTGGGGATCGCCTGGAACCCCCTCAAGGACCCCTGGGGGTCCCCAGACCCCACTTGAGAAGCAGTGTGTTAGCCGTCTCTACCACCCTCTACCACCAAGAGGCGTGAGGCAGCTCTCCAAACTAAGTGTTCCATCATGGTGAAGGCTGCTTGTTCTTACATGAATGCAAACAGGAACAGCCTGGCCAGGCAGAGCGGCCAACAGGAAATGACTAACACCAGCCTTCCTTGGGGCGCGGCGGGTTGAACTGGACCCTCCACGCCTGGGTTCTGGACTTGTTGGCACCAGGGGTCAAAATAACATCGACCAAGAGAAGAGACTATATCCTGTTTTGTTTGTATTTTTTGTAGGCAATATATATACACTGGAAACCTGTTTCCCATGCAGTGATAATTATAGTTTAATAAACGGTAATTAAGTCATTTTAATTTTCTGGTGATCTTTGCAAATGTATATGCACGTTCTGTAGCCTGTACTGTACAGAAACTGCGTGTGTCTTATGTATAATCAAATGTGTGGTAGACTTGGGATATCCACTCCCACACTGAGCTCCACAGGTGTGGAGTTTATCCTGAAGTCACATGGGATTTACAGTATATCAATACTGTAAGTGCTTCCAGTGTGACTCTATATCACTGACTGGACCTAAAAATGCCAATAAGCCAGTCGTCCTTATATAATAATAGTGTTCAGTATGACTGGCTGCTCTCCAACGGTGGTTACTAAATCCCCTCCTCGGCCCTGCATGGACACACGGCCAGTAAACTGGAGGGGTGAATTAAGGAGATGAACTTTTGTGACTCCAGTAGATCCAGTAGATATTTAAACAGCAACTCTACTGCTCTCTAGTGGGTGAACGGTGAAATGACACAGCTATCAATGAGGCTAAAATTAAAGTGATAGATGAGGACTGGCTCTTAGGTGGTGTGTAAGTGATATTTTAAGGTTAAAACAAAAACTTTCGTTATTTTTATTACAAAGTACAAAGTTTTCTATTGTTATATAGTAGATAAGCATTGCTATAGTGTTTGTTCAGTAACAGGGGTCGCCCCAGCTCTTAATCCTCCGCATTTGGTTTTAGATTTTGGGTCATGGGTGGAACCGTGGGATGGACAGAAAACAACAGAAAACAAATTCAAGTTGGATACCAATTTCATCCAACCAGGAGAGAGAGTACCTATTTATAATCTTCCATTTTATAGTGTTCAGTCTGTTCATTTCTTCCCACTCATTTGTTTAGGGGTAGGAGATTTGCCCTCCGACCTCCATGCTTAAAACTGGTGTTGACTGGCTCTGTTTGGGGACTGGAAATCCATTCTTTAGTTTCATGTGGTGATGCCTGGGCCGGGTTGGGAGCAGCAGTGAGCTTATAGATTTTGCCATTTCTGATCGAGAGATTTGGGGTAGAAACGAGAGCAGGTCTGTTTCATTTAAATCCAAAGGACAGTGTTTCATTGTATAATTTGAAAAACATGTGTAAATTACATCTGGGTGCATGGGCCACTAGTGGACATAAAATTCAAGAAAGAAAATCCTTTGCTTAAGAAAATTGAAGCATGGATCTTACCTAATTCCACTACCAGAATCAGAATAGGGTCGACGTGGTGTCTGGTTGCTAGGGCCGAGCTTACCAACACTCCACTTGCCTCCACACTTCCACAGACTATTCATAAGTACTCTGCCAAGGTTATAGGCTTATTATCTGGCCCTCAATGTCTTCACATATTGTACAGTTGATATAAAACGCATTATTCAGGCACATTTCAGCCACCTTTTTTGCCCATTAGGACCACTCTACACAACATCATCAAACAGCGACGCGCACCTATGGTAACATCATTCTACAGGCCACAGGTTTCTGCGTTACACTTTTTTCCTTCTCCCATTAGTTGGACTAGACCTGTACGTGCCGTCTCCCACATGGAGATCTGATTGGTTGAGCCTCAATTGGCTGAGGCAGAGGCTGGAAATTGCACAGGTGAAAGGAGTTGGGCTCATTAGAGCCTGACCAGAGCCTTTTGTGGTGGTTCTGGAGAACCGTGGGTCCGACCGACTCGATACCTGGCACTGCACTCCCAGTGGGGGTGTGGAACGTGTGTGTCGAATGTGAAGTCGGTGGGTCAAACGGTTCTCGAGTTATGTGCATTACAACCATACACGCACACGTACACACATGCACACAGAGACGTGGCACATTTATAGTAGGATCTAGGATGTCTCCACCAGGCCGAAGGCATGGGGAGAGAGTATGTTTTGCACTCCGTCCGTGTGTGTGTCCGTCTGTCTGTGTACAGCTAATCTCCGGCCCGTTAACCCGGTCGATTCCAAATTTTGCACACACACTCCCTGGATGCCAACGATGAACCTCTGCCCCAAATTTTCCAGAACGGCCTGTTATAGCGCCACCAGGAGGCCAACATTTGAAAAACACGAAAATTCCGCAAATCGTTACTCACTATCTCTATAGTCATGTGTTCAATCCGGATCTGTCCGATATTTCATGTTCCATCCTAATTGGCTAACATTGGCTTTCAAAGTTTGCAGGATTGGCCGGTTTTGAACAAAAAGCCTCAAATCATGAACGCAGCCTGCAATTTACGTGAAATCTTTCACAGACTTTCCTACTAGGCTGAGGAATATATCCCACCCTTTTTACATTGGCCTGTTGTAGTGCCACCAACAGGTGGATTGAACAAAATGCCTTAAATCATCCAATTGCCATCCAAGGCGTAAGAAGAAATGGAATCCTTTTCACATTGGCCTATTATAGCACCACCAGGAGGCCACAACCTGACCTGCCCTGGTGGAGACCTGTGCTTTATCTAGTTTCTGATACTTCCGTGACCGTAGAGAGCGAAGGTCCGTTTCTCAGTGGATTTACCATCTATGAAGGTTAAATAACAAATTGAGCTCCCATGCCCCTTACAAAAATATGAGAAAAATTCTGAGTACATTCCAAGCATTAGTTTTGCACGAAAAACACTCCTTGGGCTAAAAACAGCCATAACCGTCATGTGATGAGGTCCAAATGCCCAAATGTGATGAGGTCATCACATTTGGGCACATTTGGGCAAGTGGCTATGGCCGAATTTAGCCCAAGGAGTGTTTTTCGTGCAAAACTAATGCTTGGAATGGATGCAGAATCATGAAAACCCCCTAGTTTGACATGTCACATACTACTTAAAGCATAATGAAATTTAGAACGTTTTGCCTTTATCTAGGTTGTTTCCTAGAACTGGAGGTATGAAAAAAATCACACCCGTGTGAACTGAGTGGTGCAAGGTCTTATATAGCCTGATCAGCTGTGGTCTGACGTAATGTCAGTGACCATAGTAACCATGCTCATTTTTTTGGGTCCCACGTACAGGTACACACACCTACAGGTACACACATACAAACATACAGAAAAAGCTGGTTGTTGGAGTGGTTTGCACCACTCAAAAATCATTAACATGGTGAATCACATCTTGATGACATCATCAAGATGTGATTCACAATGTTAATGATTTTTTTTCTACAGAGAAACGGACCTTTCTTTCGGAGTATCATAAAGAAAACTACATGGCGCTCGCTCGAGAGAGGCCGGTCAAGCTTCTAGTCCAACTAAAGAAAAACATGAAAAAAAAAAAGAAAAAGAAGGGCGACCCACCCCTGCACTACCAAGGCTGTCGCTGTGTACACTAATCTGGCAAATGTAATACACTGACAGTCTGACACACAGAGGACTGGTGAGGTTGGAAGCTGGTCAGGTGGAAGAGAACCTCAGACAGTCAGCTTTATGGTGGAGTCCACCAACACAGGAGCCAATCAGCAGCATGGCTGGTTCCACCTACCAGTCACCATTCACATCAGCTGGCAGTCAATCAGCCACTCATCACCACTCAATCACCCACGCAGAAGAGGGAGGAAACATGCACAGGGAAATTCACATGATATATGACCTTAGGGTCAAATGTCACGTTGCGGCACATTTTGAGCTTTGGCTATTTCTGGTGAAGGCAGGGGTTCAAGTGGTTAATTACAGCAGTTATGTTCTGTTAGTGACACGGTCATATGATGGAGTCTATAAAAAGGTAGTCTGAAAGATGTATGTAGGAAGCAAATGTGCGTGCATACTGTAGGGGCATAGTAATGTTATTAAATATGATGCATGTTCTAATCCACAGCTCATTTCTTGTGGGATATATTATATTGTGAGTGAGTGACTGTGTCTCTCAGCTGCTTCCTATCTGGAGCAAATCGTCTTGGCGACGGAGCACTTCATGTGCTTGTGGGATTGTTTCCATGGCAACCACCTATTGGATGTCGAAAGCCGCGTTTCAACACATGTACAGTACATGCAAGCGAGCACGCACGCACGCACGCACGCACGCACGCACGCACACATGCACGCACACACACAGTTAGTTCAGAGGATTACTTCAGAAACCTCAAACTTCAAGCAAGTCATGAATCATACATCATATGGTGCAAACACACACACACACACACACACACACACACACACACACACACACACACACACACACACACACACACACACACACACACACACACACACACACACACACACACACACACACACACACACACACACAGTGTGTGAAGTCCTGGTGGTTCTCTATGTTCAAACATAGAATAAGGTAGAGCCTATATTAATTTATTCGGGTTCATATAGTAACACAGCTGACATTGAGACATCAACTACTTCTGTTGAAGAAAGCAGTGAAATAATGATCTCGGACGGCAGTTAGCTAGCCTGTGGGACTGTCACACAACTTCAGCATAGACACCTCATTTCCACCTCATTCAACCACTTTGGTGGCTGAAAAAGATAAACATGCTCTCATGAATAGCAATATGATACCTCGGTATCTGCTTGCTTGTTAAAGTGGCTGGAGAGTTGACCAAAATAAATTCTTTAGCTGCACACATGCATTCCGTGTGCGGTGTGCAGTCCAAAGGACAAAATTGCGTCACTGACAAATGCTATTTTATAATTTACAATTAGTGCTTAGCACTGAAACGAAGGATGATCATTTACATCAAGACAATGCACTTGGCAGGCAAGCAAATCATCCTCCCTCTGACAGCCACTGTCGAGGCATGCGACTGAGTCTCACCTCCTAGAGCAGCATTAGTCTATACTGGATGCAACACACGGCAGAGAAAACTGAATTAACCACGGCATTATGGAATGACACATTTGATGGTATGGTATGCGAGAGGAAACACTCCATAAGGGAATGAAGAACTGCTTTCATCTGTCTGTCTGTCTGTCTGTCTGTCTGTCTGTCTGTCTGTCTGTCTGTCTGTCTGTCTGTCTGTCTGTCTGTCTGTCTTTCTGTCCCTCCGTCCTTCCATCTATCCATCCATCCATCCAACCATCCATCCATCCATCCATCCATCCATGGCCCCACAGGGGATACATTGAATGATGAATGAGATGAAATAACAAATAACCAGAGACAACCTCTCTGCAAACACCCCCCCCCCCCCCCCCCCTCTCTCTCTCTCTCTCTCTCTCTCTCTCTCTCGACAAAGAATAATTATGTTACTGGGCAGACGAATCTGCAGGTTAATCCGCCCCTTGGAAATGTAGGTTCTACACACAGAGATCCCAGACTAATATCTCGCAGTGATATTAATCTATCCATGGCAGGCCAGCGTGGGAGAGTCAGAGAGAAACAGAAAGACTGTGAGAAAGACAGAGAGGGTGAAACACACACGGGGAGAGGGAGACATCCAGAGACCCGGGGAGAAACAAACAGAGAGAGGGAGACATAGATCTCTGGGCCTTTAGGGGAACAACAAATGCCCTGTTGTTCATATATTCCTGGTCATAGTCTCTATACAAGTAAGACGCACGAACGCAGGAAGCGAACGCAGCTCGTAAATTGCAATAACAACTTAGAATACATTTTTTTATTTTTTTAAGACCTTTTTTATTATTATTAAGTTAAGTTTTATTTTTTTAAGTTTAAAAAAAAAGTTTTCTACTGTGTGTGTGTGTGTGTGCGTGCGTGCGTGCGTGTGTGTATTTTTTTGTGTGTGATACAGCACCCTCTGGTGGCGGGCAGGTGGTGTCACAGCGTGACACACGCACAGACTGACAGACGCCTGGCTTCCATAGTAAGCTGCTCATTGCATTCGCAACTATAGTCGTCAATGATAAAATGAAACAACGTGTGAATACGGTGTGATCAACACAGCAACAGCAGCGCCGCGGCCATGTTACCATGGCATATGAGGTCATTCCACAACGAGGTGCATGTGGTCACATGCAGTTCAGCCTGTGGTGGCACTTTAGCTTGCACTGATTGATCAGCTATACTGCTATATCAGCCCAAGGGCTGAAAAGAGTTATCACCCTCTTGGTCATTTTATCACGCAGGGCATATGTAGCCTCTATAGAGAGACTAAAGGAGAGGAACGAGATGAACACTTCAACTTTATTGTCAAGTTTATAGGTGTAAAACAAGTGGGTGAGATCATGTTTTCAGGAAAACAGAATACGTAGAAAACAGGTCAGATATTCAGATATTCCCGAATCCCAAGTAGAGTGTAATAATAGAAACAGATCAGATTTCCCAGATATACCTAATATGAGTAGTAAGAATTTATATGCATACTTGCATGGTAATGATATGAGAAAGAGTTAAAATAGCAGCAGATATATGCGGTAATTTATATAAGGTGCAGCATTTATCTCCTGCTATTTAGCAGAAAGGGGTAATGAAAGAGGTAGAGAGACAGTGAGACACTGGAATGTAATCAGAGACAGACAGAAACGTTTTCCAATTAAACAGGACAGGAAATGAGGGACAATTTCATATCTTTGTCTTCTTTCATTTCATGTCTTGTCCACTGGGTGGTGATGTTGCACTTCTCCCATTATGTCATATTAGACAGTGACACTGATCATGTCCAAAGTGTGTGTGTGTGTGTGTGTGTGTGTGTGTGTGTGTGTGTGTGTGTGTGTGTGTGTGTGTGTGTGTGTGTGTGTGTGTCTCTGTCTGTCTGTCTGTCTGTCTGTCTGTCTTTCTGTCTGTCTGTCTGTCTGTCTGTGCGTGCGTGCGTGCGTGCGTGCGTGCGTGCGTGCGTGCGTGCGTGCGTGCGTGCGTGCGTGCGAGCATACAGTATGTACATGTGGTGGGTGTAGTCGTTTATACAGCAGTTGTCATAGATTTACATAGTAATGAGTCAGATAAATATACAGCAGATTGTACGGGGGAGCTGACAGGACATCGCAACATTTACATCCTGATAATAATCCTCCTGAGAAACACAGCAATGGAACCTCGTCATGTGACCAAGCAATTAGACCTATGGATGCTGTCTGAAAGAATGTTGTGTCTAATGTATAGACCGCCGCCTTGTCTATACTGTCTGACTCTGAATGGATGTTGGGTCTAATAGCAGTCTACTCTGAATGGATGTTGGGTCTAATAGCAGTCTACTCTGAATGGATGTTGGGTCTAATAGCAGTCTACTCTGAATGGATGTTGGGTCTAATAGCAGTCTATACTCTGAATGGATGTTGGGTCTAATAGCAGTCTACTCTGAATGGATGTTGGGTCTAATAGCAGTCTATACTCTGAATGGATGTTGGGTCTAATAGCAGTCTACTCTGAATGGATGTTGGGTCTAATAGCAGTCTATACTCTGAATGGATGTTGGGTCCAATAGCAGTCTACTCTGAATGGATGTTGGGTCTAATAGCAGTCTATACTCTGAATAGATGTTGGGTCTAATAGCAGTCTACTCTGAATGGATGTTGGGTCTAATAGCAGTCTACTCTGAATGGATGTTGGGACTAATAGCAGTCTATACTCTGAATGGATGTTGGGTCTAATAGCAGTCTATACTCTGAATGGATGTTGGGTCTAATAGCAGTCTATACTCTGAATGGATGTTGGGTCTAATAGCAGTCTATACTCTGAATGGATGATGGGTCTAATAGCAGTCTATACTCGGAATGGATGTTGGGTCTAATAGCAGTCTACTCTGAATAGATGTTGGGTCTAATAGCAGTCTATACTCTGAATGGATGTTGGGTCTAATAGCAGTCTACTCTGAATGGATGTTGGGTCTAATAGCAGTCTACTCTGGATGGATGTTGGGTCTAATAGCAGTCTATACTCTGAATGGATGTTGGGTCTAATAGCAGTCTATACTCTGAATGGATGATGGGTCTAATAGCAGTCTATACTCTGAATGGATGATGGGTCTAATAGCAGTCTATACTCTGAATGGATGTTGGGTCTAATAGCAGTCTACTCTGAATGGATGTTGGGTCTAATAGCAGTCTACTCTGAATGGATGATGGGTCTAATAGCAGTCTACTCTGAATGGATGTTGGGTCTAATAGCAGTCTATACTCTGAATGGATGTTGGGTCTAATAGCAGTCTACTCTGAATGGATGTTGGGTCTAATAGCAGTCTATACTCTGAATGGATGTTGGGTCTAATAGCAGTCTACTCTGAATGGATGATGGGTCTAATAGCAGTCTACTCTGAATGGATGTTGGGTCTAATAGCAGTCTACTCTGGATGGATGTTGGGTCTAATAGCAGTCTATACTCTGAATAGATGTTGGGTCTAATAGCAGTCTACTCTGAATGGATGTTGGGTCTAATAGCAGTCTATACTCTGAATAGATGTTGGGTCTAATAGCAGTCTATACTCTGAATGGATGTTGGGTCTAATAGCAGTCTACTCTGAATGGATGTTGGGTCTAATAACAGTCTATACTCTGAATAGATGTTGGGTCTAATAGCAGTCTATACTCTGAATGGATGATGGGTCTAATAGCAGTCTACTCTGAATGGATGTTGGGTCTAATAGCAGTCTACTCTGAATGGATGTTGGGTCTAATAGCAGTCTATACTCTGAATGGATGTTGGGTCTAATAGCAGTCTACTCTGAATGGATGTTGGGTCTAATAGCAGTCTATACTCTGAATAGATGTTGGGTCTAATAGCAGTCTATACTCTGAATGGATGTTGGGTCTAATAGCAGTCTATACTCTGAATGGATGATGGGTCTAATAGCAGTCTACTCTGAATGGATGTTGGGTCTAATAGCAGTCTACTCTGAATGGATGATGGGTCTAATAGCAGTCTATACTCTGAATAGATGTTGGGTCTAATAGCAGTCTACTCTGGATGGATGTTGGGTCTAATAGCAGTCTATACTCTGAATAGATGTTGGGTCTAATAGCAGTCTACTCTGGATGGATGTTGGGTCTAATAGCAGTCTATACTCTGAATAGATGTTGGGTCTAATAGCAGTCTACTCTGAATGGATGTTGGGTCTAATAGCAGTCTATACTCTGAATAGATGTTGGGTCTAATAGCAGTCTATACTCTGAATGGATGTTGGGTCTAATAGCAGTCTACTCTGAATGGATGTTGGGTCTAATAGCAGTCTATACTCTGAATGGATGTTGGGTCTAATAGCAGTCTACTCTGAATGGATGTTGGGTCTAATAGCAGTCTATACTCTGAATGGATGTTGGGTCTAATAGCAGTCTACTCTGAATGGATGTTGGGTCTAATAGCAGTCTATACTCTGAATGGATGTTGGGTCTAATAGCAGTCTACTCTGAATGGATGTTGGGTCTAATAGCAGTCTATACTCTGAATGGATGTTGGGTCTAATAGCAGTCTACTCTGAATGGATGATGGGTCTAATAGCAGTCTACTCTGAATGGATGTTGGGTCTAATAGCAGTCTACTCTGAATGGATGTTGGGTCTAATAGCAGTCTATACTCTGAATGGATGTTGGGTCTAATAGCAGTCTATACTCTGAATGGATGTTGGGTCTAATAGCAGTCTACTCTGAATGGATGTTGGGTCTAATAGCAGTCTACTCTGAATGGATGTTGGGTCTAATAGCAGTCTACTCTGAATGGATGATGGGTCTAATAGCAGTCTATACTCTGGATGGATGTTGGGTCTAATAGCAGTCTATACTCTGAATGGATGTTGGGTCTAATAGCAGTCTACTCTGAATGGATGTTGGGTCTAATAGCAGTCTATACTCTGAATAGATGTTGGGTCTAATAGCAGTCTATACTCTGAATGGATGTTGGGTCTAATAGCAGTCTACTCTGAATGGATGTTGGGTCTAATAGCAGTCTATACTCTGAATAGATGTTGGGTCTAATAGCAGTCTATACTCTGAATGGATGATGGGTCTAATAGCAGTCTACTCTGAATGGATGATGGGTCTAATAGCAGTCTACTCTGAATGGATGATGGGTCTAATAGCAGTCTACTCTGAATAGATGTTGGGTCTAATAGCAGTCTATACTCTGAATGGATGATGGGTCTAATAGCAGTCTACTCTGAATGGATGTTGGGTCTAATAGCAGTCTATACTCTGAATGGATGTTGGGTCTAATAGCAGTCTATACTCTGAATGGATGTTGGGTCTAATAGCAGTCTACTCTGAATGGATGTTGGGTCTAATAGCAGTCTACTCTGAATGGATGTTGGGTCTAATAGCAGTCTACTCTGAATGGATGATGGGTCTAATAGCAGTCTATACTCTGGATGGATGTTGGGTCTAATAGCAGTCTATACTCTGAATGGATGTTGGGTCTAATAGCAGTCTACTCTGAATGGATGTTGGGTCTAATAGCAGTCTATACTCTGAATAGATGTTGGGTCTAATAGCAGTCTATACTCTGAATGGATGTTGGGTCTAATAGCAGTCTACTCTGAATGGATGTTGGGTCTAATAGCAGTCTATACTCTGAATAGATGTTGGGTCTAATAGCAGTCTATACTCTGAATGGATGATGGGTCTAATAGCAGTCTACTCTGAATGGATGTTGGGTCTAATAGCAGTCTACTCTGAATGGATGTTGGGTCTAATAGCAGTCTATACTCTGAATGGATGTTGGGTCTAATAGCAGTCTACTCTGAATGGATGTTGGGTCTAATAGCAGTCTATACTCTGAATAGATGTTGGGTCTAATAGCAGTCTATACTCTGAATGGATGTTGGGTCTAATAGCAGTCTATACTCTGAATGGATGATGGGTCTAATAGCAGTCTACTCTGAATGGATGTTGGGTCTAATAGCAGTCTACTCTGAATGGATGATGGGTCTAATAGCAGTCTATACTCTGAATAGATGTTGGGTCTAATAGCAGTCTACTCTGGATGGATGTTGGGTCTAATAGCAGTCTATACTCTGAATAGATGTTGGGTCTAATAGCAGTCTACTCTGGATGGATGTTGGGTCTAATAGCAGTCTATACTCTGAATAGATGTTGGGTCTAATAGCAGTCTACTCTGAATGGATGTTGGGTCTAATAGCAGTCTATACTCTGAATAGATGTTGGGTCTAATAGCAGTCTATACTCTGAATGGATGTTGGGTCTAATAGCAGTCTACTCTGAATGGATGTTGGGTCTAATAGCAGTCTATACTCTGAATGGATGTTGGGTCTAATAGCAGTCTACTCTGAATGGATGTTGGGTCTAATAGCAGTCTATACTCTGAATGGATGTTGGGTCTAATAGCAGTCTACTCTGAATGGATGTTGGGTCTAATAGCAGTCTATACTCTGAATGGATGTTGGGTCTAATAGCAGTCTACTCTGAATGGATGTTGGGTCTAATAGCAGTCTATACTCTGAATGGATGTTGGGTCTAATAGCAGTCTACTCTGAATGGATGATGGGTCTAATAGCAGTCTACTCTGAATGGATGTTGGGTCTAATAGCAGTCTACTCTGAATGGATGTTGGGTCTAATAGCAGTCTATACTCTGAATGGATGTTGGGTCTAATAGCAGTCTACTCTGAATGGATGATGGGTCTAATAGCAGTCTACTCTGAATAGATGTTGGGTCTAATAGCAGTCTATACTCTGAATGGATGATGGGTCTAATAGCAGTCTACTCTGAATGGATGTTGGGTCTAATAGCAGTCTATACTCTGAATGGATGTTGGGTCTAATAGCAGTCTATACTCTGAATGGATGTTGGGTCTAATAGCAGTCTACTCTGAATGGATGTTGGGTCTAATAGCAGTCTACTCTGAATGGATGTTGGGTCTAATAGCAGTCTACTCTGAATGGATGATGGGTCTAATAGCAGTCTATACTCTGGATGGATGTTGGGTCTAATAGCAGTCTATACTCTGAATGGATGTTGGGTCTAATAGCAGTCTATACTCTGAATGGATGTTGGGTCTAATAGCAGTCTATACTCTGAATGGATGTTGGGTCTAATAGCAGTCTATACTCTGAATGGATGTTGGGTCTAATAGCAGTCTATACTCTGAATGGATGTTGGGTCTAATAGCAGTCTACTCTGAATGGATGTTGGGTCTAATAGCAGTCTATACTCTGAATGGATGTTGGGTCTAATAGCAGTCTACTCTGAATGGATGATGGGTCTAATAGCAGTCTACTGTCTGAATGGAAATTGTGCCTATAGTCTATTGTCTAAATTAATGTTGGGTCAAATAGCAGTCTGGAAGTTGGGTCTAATTCTAATAGGTGTAGTCTACTGTCTGTCTGAATGGATCTAGTGTCTAATGTATAGTCTACTCTCTGAATGTACATTCAACTATAGACACAACCAAGTCTATGGATCCAAAAGGATCAGCAACAGAAGAAAGGATGTCAGACATATGTGGTAGGTAGGATGAACAAGGATGGACACTCAAGCGATTAATTACATCTCCCAATCTCCCAATCACTCCCAATCTTCCGCCATAGTCTGAAGACCCACCTTTTCAGACTCCATCATTGGCCCATAGCACTTACACCCCCTTAGATAGCACTTTTAGACTTAGATAGCATTTGAAACAGACTTATAGCATGTCATGTAGACAGCACAATAATTGCATTGTATGTAGTCATAGCACATCATAGTACATATGTATAGCATAGTATAGTATATATGTATAGTTTATATGTATAGTGTCATTATATAGATATGTTCTAGTTACGTTCTTAGCTTACGCATGTTTCATGATAAATGCATTTTATATATGTGATGTATTCCCATGCTTTTGTTCTTGCCTAATGTAAGTCGCTCTGGATTAAGAGCGTCTGCTAAATGCCTAAATTGTAAATTGTAAATCTACTCATGTGACATGAAAACGCTTTTCTTTCTTCTCCAGTTGTTGTACGTGAAGCCAGAGACACTCTCTCTCTCTCTCTCGCGCTCTCTCGTCCCACGCACCTGACGCACGCACGCACGCACGCACGCACGCACGCACGCACGCTGTCCCCTGTGGTCCAGTTGTCTCTGTGTGGCTATGTCTTTCTCTGTCTATGTCATGGCACTGAGACACTGCTGCTGTCACACACATCTCGTACTCTCTCGTAGACTGACCAGAAGGGATGAAGAGGAGAGAGAGAGACCGAGAGAGAGAGAGAGAGAGAGAGAGAGAGAGAGAGAGAGACCGAGAGAGAGAGGGAATGAGAGAGAGAGTAGGAGGAGGAGGTGGTCTCCAGGGAGGTGATACAATCTACTCTGTCAATCCTCTGCTTACACGCACGCACGCACACACGTACGCACGCACGAACGCACGCACGCACTTTCACCTCTCCAGAGGTCAGGGAGGGGGTTTCCTGAGAATTGGTTGCTTCACTCAGACATGATACTGATTACATCCGATTCCACACACACACACACACACACACACACACACACACACACACACACACACACACACACACACACACACACACACACACACACACACACACACACACACACACCACACACACACACACACACACACACACACGCGCACACACACACACACACACACATGTACACACGCGCACGCCCACATGATATGCATGACATATCGCTCCTTGGAGAGGGAATTAAAATGGAGAACAGATAAAACCTCAAGAGCAAGATGAGAGAAAGACATGCAGCAAATAGAGGGGGTTGGGGTCATACAGTATGATAGATATATGACATATAATATGATGCATTATATGATATGATATATGTGATGATATGATGGTATGATATGAGATTATGACATATCATGTGATAGGATATGAAATAAATCTAAAAAATATAATGATAAGATAAGTGTTTTTGCTGTAATGAAGCAGACTTGGCCTATATTATAATTTGTCTGCCGAGTCCATTATGCACCTGTCCTATACAGAGTGGCTTCCCAATCCCCCGTTAAAATCCTAATTATATAGTGGAAGCTGGCGGTGAACTGCCTCCATCCCACTCCACTCTCACAGGAGTAGGAGAAAAACCACTGCCTTATTGTGCAGAGGAAGGAAGTCACAGAGAACTGTAGGTGGGGAAGGCTGTTATGCAATGTTGAACATGTGAGAAAAGACCTGCTGAACACTGGGATACAATGTTGCACCATGTGAGACAGTGAACACCTGAGTTCAGTTGTGTGTACATATACTGTACATTGTCAGCCTTCTGATTGGTCCGTCCCTGAACCAGCAGGCTCTTTCTGCCTTGTTAGCTGCCCTTGTTCCGCCTTATGGTTGTTTATGTGGAATTAGCTAAAACCATGGGCGGGACTTGACAAAGTAGGGTCAATTATCTAAGAGACAAAATCCATCTATGCTTTATCCTAGGATTATTATTATTATTATTATTATTATTATTATTATTATTATTATTATTATTATTATTATTATTATTACAATTATTATTATTATTATTATTATTATATTTTTTTCATTGAACAGATGTTTTCCCTCCTGCCTGCAGAGCACCGTTGCAAGCAGGGCTGTGCTCAAATTTTACAAAGCAACATTTAACAGGGATCATTTCACTGCAGTTCTTTAATGCAGGGCGATTAAGGCTTTCCACCCACTCTGCTCAGTGTAAATACTGTATGCCCTGCTCCTCTGTTGCTGTCTCTAAGCTCATTTTCTCCTTTCTACAGTAACACGTACATTATCCACGTCCTTATACTGAAGACCCTTTTACAGTATTCACACTCAACATTCAAGTCACATGTTTATAGTGACTTTCTCATGAGTACGCAAGAGTAAAATTCATTGATTTTTTGTTTTTTCAACATTATACCAGCAATAACAACAACTGTGCGTGCGTGTGTGCGTGCGCGTGCGTGCGTGCGTGCGGTTAGTGCGTGCGTGGTAAATTGAGTATGTGTTGTTTAATAGAGACAGACTTTTACACATTCTACCTTGGGATCTGCCCAACAATTACAGTTTTCTACTTGAGTAACTTTGGTTTAAGTGCCTGGCTCATTGGCATGCTGGTGGTAGCTAGCAACCCCTTAATGATCCACAAATCTGCTTCTCTATAGGTCTTTATTTTTGTCCTTCTAACGGTTCAAACTATGGAACCATGTAATATGGTTCTTCAAAGATTCAAAGATGTATAGTGTGCATTTTTATAGTGCTTTTATATAAAGTGCTTTACAATGTGCATTAAATTCACCCATTAATACCCTAATATTTCAATGATTCACACAATGACGGTGAAGGCAACAAGGCACCAACATGTCCTACTCATGAAGAGCACTTGTAACTGGGGAACTATTGTTTTCTTGTACACTGAACCTTTTATCCCATATGAAACCTAAACTATAATGTTTCTGGTGAGAGTGAACAAACCAGAATACTTCCTGTGTCTTCTGCCCCAGTGTGTGGGAGAACAAACTATAAAATATTATTTCATTAGTATTAAGAGTTATACAAGTTTCTCTGATGTGAGGCTAAAACCCTCATCTGTTCGGTACAGCAGAGCCACATTAAGTTTTAATTGAATGTCATTCTATCTGACAGTGAAGTGCCGACACTAGAGATGTGATCTTTGACTTGGCTCCAGTCCGTCACAGGTTGACTGTGTTCAGAAGAACCCCTCTCTGTCTGCAAGTAACAAGTTTAATGTTCATTTAGAGCAGCACCTACATCACTGTATACTGTATGTACCACATGCATACATTGACGCACACTGAGAACTGAATATAAACCTACAAGCTACAAGCTTACAACGCGTTGAATTATGATGCTAGCTTTTACATCTTTTTTTGGATGTTCGCCTATAATGACATGCCCAGAATAGGGATGCCAGGTTGGTTGATAGTGGTTAGAACCTCCACTACACATCTGTCTCCTGTCTGTGTAATGAACATGATCTCCTGCATGGTGATTCTATAGGACCACAGCAACCCTATTTATTACCTTATTGTTAATACAAAGATTCATGGTTATGTCATATAATAATGTCAGACCAAATGAAACATGTATCTGGCCTCTCAGAGCTAAAACATCAAACATTCCAGCCTGCCATTGTCCCACAAGCAGGCAACACAAAGACAACATGAAAGAGGCTGCTTCCCCTTGGAGTCAGAGCAGATCTCAAAGAAATCCCCCTCTCAGAATGATCCTCTCTTTTCAACACCTTTTGGCTGTGAATGCAGTCACAGGCTCACAGCCCTTTCTTCTTCTTTTTAGAGTAGCCAATTATTCTTACCCCTGTTTTTCTCCCAATCGTTGTGCCAATTAATCACACATATATCACCACTGCTATTGTACCCTACTAGCTCACCTACTGTACCAGTGAGTCGCCCCAACTGAGAGTACGTAGTAGTGCCTCTTCCTGTTCCATGTTCCGCACTGACAGGCATGACTGCTGCAGCCCGTGGGAGGTTGTGAAGCAACAAAGAACGCCTGGCTTCTCTCCCCTGCACATGGACAAATTGTGTTCATAGTTCGTACTGTATATAGACGCTCGGCAAAACAGGATGAACCACGATGGATTTGAACCCTGAGGCTCCAGTGGCAGGTACTTTACCCTAGCTGCCACCTAGCCATGCCACCTAGCCACCTAGCCATGCCACCTAGCCATGCCACCTAGCCACCTAGCCATGCCACCTAGCCATGCCACCTAGCCATGCCTACAGCATGCAGGCTACTGGACAACCCCATCGCCTGTATTATTATTATAATCCTCTCTGGGACAGCATGGTGACTGATGAAATAGCCTTTCATCTCAAAGATAGGAAGAAAGAAGAGGAGATTTTGAAGCCAGGAGTGGCTTCTGTTTTTATTTAAAAGATACGCTGGTGTCCCTGAGAAGAGAACTTCTGGGAACTCAGATTCTGAGAAACCTAATTCAGAATCGGAGAATAAATGAATAGATTATCACCTGAAAGTCACAACAAAGAAAATTAAACCCCTTCAGTCATGCGAGTTTAGCGTGTTTTTCTGCACTGCAGTGTGTTTTTACTTGTGTTGTATTTACATTTCACCTAAGAGACAGGGTCAATATATTCCATTATACCACAGTTAGTTCCAGCCTGGCATTTTGATTAGTTGAGAGGCATTCTAATGAGTGCTGCTATGTCCTGATAACAGCACTCGCTATAAAAGTATCACTCCATCTTATTCACCTTATTACAACTGTAACCTAGCAACAGCCACCATGCTTTCAGAAACAATGTAAAGTTAACCACAATTAGTTTCAAACTGCGCAAAAAAAACAATCATTAAAACTCTATCAAATCCATTGGCTTTGAAGAATTTAGTTTAAATAAAATCCTTGATGACAATTTACCAAAAAAAATCACCTAAAAATACACTAACAATCAATGTTTTTTTCCACAGACTTGGATAAGGGAAAGAAATGAACAACTTATTTTCATGTTATAAACTTTTATAAGCTGGAGTTATTATCTTTACATTATATAAAACTGTGGTAGGCCCATCTAATTGCAATAAAACACTTGAGGCTATACTATATGTACTGTATAGACCATGATAATATAACTGCTGTCAATAGATGTCGCAGTCCCGCCCCCTTTCATGACGACGCCAGGCCCAGGAAATAGTTCCCAATGCATTTTTCCCATAGACATTTCAAAACGTATTTATTTAAAGACCTTATAAGCATCGTACAAAGCCAACTCTTGTCGTGACAAATCATGATAACAAACACAATATTTTGGACCAAACAAATAATTACAAAGAAGAAAAACAACAAAGAAAGTGTTGTAACCAGCTGCCGTTTCTTTCTAATTATTTGTTCAGCCCGAAAAATTTTGTTTGTTGTCATGATTTGTCACGACAAGAGTTGGCTTTGTCCGCAGCGTAAACGTCTTTAAATAAATACTTTCTGAAAAGTCTATGAGGAAAATGAACGGGGGATTTATTTTCCGGGTCTCTCGAGGGGGCGGGACTGCGACGCTCTATTGCAGTGTTTCTCAACCCGTAGGCCGGGGCCCATGGTGGGCCATGGGGATATTGCAAGTGGGCTCCCACATATTTGACAAACACAGATTTTAATGATATTAAAAAACCATAATGTATTGTATTTTGTCTTTAACACATTTAGTTGTTGCTAAGTGTTAAGTGGATTGGTGTCCCACCAGTCCACTTAACACAGCAGCCACAGATTATCCAGAAAAGGTTGAGAACCACTGGTCTACGCTATTAGGCAGTGGTGCCCAAAAGAGAAATTGTATTTCACTAGTTTTGGGACCCAAACTAGTTAAAATAGCCGATCTACAAGCTCACAACATGTTGTCAAATTAACAGATTTCTTGTTTTTTTGATTTTTAAACATTTGAGTTTCTTTGTAACTGTTGTGCATTTTGGGAGCATTTTTAGAAAATCTTGGATGTAGGAAACAAAAAATAAATGGGTATTAAAATTGGTCCACGACCCATATTTGGGTCCCGACCCACTGTTTGGGAAACAGTGGTCCGTGGCCCTCAGCCTTTGGCCTAGCCCTATTGCCTGAGTAGTATAACAATTCCACTTGTGTCTTATTGCTTAATGGTACATATACCATGACTGTCACAACAGAATTATACTGTGTGACAATTAATCTGCCTGCTGTGACTCATTGTTTAGTCTCCATAACAACCACTGTGCTTTATGTAACTCTCGTTCCAATTATCATTATGAATAAAAAGCCACTCATATTTGAGCCATTACATCTGAGCATGTTCCCCTCAGCACAGGGGAACTGTACCCTGCAGAACAATGTTGACTACTAGGCTACAGGGGAACTGTACCCTGCAGAACCAGCATGTTGACTACTAGGCTACAGGGGAACTGTACCCTGCATGCAGAACCAGCACTAGGCTACAGGGGAACTGTACCCTGCAGAACCAGCATGTTGACTACTAGGCTACAGGGGAACTGTACCCTGCATGCAGAACCAGCACTAGGCTACAGGGGAACTGTACCCTGCAGAACCAGCATGTTGACTACTAGGCTACAGGGGAACTGTACCCTGCATGCGGAACCCAATCCTGATCTAATATCCCTCTATGAGCCTCTGTAGAGCAGTGCTTCTCAAAGGTTTTCATGTTCAAGCACCTCCATTTTGATTTGGCATTGATTCCCCCCCCCCCCATCTGAAATATTCTGTGCCAAAGAAGAGAAGATTTGTGTTTGAAATAAAAATGCAGCTCCAACCTACAATAATACAAAGTAATACAGTTAGACAAAGAAATAGAAGTGTCAGAACAGACAGAACAAGCTAGTGCTGCCATGACAGTGATGCTGTTTTAACGCATTTAGACCTGAGGATGGTTTTAAAATCGCCTTCTAAATCCATAAGAAACGTATAAAAACGTCTAAAATGACACAGATGCTTTCCCGATTAGGTCAGGTAGGCCTACTTTACTGTATAACGTGTAGGCTTTTCCTGGTCTTTTTTCTGCTTTCACTTTCATGCTTTCAAAAGCATGAAAGTGAATGCTTATAACATTGAATAATTATAGTAATAAGCACTCATAAAAATGCCTACTCTCATACTATACTACAATACTTAATAACAATGATCAAAACACAAACCGTAGAATGACAGACTGCACTGTAGTAAGGGCATTTTATCAGGTATTTGACCAATCTGGGAACTAAATCGTTACCAAGAAATGTGTTTCTAAAGGTGTCTAATAACATATACTAAAAGTTTGAAATTCAACTCCTGTGGGAAATTGAGTTATTAGCATAATATGTGACCATACTCATAACATCCTAAGGCAAAAAAGTCCACATTTCATAATTCTTTAAGTAGCATGTGACATATGAAACTAGGGGGTTTTCATGATTCTGAATCCATTCCAAGCATTAGTTTTGCACAAAAAACACTCCTTGGGCTAAATTAGGCCATATGCACTTGACCAAATGTGCTGACCTCATCACGTTTGTGAGGCCGTTTTCCTCCCAAATTAGTGTTTTTTGTGCAAAACTAATTCTTGGAATGGATTCAGAATCATGAAAACCCCCTAGTTTCATAGGTCACATAGTACTTAAAGAATGATGAAATTTGGACTTTTTTGCCTTATATAGGATGTTATGGGTATGGTCACATATTATGCTAATAACTCAATTTCCCACGGGAGTTGAATTTCAAACTTTTAGTACATGTTATTAGACACCTTTAGAAACACATTGGTGAAGAAATTTCTTGGTAATGATTTAGTTCCCAGATTTTCATAGATTTCTCTTACTATAAGTGTAGGGCGGCTGTGGCTCAGGAGGTAGAGCAGGTCGTCCAATGATCCATGGGTCGGCGGTTCGAATCCCGGCTCCTCCTGTCTACATGTCGAAGTGTCCTTGGGCAAGACACTGAACCCCAAATTGCTCCCGATGTGCTGGTTGGTACCTTGCATGGCTTCCGCTGCAATCGGTGTATGAATGTGTGTGTGAATGGGTGAATGTAATGCACAATCTATGTAAAGCGCCTTGGATAAAGGCGCTATATAAATGCACCATTTACCATTTATAAGTGAGAGATGACACAATATCACAGCAGTGATAACAAGATATGCGGATTCAAACCTTTAAACTCACAGGGGCATAATGATCTGTGTGTGATCAAGACACCTTCAAAAGACAGCACGTGTGCACTCGTGCACGCACGCACGCAGGCTCAGTTTTATCTGCTGGTTGAGAAAGCTGATTAAACATTTTAACCTGTGGCTATGCCCTTTTACCTCCTTTACCAAAAATAAAAGTCTGGTCTCAGCAGACAGGAGGGTAATTGTACAGTACTTCCTCCAGTGAACTCCAGAAGTAATAGGGTAGAGAAAACAGGCCGGCATTTCTGTCAGCTTGAATGAGACCTTGTTTTCGTGCATGGGAGGGCATTCAACCGTTTGGGAGCGTGACACAAAGTATTACGTATTTTCTTTTCTTTTCTTTTATTGTTTTTTGTTTTCTTTTTTTTGCCTTTTTACTTTTTTTAAATTATAATGTATTTTGTGTTATCTGGACAATTCTTGCTGTATTTTCTTTTGGTAAGTAAACTTGAATGATAATGTATTGCTCCCTGTGGGTGAATTCATCGTCTGCCACTGAGCAGCACCAGGAGATCAGCTGCAGCTCTCAGGTCACTGAGGTAATTATGTGGCAGGTGTACATGTTCTTAACATCCATGTCTTTTATGGTGTGGGAACAAGAAACATGTGAACATGGGGAAACACCACACGAAAAGGCCTTAGTCGGGTTCGGTTCCTCTTAGAGGTAATTCAGACTGCTGCAATTCTTCTCCGCCACATTCTAATGCTTAATTTATGCTCATAAGACGGTAGAAGATAAAGAAAAAGGCTGCACACTCATAGCCACGAATGCAAACATTTATTTAAAAAGAGGAAACCAACATTTCAACCTCAGAAGATCTTTGAATGAATGTCATAAGATGGTGTCACAAGCAGTAGTATGATGAAGTATGAATTGGATTCATATGGTCTCCTCACAAACCTTTGGTTTGAACTAGGCTTTAGTTTAGATGCATATTCAGTTCATTATTTCAAAAGCTTTGAGTATGGCGTTGTATTGTAAAACCATATGATTTATGTTAACATGCATCTGGTCTTCAATCACTGAAGAGCAGAAAAGTGTGGGTAATTATATATTCGCCTTAAATGCCATTATGTTCTTTAAACAGACTGTAGGGGCGGCGGTGGCTCAGGGGTAGAGTGGCTGGATGGCAACCGCAACCCGGGCTTAGTGTTGAAGTGTCCTTGAGCAAGACACTGAACCCCTAATTGCTCCTGATGTGCTCGTTGGTGCCTTGCATGGTTTCCACTGCCATTGGTGTATGAATGTGTGCGTGAATGGGTGAATGTAATGCACAATCTATGTAAAGCGCCTTGGATAAAGGAGCTATATAAATGCACCATTTACCACTCAGACTGGCCTATTTACGCCAACAAGGATTAAGCTTGAACCTTGTTTAAATCAAGGTTTATCTGTTAATCCTGTTGTGCAACACTTTAAACCTAGTTTTCACTAATCAGGTTTAGTTTTAATCTTGAATAGCCAATGTTTTACCCCTGTTGCCCTATACTTTAAACTCAGATTACAATTTCAATTAGGCATTAAACTTGCAGGTGGTTTAAATGTAAAGATATAATTAGATGGCTGTTTGGGAAACTGCCTGTAAATAATTGAAAGTGCCATAGTGTAAGGGGAATCCTTTCTAAAAGGAACATCTTCTCTACCTTTAATCGAAGCCAGGTAGTATGTGGATTGTGGACGTATGTACTCAGACTAGACCGGTTGTCCAATTGTCTTCAAACTTGCTACAGAAATCGCTCATGGCTCTGGCAAGACAGCCATTTACCTTTTCAGCTTTACATGTGTCTCCACTTTTAATAATCATAAAATGTTTGCCATTTCCCCCTACAGTATATTTTGACCTGTATGTCGTGCACATACGCAAACTGGTTTTCACAGCGATATGCTCATGCCTTCTACTGCACATGTGCCAGGCCTGCACGGCGCACCGAATACCACTCGGCCATACCAGTGGCGTATCCAGGAATTACGTTTTGGCCAGGCAAGATATGTTAATTTTCGTCTCCCCGCGCACAATCGTAGCACTAAAGGTTTTCAAAGAGATATAACTGCCAGACGAGTGGGATACAAAGGCTGAAAGGCAAGCATTTACATTCCAATGGTTGATCGAGGGTCGCGCTCTACCGCAACGGCCAATCAGCGGTCCTCTTTTTTCCTCATTTCTCATGGATTTTGGCCAGGGCAGAAATGGATTTGGACAGGCGGACGCCTGCCCTCGCTTTATTGTAGATACGCCTCTGGGCCATACTAGCTAGCAGTAGCCTGCAGCTGAGCTGCTGCACGGTTACGCAACATACTAAATCCTAAACCGCGTTTGAGTTGCCGTGCATAGTTCACTTAAGCCGATTTAGCACTGTTTGAGTTGTCCCCATAGGCACAGTATAATCATGTTTTGGAGTGCAGAGTTTGCCCCAACTGTCACTCAAAGTAGCCACTGGAGGGGGACTGGACTCATGGTGGATGACCACTGCATTCACTGGCAGGTTCAGGGAATAAATGTGAGCAGACTGTTAATTCAACTGTGAATGTTGTTAACCACAGAATGCATGTGACCTACTTTCAACTTTGGCCTTACACAATAAATTACTAAAAGTCCCTGATGATCCATCAGGGTCTATGATCCTGCTCATTGTGTCAGGCCACAGTGGACATGATAAAACACTGCATGACAGAATGTTACACAAGATAGCATCAAGTCCTAGGCTGTCAGCTCTGGAGCCAGTACTGTGCATTACACCACAACCTCCCCTTAACTCTGAGACTGTACAAATGGAACCAAATAGACACATAAAGCCATAAGGGTCCATTTGCTTCCATTTGTACACTCTCAGAGTTACCAATAATAGTGTGTGTGTGTGTATGTGTGTGTGCCTGCGTTTAAATGAAGCTGCAAAGGTTGCACAAAATCAAAACTTTATCATTAATTCAAAATGTAATTTGATTTAATGTATGGTACAGCAGTTGATGGGAGGAAGTAATTTAGTTTCCTACGTTCACATTTTCTTGGTAAACAAAAAACAATATAAAAATGGAAATTAAAATGTAAAAATAGTAGTAAAAATAAAATGGTTACTGAGCATATCTTTTATTTATTGGTTTAATTATCACATGTCAGTATGCTAACAGTGACAAAGTTTCTGCATGTAAGAGCATGGCTATAGCAGGGTGCCAACATGACAACCGTCAATTGTCAGGTGGAAACCTTGTATGGCCAAAACTGCCGCTTTTTTATTGCTATTGAAAAAATTACATAAAATAGTAAAAATAGCTGATCTAAAAGCTCACAACATGAGCTTTTAGATTGTGACTAAGTAGAGATTTGTGACTAAGTAGGGATTAAATAGGGAATTCATTTACAAGACTATGTTAAAGGTTGAAAGATGGTGATATGAGATTTCTGCACAACAGAAACAAACTGTCTTCAATCTGGACAAGATGAATGATCAATGCTGCTTGTGCATAGACCAAACCAAATTAATTGAGGGGTTATTAATTAAAAACAATGTGTGATTCTGCTGCCAAAGACATAGTCAACTGGCAGTGGCTAGTAGTGACTGAGGAACAATTTGATAGAAAATACAAGGCGTGATGAACTAATGAGTGTTAAATAAACTCCTGGCCAATACAGCTTATACTTGTACTCAGAATGAGTGGTTTATTGATTGACTACAACAACAATATCAGTTGCTTACAACCAACCTTGCTACCTGACCTCCTGTTCAACGCATTCCCACACCAAGTTGGGTTGAATTTGACCAAATGGCAGGCGTTTGCCCTGATGGGACTCCCCGTCGCATCACATGCTGATGAGCACGTGATGATTTACGATTCTCTACCTATCAGCATGCAACTGGAACGGCGCTGAGGCAGCAGAAGCATGATTTGCATCACTCGGCACGGTGTCAATCTCCTCAGTTAGGCATACCGTACTTGGCACGGTGAAATATGTCTCAAATTCACCCTTTTACCACAAATGATTGCAAACAAATCGTCTGCCAATATATAACATCACAAAACCTGGTTCTGCATTTCCTTTTTTGTTTTTGAATAAAAATGTCTTTCTCTTGATCTTGCCATTTATATTTGGAAGAAGATCCAGACCGGTTCAAAAGAGTATACTTGCATTGGGAAAGCTTTTCATCTAATCTAATCTAACAAAAATGAATGTCTGAATGAATGTCTGTCTGAATGTCTGAAACACTGTCGTCGCTCCTCACTGGCTGCATCAATCGCTCTCACTTTTCACACAGGCATTGACCATAACATTATGGAAGCCCTTTTTTCCATTTAACAAATTATAAATTAATAATTAATTTATTAGTGAATTAAAATTTCCCATCGACTTACATGGGAAAATGCGAAACCTCACCCCCCGCCCCCTAGCATCACCTGCATCAGAGGCCACCTTTCTCCACTGTCATGCTTCCTCTGCTACAGCCGCAACATAATGCAACAAACAGTGGCCTACAGTTGGGTGCCACCGATATTGTCCCTTATCATTTGACCCATTTAGGCCTGACCTCAATTTTTTTTAAATCCTTCTAAATCCTCCAGTTTTCTGAAATAAATATTTTCACGATTTTTCAAAAATAGCAGACCTACAAGCTCATAGCGCGCCACTCGGTGGCGCGCTATGAGCTTGTAGATCTGCTATTTTTCAATAGCTAAATTATAACAATGTTTAAAACACCAAAAGGGGTTCCCGCCCAAAATGGGTTAACTGTCCTTTTGCGCAGATCACGCAAACCTCAGCAAAAAGAAAAGGACAATATCGATGGCCTCCAACTGTATATACAATTTCGCACCTGGCCCAAAGCTGCGACTGCCCACCTGCAGACACACGGTGACGCCCCTATTTAATCTGCTGCACTCAGTGGACTGGACTGTAACATTCCACCACGGCGAGCACGCGCATTCCCCACATGTTGCTGCATCACGACAAGGACACACTGCTGATCACTTTCCCAGTAGCCTAAAGACGTTTCGAGACCACAAAATGGAATGAACGGGTCCATTTGGTCTAATACACTCCCAAAGTTTAATTACTGTGTACTTTTTATAGCTGTTGTATCATAATACCGGTATATCGATAATATAATCCACCACTCGAGGGAGGGAGAAGACAGCTTCAGCTCTTGCATGGAAACGAGTGAACTAGCGCGAAGGGACTATTTCCCCCTTTTTTTAAACTAACGCTGACCTGCGGAACCAAAGTGAAGCGACTGAAGCAATTGGAAACATATCTTCAGGTTTGAACACACCTTCAGTCCTCAAGCCTCTAGCCTGGCTTTAGCCATACTGATGATAAGTAACGTCTGATCATAAGTAAATTCACTCTCGCTTCCTCCCTGAAATCATAGCGACAACTTTGCATTGTTCGAACGTCACTAACCAACTCTGGGGCGTGTGCCGCGTGTGTGTGTCTCAGCCACACAGAAACATATTTATGCGAGTCCCAGGAATACACATGCAGCCCAAGTGTTTTTTGTACTCAACATTTCTAACATAAAACGTTATAGGGTACTCTAAATGCCAGGGTTCATATTCTGGCAAGTGTACTAGAGGAACAAGTTTAGCACAAAAAACGGATCTGAAAACTAGCATATACTGTTAAACTGCCGATTACAATAACCACAGTAGTCAACATCCAAACATCGGGTGCTGGTTCTCAGCAGTTTATATTGGCAGCTTCTGTTGATGGTGATGTGGAGCAGCTGCATTGCTGATTGAGAGATTTAAGACCAGCCACACCTGAGCTGGCTGCTGGCTGAGGCAGACACCCGGCCCTTGCCCTATATATGTTGCGCTAACTTGTGCATATATAATTGTGCCCAATTGTTGCTTTTCTTTTAAGCCATACTTTAAGCATACTTCATCGTACAGCAGTGTCATGCAAAAATATAGAAAATAACCAATCAAGCTATTTTCAGTATTTTTTAAATATTTGTGTCACCCAGTACTCACCAATGAATATTGAATGGATAATTTGCAAGCACTGACATAATACATATAGTTGTCTGATCCCAGACTGAAAACTATCTTTACAGAACCAAGTGACAATAGTTGATATGCAATGAATCTACACTACAATACACTACACTACACTACTGTCATGGTCTGTCACTCCACAGACCATGTCTCCTCCCTGGCCACTCCCTCATTTCATTCCATCACTGCACACCTGTCTCCAACTCTCTCATCAGCCCTGCAGTGCTTCCCATTACACACCTGTGAACCCTTTGCCATTAACCTGCTTCCTATAAATACTGGACTCATTGCACACCCAAACTGTCAGTACATAAATCATTGTCCGGTGCTCATCTTGGTGTTCCTCTGTACCTGGAAATCCTTGTTCGCCTTCTGTAAGGTTTTGCATTTCTGTACTTCCTGTGTTTTGCCTTGTGTTTAGTTTTGGATTTTGTATAGTTTAGTTTTGCATTTTGGATTTGTACTTGGTTTGGCCTTTTGGGCTTCCCTGAGTTAATGCTTGCTTTCCTATTTTTGATTGTAAGCTAAGCTGGCATTCTGCTTTAATAAAACAGTTTTTGAAACTACTTTGCTTGTGGCTCTGCATTTTGGGTTCAGTCACTCTGCTACCATGACCACTACACTACACTACACAGGCCTGCCTTTTGATTATTATACATTATGATGACTGAATGATCTTGAGCATGTGAGAATGTCACTTTTTAGTTGATCAGCTGACGTATTCACTATGATTACTATTTGATTACACTTTGATTATTTGATGGACCTGCCCATTCACGTTATGGTTTATGTAACAAACTAATACCTTTGATGTTGAAACGCTGCACCAATATCAATTTGAGAAAAATAAAACCTGTGAGTGGATATGCTCTTGTATGTATAGCACTCAACTTATAAGGCATCATACTACTGACGGTCAAGTAATCAACAACTTTCCCCTCCAGAATAAATCATAACATTAACTATATTTGGGACAGTACATTGTACTATACAGTACATGTACTCGACGTTTCACTTTAACTAGCATGACATTACATTACGCTTATACATATTGAGTCTTACTACAGGTTTACAACTCTATCTTGCCACTATCGGACCTGATTACTTTCACTCTGTCCCCAACAAGAACCCTTATTTGTTGTGCTTCCGTTCCTGTTGGCTCTGTGCTCGCCTTCATAGCCATCTGTGTTCGCTGTTGCTGCTACCGGTGGCACCGTGGCACAAGTTGTAGCTGTCGCCTGTTCCTCCTAACCTCTCCTCCCCTCGGCGAGCTCACTTGGTATGAGCGTAGAGCTCTCCCAGATGACAGATGCTGGTCCTTTCCATGTTGTGTGTGTACGTCCTTGTCCAACTTTAACTGAACTTGATCCGCCAGTTGTAACCTTGGCAAACTTACTCCATGTCTCCTGCTGAAGTAGAATGCCTGCTATGTTGCGCATGTCATCCAGAGATGCATCTCTTCATGGGGCTTTACCGGGCCACTTTCTGGATACGATCAGGTACCTTCGGAGTGAAGGGAGTGTGCATGGTTCTGATCTTCTGTGCCATGAGAATTTCAGCTGGCTGGGCGTACACCTTTTGAGGTAGGCTAGTTGGTGTTGCTGTGTAGCACTTCAATTAGTGCAAATAGTTGGCCTTGTTTACAGTTTGAACAGCACACTCTCATACAGCTTTTGGAGTGCAAATTATCACTTGTTGGCTATAGCTTCGCTTTGGCCTAGTGCTCTGAATGTCTTCAGGTACATGGTATATTATGGTAATGTCAGCTCCTGTATAGATTCTAAACCTAACTGGGCTGTGTCCTACATTTTGTTCTGACCTGATTTACTTTACTTACTGCTCCAAGGTAGAAGTTTTCCTCAGTGTAAGTGACTTCTCTCATTGACATGAATAAACATTTTCTCTTCCAATTACCCGTTAAACCCCATTTCTTTCCTACACTGACTGAAATTCAAATGCTAAGAAAATTTGTCTGAGGCTTAATAATATTAATAATACATACGATTTATATAGCGCTTTTCTGGGTACCCAAAGTCGCTTTACAGACATTAGTACAGACATTTTATTAGAAAAATGGTGTCAAACTAGTTAAAGGTTAACTAGAAATAGAAATAAAAAAGGACAAACAAGAAGGGTGTGTGGGGGCGGGGGGGTTATGTAGGGAAAGCCAGTTTGAAAAGGTGGGTTTTGAGTGTGCTTTTGAACATTTCGAAGGTGGGGGCAGATCTGATGTGAGTGCGTTCCAAAGAGAAGGGGCGGCCACTGTGAAGGCCCTGTCTCCCCAAGTGCGTTTGTTGGACTTGTGGGGTTCCAGTTGGTTGGCAGTGCTTGACCTGAGGGAGCGAGAGGGGACATGACGGTGGATGAGTTCAGAGAGGTAGAGGGGGGCCTGGTTGTTGAGGGTTTTGTAGGTGATGGTGAGTATTTTGAAATCAATTCTGGACTTGACTGGGAGCCAGTGGAGTTCACGGAGGACGGGTGTGATGTGGTCCCTGGATCTGGTTCTGGTGAGCAGGCGGGCGGCGGAGTTTTGAACATATTGTAGTTTTTTGAGAACCTTGGTGGTGACACCATAGAGGAGGCTATTGCAGTAGTCGAGTCTGGATGTGATGAAGGAATGAATGAGTGTCTCAGCGGCAGTGTGGGATAGCATGGGACGAAGGCGCGCAATGTTACGGAGGTGGAAAAATGCGGTTTTGGTGATCTGGTTGACATGGGGCTGGAAGGAGAGGGTGGGGTCAAGGATGACACCAAGATTGCGGACTCGGTGGAGGGGGTGACAGTGGAGCCATCAATGGTGAGGGAGAAGTCATGAGAGGAGCGGGTGAGTGAGTCGGGGCCAATGATGAGGATTTCAGATTTATTGCAGTTGAGTTTTAGAAAGTTTGTTTGCATCCATGTTTTGATGTCAGTCAGGCAGGAGGTGAGGGTGGAGTGGGTGATGGCAGTGATGGTTTTGGAGGGGAGATACAGTTGTGTGTCGTCGGCATAACAGTGGAAGCGGAGACCGTGAGTGCGGAGTATCTGGCCAAGGGGGAGCATGTACAGGATGAAGAGGAGGGGATCAAGTACTGAACCTTGGGGGACGCCGTGGGTGACAGGTGACGTGAGTGATTGGCAGTTGTTGATGGAAATAAAGTGCTGTCTGTCGGCTTTGTGCCTCGTTCCCACATTCAGTGATCTCTGTTCTCCCAAGTAGTCCATCACTTCTCTCTTTAACAATCCGTCTCGCAGCTCTCTTCCATAGTCGCCGACGTGCCACCTCCTGCATTGTTGACTGCAGGAAAATTCAGGTGTTGTAGCTTGTTTGTTTGTTTGTTTATTTGGATCCCCATTAGCTACTACCTTAGTAGCAGCTACTCTTCCTGGGGTCCACACATAAAATACATTACAATCAATACAGTCATATGAAATACATTTTACAAGACTGTAAGAAAAACAGTTAAAAAAAATATAAAACAAGTGATTAATAACATTGCATATATATATACAATTTCAGTTTGAGTAGCCTACCGTTACAGTATGAAATATTTTAAACAGTGCTCAATGACTCAAAAAGCAAGTGACATGAGATATTTCTTTAACTTATTTTTAAAATCTGATTTACTTGTTGCCTGTCTGATTTGTGATGGAAGACTATGCAGCTCTTTCATTGCTCTATATATTACTGTGTGTTGCATTGCATTAGTTTTTGAGATGGGAAACGTAAAAAGACCTTGTGCTGAATGTCTAGTATTGTAGGTGTGTTCGTCAGAGCTGAACTTCAGCCTGCAATACAGGACAGCCGGAACTTTAGATGTAATAATACCTTTGACAAAAGACAGCAGGGAAATATGAAGTCTGTCCTCAATCAGTGGCCATCCCAAAGTGGCGTGCATTCTGTAGGTGTTTGTTCTTTTTGTACAGCACAGAGCAATACGTGCAGCTCTGTTTTGGACCAATTGTAATTTCACTAAGTCCTTTTTTGCAGCACTAGACCATACCATTGGACAATAATCCAAATGAGAGTGCCAGTGTTTGCACAATTTGGGGAATGCATTGTTGTGGTATATATTTGGAACATCTCTTAATAACAGACAGACTTCTTCCCATTGCTGCAACAGTCTTATCAACCTGCTTTGACCATGTTAATTTACTATCTAAAATGATGCCTAGCAATTTTGTCTCCTACCTGTTGGATTGGCATCCCTTTGACTAATAGATTCAACAGAGGTTTATTTTTCATCGCAAACTTTGATCCAAATACAATACTTTTTGTTTTTGCTAAATTAAGAACTAGTTTATTACTATTGACCCATGTTATGACAGATTGTAATTCTATGTTCATAGTGGCTGTTAGATAATCAATTGATTTTGCTGGCATATAGAGTTGTATCATCAGCATACATTACTGCTGTTGTCTGATCTAAAACTAATGGTAAGTCATTGGTAAAAATGGAAAATAAAACAGGACCTAAGCAACTGCCCTGTGGTACCCCACACTGTAGCTGTCCCACTTGTGAAAAACTGCCATTGTAAAAAACATACTGTTTCCTGCTTGACAAATAGCTTTTAAACCATTCTATAGCATTATGTGAAAAATTATAACATTTCAGTTTGTTCAATAATAAAGTATGATCTATAACGTCGAAAGCTGCACTAAAATCTAATAGTACTGCGCCCACTACCTTTTTATTATCTATATGTCTTAAGCAGTCATCCGTTATCTGTGTTAGTGCTGTACCAGTTGAATGTCCTTCGCGGTAAGCATGCTGAAAGTTTGAAAATAGTTTATTCACTGTAAAAAAGCTTTGTATTTGGTCAGTTATAATTCTTTCCAATAGTTTGCTGAGGATCGGCAACAGACTGATTGGACGACTGTTTTTTCCACTGAAATTATCATTTGTATTTTTTGGCAGAGGAGTTACTTTTGCTTCTTTCCACCCCTCCGGAAATACACCACTTGCTATACTGGCATTGAATATGTGGCAGACAGGGCTAGCCACATCATTGACCACCATTTTTAGAAGTTTACCATCCAAATTATCCTTACCTGCTGGTTTGTCATTATTGATACTTAATAGTAGCTGTTTCACTTTTTCTATATTTACTTTCTTTAATTCAAAATGACAGTTCTTACCTTTCATAATTTGTTCTTGTATGTTGGAATATGCTGATGCATTACTTGTGGATGACATTTCACTTCTCAATTTATCCACCTTATTGATGAAAACATTGTTAAAATAATCAGCTATCTCACTGGGCTTTGTTAAAAATGATTCACCAGTATCAATAAATGATGGAGTTGAACTGGGTTTCCGGCCCATTACATCATTTAAAGTACTCCACAGCTTTTTCCCGTCATATTTACACTCATTTAATTTTGACTTAAAATACATCTTATTTTTCCTATTTGTTTTGGTGACTTGATTTCTCAGTTTGCAGTAGATTTGCCAGTCATCTTTGCTGCCAGTCATATTTGCTACCCCCTTTGCCACATCTCTTTTAACCATGCATTCTTTCAGATCAATCCATGGAGCTCTAACATTTTTCACTGTAAATGTCTTCATTTGTGCATGTTTATTAATAATTTCATAAAATACCTTCTCAAAGGCTTTAAGTGCCTCATCTGGATTCTTCTCCTCATATATTTCTGACCAACATATATTACTTACATCTTTGCAGAATGATTCTTGACAGAACCTCTTGTATGATCTCTTGTAGATCACCTTAGGGGCCACTTTAGGCACTTTGGCTTTCCTTGCTATGGCCACTATGTTGTGATCGCTACATCCAATGGGAACTGATACTCCCTTAGAGCAGAGATCAACAGCATTAGTGAAGATGTGATCTATACATGTTGATGTCATTTTACCAGCGCTATTTATGCATATGCGTGTATTTTGTTTAATAACTTGGGTTAAAAAACATGCATTAGTTACAGACTCAACTTTGTTTTTTAGTGGGCATTCACGTGATAGCCAGTGGATAATAGCAATAGCAATAGCACTTATAGCAGCAATAGCAGAGTGAATCCCAGTTGAGTGCTGCCTGTTGTTCCTGCTGGCTTATATCCACTGCAATATATTCAGCTTGTCTTCTGCATGCAGTTTCCAAGGTGAGATTGGACATGAGCTGATTGCTGAAGTCACCTAATGTACAGAGCTCTTTGTTCCAGATGTTCACAGTGTGCTTTGATTAATGGCTTTGTGACCAATTCATATAGGCCTAGTCATCATCTTACTCCCCTCTGCCAAAGGTGAATAACTTCAGCTTTGCAAAGTGTCAAAGTGTGCTAACCTGAACTCTTTGTTAGAAAGCCTAGCAGCTGACACGGTTCCTGGGGGTCCCCAGCAAAAATATGCATAGCATAAAAGTCAGTTTAACCAAATTAATGCTTTCGGCTCTACATGTACACAATGCATCGCGATTGTGAGCTTGTAGATTTGCTGTTTTGTTTAATTGATTTTTTTACATATTTTGAAATAATTTTAACAAGACACATATTGTCTTGTTAAAGACAATACAATATTTGCACGAAATATTTTGTATATGGAATCACTGTATTATAGCATTTTCTGATTGGTTAAATGGTCTCTCCATCTACCTGTATTACCAAATACCTTGACAATGAACAGAAGAGAAGTGGAATTGAGTTGACTAAAGCTGATTGGCATAACACTATCAACCTCAGTCTTTAATATAGCATGTGCTTCTATCACAATGGAGTAAACACTTAAAGGACCATTTCACCACTTTTCAACATATCTTCATATAATTTGTCCTCCTATTTGTAATCTTGTTTTAAAAAAATAACTGTCACTGGTGGACGGGTTTCTTAACTGCCCACAGCCCTCGTATGAGAAACGGAGTAGAAAAAATGTATATTAATATTTTATCACGAACATGAATGAGGACCAATTATATGAAGATAAGTTGAAAAGTGGTGAAGTGGTCCTTTAACTGTGATAGTAGAATAGTAATAGTAGTCAAACTATAACTTTAACCATATGATCTATGGCTGTGTTGAATCAGTACTGTTATAGCGGCAGATTCAAATTTGCCGGCAAATCCTATTGGTTCACCGATCTGTGCACCCGCCCCCTCCTCCTCCCCTCCCTGCTAGAACACAGCGGAGAACACTTAGGTCACCAAATTTGGGGGCGACGCCCCTCTGCACTGTTATTGGTTAGCGAAATACAAGGTTCACTCCCACTCCTTGACCAGATTTCCTGGCTTGTTTGCCCAGGCTTTTTTATATATATATTTTTAAACAAAACGCCTGTTTTGTCAAAACTGTTGCCCCCGCAACCCGATTATGGATAAGTGGTTGAAGATGGATGGATAAAACGCCTGTGGTCCACGAGGCTAGTAGCCTACTGTTAACCGTTTGGCCGCCAGGATTAATTAAAGAATGATTACTATAGAGCGCCTATAAGTCCTGACGTCACTCGCTCATCCCCTGGTTCATGGACGTTTCTCTTTATGGAGAATAACATTGGGTCATCTTAAAATCATCTCATATAAGCATTGTGGTCCAAAAGTAAACAAACTGTCTCTGCGATATTGTCAGGGAGGTGTCTCTATCGTTTACGGCAGTCAGTCCCTCATATTTGATACAGTCTGTTTCTAGCGAAAATGTAACTAATTCAGCAGCAGTAACATTAGCGTTTTCTCACAGTCAGTTGATTCTTCATATCCATATGAGTGAAACTGGATGATTTGCTTATTTTTCAAACGCAGTTCTTATGAGGTGATCTAAAATCCCCCTATGAGGATTACAATGCAAATTAAAAGTACAGTGGACTTAGCGCCCTCTACCGATATTGACGTCAGACTTCGGTGCTCTATATGCCAGGATATTGGATTTGAAGATCCAAAACACCACGACCGGAACCAGATGTTGACTGAATGGTGTGTGTTGTCGTCGCATCGGTTGTTATTCTCTCACTAGCCGATGAGAAGTACAGGCCGGCGCCATTACAGCGACCGCTATGCTCCATGCAATAAGCGTTGTTTTCACCAGAAATGCCACCTGGGACGGGGAATTGGAGATAAAAGTGACTGAAAGCGTGCATGAGCGCACAAATCAAGATGGCGCAGTCCAGTGTTATGGCTAACAGATAGCCATCCGAAGCTAATGTGAGTAGCCTTTCGACTAGATCGGATCAAAACATTTATACAACTGAATAAACGTAATTTATTTATTATTGATAAACGTAGGTTAGGTTTTTTGTCGGGGAAAGTATTAAGACATAAGCTGAAGCAGCCATCAAACCTTCACCTGACCATATGGTTGACTATTGGTCACCCTCTGACCTCTTCTCTCAGAGGTAAACCCAGAAGGTGCTGGATCCTTCAGGGATCTCCATGCCCTTTGGCCATCTGACCTGTGACCCCGTTACAGTTACAGTCTCCCACTCCTCATGAACATATGTAGCCCTCCACCTCCTGAGCCTCCAAAACACACACACACACACACACACACACACACACACACACACGCACGCACGCACGCACGCACACTAGATTCTCAGCCCCACCTGGAATTTCCACCACTGATGTGATCAACTCGTAGCAGATGGCGTGCAACACGCGTGCGTGCGTGTGTGCGTGCACGCGTGTGTGTGTGTGTGTGTGTGTGTGTGCGCGCACGGGGAAGAGGAGGTGGAGGTGGAGGTCAGTCCAGACAGATTGGGGCATAAATGTTGGATGGGGGAAAGCGGCCGATAAATGAGACATCTCATGGAGGCTGATTGCTTTTCCCCAAGGTGTACAGTGTATGTGTGTATGTATGTGTGCTTGCAGGCATGCCTGTGTGCAGGGCATGTCTGTTTGAGTGATTTGTGTGTGTGACACTTTGACCATCCATGATGAAGATGAAGAAACACTGAATGTCTCAACTTACATTTAAACAGACACATCGCCACTAATTCCAATACTTCTCACAATGCACTCCTGCGATCGTTATACCAGAGACAGTACAATATAGATCTTGAAGAGACTAAGTTAGGTTAGGCTTCATCAGAGATTCCTGTTCATCCATCCATCCATCTTCTACAGCTTATCCGGAATCGGGTTCCGTATAGGTAATATTTCCAGGAGAGTATCCCAGACTTCCCTTTTCCCGTGCCAAATAACTTCAACCTGGGGGAACCTGAGCTATTCCAATGCCAGCATGGAGATACAATCCCCCATCTGGTCTTCCGTGAACCCCTTGGTCTCCTTTCAGCTGGACAGGCGCAGATAACCTCCCTATGGAAGCGCCGAGGGCCGAGGCGGCATCTGTATGACCAAACCGCCTCGACTTGCTCCTTTCCATGTAAAGGAGCAAGCCTACTCTGAGAGTCTCTCCCGGGTCCCTATAATAGATCAGCCCCTCAAATGAGAAAACTCATTTTGGCCACTTGTATCCACCATCTTATTGTATTTCCTACTTTGATCAAACTCTTTGATGAAGTATTCAGAAACTCTGAAGAATATACTTTCCCCCTCAATTCCTTTCTCTTCATAATCCCCCCAGGACATCCTTCCTACTGTTACGGTCTATTGCATCAGTAACATTCTCTTAGGTGTTACACACTCTGCATGTTCATTTAACCCTGAGAGAGTACAACATGGACATGAAAATAACACTCAGGGTTTTATATTATTCATATATTTCTCAAAAATAGCGTTGCAATGCAAATATATGAGCTTGTAGATGGCTATTTGTGCTATTCATCATACAATGAAGTACGGTAGGTACTGTATATACTGGTGCGATTAACATATCCTTTGGATTTGTTGTATTTTTGAGGGGCCATTTCATTGTCCATTGACAATGAAAGGAGAAAGTAGGTCAAATGTCTGCCAAATGTCTGCCAAATATTGAGACGTCCCCAAACGTCTCAATATTTGCCATTGACAATGAAAGGAGAAATTAGGTCAAATTTGGCGGACATTTGACCTCATTTCTCCTGGCAACAGGCATTCTGATTGGCCAGTATGAGATGATGCATGATGATGTACGATGATAAGAGCGCCCCTCACTTCACACGGGTGGCGGGTGTGATTATTTTTAATAATATATAAAACCAATGAATGATTCAATCAATCAGTCAACCTTGTCATCTCAGGCTTTATTGGTCTGCACTGTTTTTCTATAATTATAGATAGTTTGTTTGATCTGCAGGTGAAAGCTGTCTTATGAATAATGTTTATCATGGATTGATAGATGAAACAGATTTCATTTTAATTCCTTTCAAGCTTCCTCTTTCTTCATCTCTCCCCCTCTCTATCAGTGCTTTACTTTCTCTATGTATGGCGCTTTTCTCCAGTGTATGAGAATATATAAGAGGGGAAAGTAGAACAACATAATGACTGAACTCTAATAATGCCACCCTGAATATTTTAGACACTATATATATTTAATTCAGTCTGCTGGAAATCAAAACGATTCAGTTCCATATTGTGGCCCCGTGGGGGTTTCACTGTTCATACTTATTTAATGTTGAGACTTGTGTGAGAGGAGAGAGGGACACAGGACACCGTTTAGAGTTGAACTAAAGTATTTGAGTATTCCTGTCCACATGCAGCGACAAAACAAAAATGTTTGTTTTGTCACTAACACAAACATTAAATGCCATTAACAATGAACAGTTTAATGTTTGTTTTGTCTGTGTTTGTTTTGTCCTCGATGTTGTAAGATGATAAGAGAACAAATTGCTTCCCCACAGTTTTAGTATTGAGGGGAGCTGCCATGCAAAAGCCAATTTACAATTTAGGCATTTAGCAGACGCTCTTAATCCAGAGCGACACAATTGTAACCTTGAGCTAGTTGCTATAGTCATTTTTCTTCACATCTTTTGTGTGCGTGCATATGCACAGCTTCCCCACAGTTTTAGTATCGAGGGGAGCTGCCATGCAAAAGCCACAATTGCAACCTTTGCAACACACACACACACACACACACACACACACACACACACACACACACACACACACACACACACACACACACACACACACACCTTGCATCATCTGATGCCCTCGGTGCTAGGGGTATATAGCAGGATGTATGGTAGCGTCTCAGGGGTACCTTGCATCATCTGATGCCCTCGGTGCTAGGGGTATATAGCAGGATGTATGGTAGCGTCTCAGGGGTACCTTGCATCATCTGATGCCCTCGGTGCTAGGGGTATATAGCAGGATGTATGGTAGCGTCTCAGGGGTACCTTGCATCATCTGATGCCCTCGGTGCTAGGGGTATATAGCAGGATGTATGGTAGCGTCTCAGGGGTACATCTGTTAAATGTTTGGGAACCACTGCATACAACAAGATGCTACCAATAAGTCAGCTAATGGCCCTAATTGGATGTGACCTACTTACCGCCAAACAGTTTCCATCCACAAATTCAGATTGTCACAGAAACACCATTGACATAATGAATCAATTCTACAGGACTGCCAAGCTACAAGACATAGACATCCTATACACATTGGAGGCATAATAAAGTCATACCTCAGGAATGCACGGAACATGGTATATTTTACCACAGAGCTTTAACCATCAACCCCTCCCCAGGGTTTTCCATGGTGTTCTTTAATAATTGATTGGGCCAACACTGTTTTTCTGCCATGTTTGTGGGATTATGTCTGGCAGCATGCAGGACTTCCGCCTCATTCCAGTCTCATGCTGATTGACACCAACAGCCAGCGGTTTCCTAACATTTTACTTCTGTTAATTTCCTGTGTAATGCTCTGAGCTCAACCCTTCAGAAGGGCCATTATCAAAGATTGTGTTACTAAATTAGGGCCACAGGGAATTATTCCTTCCCACAGGACTCCGAGTTGTTCTACAACTGAACCAGGCAGAAAGATAGAAGCCCAGCCAAAGGCAGCTAGAAGTACATATTGAATATTCCACTATAAGAATGAGATCACAATAACATGCATGCAATCTCCTACTTTAAGCAAGGGGATTAGGTAATATACTCGTGCTTTCGGCATGCATTATTAAACATATGTTGGCACTTGGCACACTCACACACATGGAGGCACACAAGCACACCTATACATGAATATGCATTACACACACACACACACACACACACACACACACACACACACACACACACACACACACACACACACACACACACACACACACACACACACACACACACACACACACACACACACACACACACTATTTAACCAATAACAAGAGCTTGTGACTAAATAATAACTACATTATTTGGAACACAGGTTAACCCCCCCCACCCCCATTTCCTGAAAAATACGTTGTTGGCATAGAAGGTTTCTGCCCAGCAGCAACAATAACGCGAGCATGCATACATGATGTGCTGCTAAACTACCTCATTGAACAGCCAATTTAAACCATTATTATCAACATTACAACCTCTTTCACAATTGCCCAGTAGCCTAACCTATAAGCACTATAACCCAGTGGGCTCACGCTAATGATACAGCTCGGTAGCCTAGTTGTGTGACACAATTCAAGAGGCCCACAGGGGGAGACAGATTCGGGCCAGAGTGTGTGTGCGTGTGTGTGTGTGTGTGTGTGTGTGTGTGTGTGTGTGTGTGTGTGTGTGTGTGTGTGTGTGTGTGTGTGTGTGTGTGTGGCACCGCAACTAAGTACTGTGTGTGTGTGAAATGATGAGCTCTCTGGGTGCAATTATTGAAATTGACGAAGTAGAGAGAGAGGGAAAACGCTCACTAGGGCTTTGATGTCATAATTAGTGAGAAATGTTGGTCGCAATTATGAGATTATGTAAATTATAATTTTTGTGATCACTTATTTCAGCAAAGATAGCTAGCATACCAGCGCAAGGTTTCCTAGTCTGTTTATAAAAAAAGAAGATGGAACATCATCAGTTTGGGATTTCTTTTTTAGTAATTGTCTTCAATGTCTTTTGTCTAGTCACGTCTAGTGTCTTTTACTGAAGATGTTCCCTGGAAATGTAATGTTTCATTTTAACACCGTCAGTGCACTTTTTCACTGGAATAATATGAATTTTGAATTGGTATCTGTCTGTCAGTGGTCTTCTCCAGGGGTTCTCAATGTTTTTGGCCGGGGACCCCCGGAAATGCCGGGGCCCCCTCCCGACCCCCAATATAAATTGACTGCTACAATAACCTTAATAATAGAGACAATACACCATAAATAAATACTGAAACCAGATATAATCATTAGGGAAGGTGCATGTACTATGTGTACTATATGTAAACTCTTCATTTCCATTTTCTAGCCATTCAGTTGCAAAAAAAAATGTTTATTTGTTATTATTGTTATTTTTTTTATTATTTGGGGACCCCCCAAAATAATTTGGCGACCCCCTGAGGGGCCGCGACCCACGGGTTGAGAACCCCTGGTCTACTCAGAGTAGACGAAGTAGAAAAACCTCAATGTAAACTCAGTTACAAGTAAGAGTCCTGTATTACAACTTTTACTTGAGTAAAATTCCAAAATATTGGCATCAAAATATACTACTGGATTTGTATTTCATTATCTGTAATTCAATTCCTCCTCCTATAGTCCAAATTAGCCTCGGAAAACGCAGGCATTTTGTTTTCAAAGGAAGAAAAGAAGCCTGGGCGAGCCAAGCAGGAAAAGTGGCATTGGAGTGGGAGTGAACCTTGTATTTCGCTAAACCAATAAAGGGGTGTCGCTCCAAATTTGGCAATGTTCTCCGCTGCGTTCTACTAGGGAGGGGAGGGGAGGGGAGGAGGAGGGGGGGAGGCGGGCTCATAGGTTGGTGAACCAATAGGAAGTTTGTTCCGTCCCTCCATGCACAGAAAAGCATGACTCTTTCAGGCTAGGTCAAAGTTCACATCAGCTATATGAGCTATCCACTATTCAACACAACATTTTACTGAATCAGTGACGGCTCTTGCAGATGCATCAGGAACTTCCCACTCAAACGTCCATTTGACCTCCCTGTGTAATGTATGCAAAGTTTGCAAACATAAATTTGACACCTGTAACTGAGATTCTCCTATACTTATAGGGAACCGTCAGAGAAGTCTATGAAGACTCCTATTTGGGGAAGCCTTATGGCTTAAGGATCTGTATTTTTTCTTAGGAACTGGGGAGGGAACGGAGCTGGTCACGTTTGAGTCTAAGGTCTATATATACCTCCTTTCTTATACTTCTTATACTTACAATTGATGTACTAACGCTACACCAATGCTGTACTAACAAATGTACTAATGTTGATCCTATCTATTCTCTGCACCTTATATGAAGGTCAAAGGTGACATGACATCATCCGTTTCGTGGCAACAACACCAATCAAATCAATCTGGTTTTGAATGATGTCTATGCACTTCACTGTCTATTGGGAGCACTAACCCTCCCCTCTGGGATCAAATGAACACACCAAGACGCCGTAGCCTTCATTGTTATGAGCCTCCACGTCAATGTGTGAGGGAGTAACGTCGGCCTGAATTGAGACAGCATATGTTCCCTTGAGACTATAGGTGTGGGTGATATATATGACTTAAAAACAATATCACGATTATTTCAAACTTTTGCCTCAATTACAATAATTGAACGATATGTCTTATTGAAGGGGGGACGGGCCGGCAGGCTTACCCAAGCCCCCAGAGCGGCTAGTCAACGTTGAAGCCACCGAACATTACTGGTCAAAGCTGGAACTGCAGGCGGGCAGTTTTTGCCCGTGCATTTAGTACAAGTTGGGGTTTAACACGGAGCGCTCATTAGCACTTCTGCATTTTGCCAACCAAATTGGCAAATCGAAAAAATGCAGAAGTAGAGAGTTATTTTGGGTCCTCAAATGCTACTGAGCAACTTCCATTGAAATGAACAGTGGGGGCTGGGCTGTCCGTTTTCTAGATTATATAACTCTGGGTTTACAACAAAATGTTTTCATGAACGGAAATGGCAGCTTCCTTACTCTGATTCGGGAGGTGTATAGTTCCAAACTCTATATAGCATTCAGAGATTGTGGAATAGTTGTCTGGCTACGCGAGACTAATCCTATGAGACTACTGTACACTCCACTTCCCGTATAAAACAATCTGCAAAGATAGAAAACACACTGCCTTGTTTTTCTCTGTTATAAATCACACAAAACACTCACTGCACCTTAAGAGAGCAAACATACATATTTATATTATGACTTTGCCATTTCACAATCACAAGACAGGAGGCATACAGTATAAATTGCATTGAATTATGGGTGAAATCTGAGTTAGAAGTGAACAAATGTTATCACTTGCTCTGAGGGTGAATTGTTGTGTACTTGACCTACATAATTTGTTGATTGTACCGAACTTTGTGACACGAGAAGAAAAACAACATCTGGTTTCCATGGGGATTTCTGGCCCAGGTGTTAGTGGAGTTCATTAGTTCATTAGGTCATACAGTATAAAGTTACTTTCAACATGTTTTGCAAATGGCTGCCACAAAACAGTCTACCACAAAACGGTCCCACACAGGTTCTGGGACATTTGTGGGGAGCTAGGAATAGTATAAAAAGGGTACCATATACTGTAGGCGCTTGGGTGGCACATTGGTAATACCTAATACCTTCCCACAACTGCGGAGTCTAGTAGGAGTTCAAATCCATCCAACATTTTGCACCCAGTGAGATGTTGAACAAGCTGGTTGCAGAGGGCAAATATGGCAAAGAGACAGGAGAAGGCTTCTATACAAGTACAAATAACAAGTGCTAGCAACTCTTCTAACAACATGGCTACTCCACAACCACAAGCTGAACATGCTGGGAGTCACAAACCCTGTTGAAACTCAGGAATCAGGAGGACTGATTGCCAACTTACAGTATATTCATTCCCATCCATTTCCCCTTACCCTCAACTAATGTAACTACTAACTGAGGTCAAATGGGGGCCTGCACGTCATCCCCAATAAACTGCTTTGATATCCAACACGGTGCACACCTGTCCCCAAATGTGACCAATGTCACGAACATATACGCACGCACGCACGCACGCATGCACGCACGCACGCACGCAGGAAAAGCCACAAAATACAGGAAATTCCACACACTGATAGGTCCATGTGGGTCTACTCTTGGGTGATTGTGTCATCTCCCTTGACCCGTTGCAATCTGTGTTCATCGGAGTGTGAAATGACAGAGATGATTATACTGACTAGAAGAGATCACAGCAAACAAGATGAGAAACAACACAATCGCTTCACATCTGCAGGGTTGCTTCGGCCTTCGGGATGGTGGGGTAGTGCTCCCCTGTTGGGCATGGAGTCAATCAGCTGTTGGGACTGCGTTGCTTGTTGGGGCTTGGGGTTGGCATAGTAGATGGTGGGATTTCAGTATTTGTGAGAACAAACAGACTTACAGCATTGTTCTAAATTCTTTCAAGGAAATGTCTGCATCTGCTTGCCTTTAGTGTATAGCAGAACAACAGCAGCCGCTAGCTAGCATGTATCATCAAAACACAGAAGGAGAAGGAATATGTGTGTTACTGTTAACATACTCAGTTTAGGATTAGGTTTGGGGTTATTGTACGGATATAACTAAACTTTGCTGTTTCATAGCTTTGCTTAATTACTGATTCAAACCCTCCGCAAAGGGGTTATAACAAACAGGTCTGGTAACTGTGATTTAACACACACCAATTGTAACATTTATATTACTCAAACATACATAGCCTCGACGTTGCAATAATGCCCGTAAACAATCACTTGATTTTGGCCATTTTATTACTATTATCTCATAACACACTCACACACGTACAAACATACTTCTACTAAACTTGTGTACAGTATAAAGCCTTATTTGCCTTGTCTGGCCCGTGTTAGATCTAGTACAATAGCATTGATGATCATTACAAAGGAATCGGAGACTGTGGCGTTTAGGTAATAACTGCAAACACAAGAGAAACACAAGATACATACTATTAATTCACAGATATAGCGACTGCATAGATGCATCATTATGACTGAATTTAGAGCAGTTAACGAACATATAACACATTACAAGGACTTACTTAAACGCGTCATCCCGTCTGTTACATTGTACTGAATGGAATGAAAGAACATTCTACACATCCTGCTCTGTGCATACGCTCGCCTCTTTCTCTGTCACCTGACACTTCCTGCCCCTCACATACCATGTCCTAGTATGACCTCGCATTCCACATAGTATATAGTATTGGTATAACACATTTACCCCCCAATTAGCTGTATTAATATCTACATCCCTGAGACATACTGTAATTGGTTGATAAGAGGATCTCTGTTCTTATATAACACAGAGTATTTACTGTATAGGCAGTGAACTTCTTAATAGCACCAACATCTATACATAAATGACACAAACATGAAGTTACAAATATAAGCTGGGTCGGCACTTAATATTATAATGATCCCACTCACGGAATAAACTCGACACCTCCCACTTTTAGGCTACGGTTTAAAATAAACCCAGTAGGCTAAATAAATTCCCCACAATCATTTGCAAACAAAAACATTCAAACAAAAATAAAAAATAAGTATATCAATCATGCTTCTAATTGATGAACGCCTCCGGATGGCACTCACCAGCTGAACTTATGAAATAATAAACCTAGTTTACTTTCATGCACTGAATTAATTTTGATCTCAATCTGACTGTAGGAGGTAGGCACCACCGCTTTGCTCCTTACTGAGTGACAAGTATGCCCCATCACCCAGCTGCCTCAAGTAAATACCCACTGACTAGTCTTACTCGCGCAGCATGCATATGGAAGAGTTCGTTAGGGTATTTCTCAAGAGGACTTTCTAGTCTAATTTACTGATCTTCAACCGGGATTAGGACAACCAGCCGCCGCACATCACGATGGAGGATGACGGATGGCCATGCCACCACGTCTTTCACCACCTGCGACCAACTGATGGGCAGACTTGGACATGTCCGCACCTTTACGTCCCTGACGACACCCTGGTTATCTGGCTTCACCTCCACGACACGACCCATCCGGAATCGACCTCGTAGAGCATTCTGGTCCGCGACCCACACCAGGTCGCCGACGGCCACATTCCGTGCTGGAACGTGCCATTTCTCTCGGATGAAGAGATGAGGGCCCGCCAACTGGCTCCACCGCTTCCAGAACTTGTCCACCTCGCGCTGGACCGCCCGAAGACGACTGTACGGGTAGCTAGGGAAGTCAAAGCCCAGGATGTCTCCCCTGGGCCCTGCCCGCCCCAACAGCAGAGAGTTGGGAGTGATGATGTCCACGGAATCCTCGTCGACTTGAGTTCTGGCTCCGATGGGTCTTTCGTTGGCCAGGTTAGCAGCAAGGTAGAGTAGAGTCTGGAACTCCAACGCCGACAGATCATCGGTGTCGCCGACGCTGCTCAACGCCCTTTTCAGAACATGGACGGCAGCTTCGGCCGCCCCGTTCCGATGCGGTGAGTCCGCTGGGCTAAACTCCCATGCCCAGTCGGTCCCTGCAACTGCTGCTCTTTGCTGGATCTGCTCCTTGTCAATGTCCCCTAGGAACTTGTACAGATCCTCCAATGCTGGTCTCGCGCCAACAAAGTTCGTACCCTGATCAGACCACAACTTTTTTGGATGGCCTCTCAGAGCAGTGAATCGCTGGTAGGTCTGCAGAAAGCCTTCTGTAGACAAGTCCTCAACTAGGTCTGCATGGACAGCCCGTGAGGCCATGCAACTGAAGACCACGCCCCAGACTTTTCTCTTAATGCGTCGCTTCACAGTGCCCCTGACAGTGTAAGGACCGAACAAATCCAGCGTTGTGTACTCGAACGGAGCTGCTGGACTTGTGCGCACTGTAGGAAGATTAGCCATCACTTGACTGGATAGCTTAGCCCCCCGTTTGCGACAAAACAGGCAAGAGTCGATCACCTTACGTGCGACCCTTGGCCCCTGAACCACCCAGGCTTTCTTCCTGACTCGCAGGAGTGTCCCAGCCACGCCCTCGTGGTTTGCACGATGGGCCTCCTCACACAGTAGTGTGCTGAGTCGTGCCTCGTAAGGAATGATGGGCACGCCCTGGCTTTCTTGGTCAACGGTCTGAACCCGGCCTCGGCATAGCAAGAGACCTGTCTTGTCGTTCTTACTAACTACAAGACGGTTTAGTGTCGTTGTCGGGAAAGAAATTCCCTCTTGGGCGGCAAGGCACAGCTCCTTAAATGCTGTGTCCCGCTCTCCGACAGAGAGCACCGCCCCCCACTGTACACGACTGCCGGACTTGAATAAGCCTCCGTGGCCGTGCAACACTCTGCGGACGTAGCCAACTGCCCCGCAGAGTTTTGACAGTGTGCTGCATCTAGCCAAGTCCATTTGGTTCACAAGGCCTGACCCCCACAGCTGTTCAGTTTCGTCATTAGATGCTGCCACAGAACCCCCATCACTGACTGGTGAAGGACCCCTGCTGACCGCTGGAGACCCCCCATTGTCTGGTGAAGATCTGCCACTGACTGGTGAGGACCCGCCACTGTCTGGCAGTGGCGTGGACCCCTGGTTCTTAGTTTGGGATCTAGTAACAGCAGCAGAGAATGCTTTCATTTTGAACACTTTTCTCTGCAATGTACTCACGATTTCCCGCGATGAAGCAGCCACCTCAGCAGCAGACTTCATAGGCCATTGGTCGACTGGTCTGGCTAGGAACTCTGGTCCCTTTTGCCACAGGGAATCACTGTCTAATTGCTCAGGAGAACCCCCCCTCGTGACTAGATCAGCTACATTTTCCACCCCGGGAACCCACCACCAGTCAGTCACAGGCCCCGCCTTCTGGATTTCCCCAACCCTATTAGCGAAGAACGTTTGGAACCCATAACTGTCCCTTTGAATGGCACCCAGCACTGTCTGGCTGTCGACAAAGTGATACCACTTCTCGATTGTCAGCCTGCTATGCTTCAGCACGTACCCTTTCAGTCGTGCGGCAAAGACAGCACCGCAGATTTCAGCTTTCACTGCATCGCCCTTTTGGTCTAGAGGAGCCAACTTGGCTTTTGACTCCACCAGACGAGTCTCCACCCCGCTAGCAGTTTCCCACCGCAGGTAGAGCACCGCTCCGTAGGACTCCGAGCTCCCGTCGGAGAAGGTGATGCCCCAGGGTTTCCCCACCCATCCGGGCGGAGTGATACACCTGGGGAACGTGATCGCACTCAGCTTTGCGTATTCCTCAAAAAGTTCAACCGCTTTCACGCGGAGATCGCTAGACAACGGTTGATCCCAAGTGTCTTTGGTCAATGACCCCGCCTCTTGGAACGCCCTCCTGACTAGAATAACGCCTTTCTGTTTCAGAGGCGTCACAAGGCCAATGGGATCATACAGCCCCGCTACTTGACTCAGCAACATACGCCGAGTCAGAGGATTTGGCGTTTTCTCCGCCACCTCCTCCAGAGCAAGGTTTTCCTCGCTTCGCACTTTTTTCTTTCTGGCGGAAAAGTTTATGGCAACCATGATGAAGAGGCTGTCCTCCTTCACATGGTAACCAACCCCCAGAGCCTTATTGTCCTCTTCTCTCATCTGATTCGGCAACAACATAGTCTCTGGTTTCATTTCTCCATCTCCTTCCCTCCCACTTTGGCCTGACCGTACCCAGGGCTTTAGGTGAAACCCCCCGGTAGCCAGAATGGTTTTAACCCCCGCCAGTACCTTCTCCAGCCTCTGGGGGCAGTTGTGAGATAGAAAAATGTCGTCTACGTAAGCGTTCTCCACGATTACGTCCCTCTCGTCAACCATGTGGGTGAACTGAGGTAGATACGCTGTCTCGCGCATCGCTATTTGAGCTATGCTACCCGCTGGACGGTCTCCCATATTGACCCGTACAACTGCATAGTCTTCAATCTTGCTGTCAACTGAGTCCCTCCATAGGAACCGGTGCAAATGTACCTCCCGCTCTTCTAGCCAAACGGAGTGGTACATTTTGCTTACGTCGCCGATGGCGGCGTGTTCCCCTTCCCTGAAACGCAGCAACACTGCTCGGATCGGGTTCAAAACATCGGGCCCCTTTAGCAGGATACTGTTCAAACTCACGCCCCGGAATTCTTGACTACTGTCCCAGACTATCCTAACTGGTGTGGAAACTGAGTGTGGGTTCGGTGCCATATGATGGTTGATCCACCAAACAGCCCCGTCCCACATGTCCATGGCAGCTTTAGACAGCTTGACAGCAGCACCTCTTTTGAGCATCTCATGCACCTGGCTAGCATAGGCCTGGTACCACACGGGATCTCGCCTGAGACGTTTCTCAGACTTTAAGAACGTGGCCTCAACCGCCGCTCTATTATTCGGTAAAGTAGACGGGTCCTCTTTCCAAGGATAGCTCGCGTCCCAATGCGACTCATCGCTGTGAGCGTCGCTTGTCTTAAAAGTCAGGCCCCTCTTGACAATCTCCATTTCTCTCTCGTCAGCGAGAGACATCTCTTTCCCACCAGGGGCGCATTTTCCACAACGACAACCCCCACACAGGGGATCGCATGCCGCCCCAATACTGTCCCAACGCCACCAAGACAGTGCCGCGCTGGTCTCAGTATGGCAAGTAGTCGCCACCCTAATTTCAACGGCTCCACCTCTCATTGAAAGAGCAAAATGGGTTGACGGCCACTGTCCTGTGATCATTTCACTGGCGTCGAATAGAGACGGATGACATCCGCTAACCGTCTTACCCAAAATCCCCGACCAAAGTACCAAATCTCCACATCTAGCCAACCGCTGTGGGGCTAAACGACCCTCTCGCGCACTGATAAGTATTTCCACTTCCAGTGGACGTCGCAACTCCTCCGGATCGGTGCCCGGAAAAAGATCTGCAATGCGCCTAGGATTAACTGGACAATTGATCTTTGCAATCTCATCCAGACCATAACAAGTCATGTCATGGTCCAGTGGAGAAGAGCCCTTCTCCCCCATTGTCTTCAACTTAATGGAGTATTTTTTCGTCTTGAATGTCTTTTTCATCCCCCCAACGCCCTGCACGCTCAGAGTAACAGGTTTTCCTCTTAGCCCAAGTCTTTCTGCAGCTTTGTGGGTGATATAATTTGTATCAGAGGCGAGGTCTATCAAAGCCCCCACCCAATCACCACTTTTCGTGGTTACTTCCAGCGTCATCATCAGAGCAGGCAACTCTCCGCCCTCAGTGCAGCCTGTCGTGGCTGTATTGTTTGTGTAAGCTTTGCTCACTATAGCTAGTTGCTTTGGCGTCAACTCGGCCTCAGCAAGCTTAAGTTCAATTTCATGTGTAGGCCCACGTGAGTCCCTCCCCACGTTACTAGCCCCCCCCTCTCGCGCTGTCACTATTATTATTAGTGCTATCCCCGTTACGTGGACGCGCTTTGGGGCACAACTTGAAATTATGAGGAGGCGACGAGCCGTCTTTTTTGCACTCACTTAACCTACACAGGAAATTGTCAGTGCGCACTCTGCATTGGCCGTCATGTAGACATAAACAGCATGCTTTATGTTTCTTCGCATACGCTCGCCGGCCTTCAACGTTAGCTTTCATGAATATTTTACAACGGAACAGTGCCCCTGAGTGATCGCTCTCTCCGCAGATTACGCACGAACCCCGCGCCTCCTCGCCGCTAAACGTAGCCCTTGTCGACGCACGCTTCTCGCGCGCCCCGTTCCCCGGCTTGTCATTCTGTCGGTCATTATTACGGCTACGTGAGCTCGGATCACTTCGTTTGGTCCCTATGCCTTTTGCATTTAATTGTTCTTGTTCAACGAGCACCTTTGTATGCTCGCGTAAGAAGGCAATGAAATGCGGGAACCTGTTCTGGCTATCTATATTATTATTCGGATTACAACGCATCACAAGCCACCGTTCTTGCATTTCTGGCGGCAATTTAGCCTCCAAATTGTGAATGACGAGTTGATTGTGAATGACGTCGCTAGCATTAAGGTCAGCTAGATCCAGAACTGATTGCTCTATTAATCTAACGAGATTTAATGTCTCCTTTGGTTGGCCACTGCTTACAGCGGGCACACTTTCCAACTTCATTATAATCTCCTTAACAATTTGTCCTACGTTTCCATAGTGGAGCTCTAATTTCTGGTAGACCTCATCTGAAGTCTGGCAATAATCAAGCCTTAATTCATCATTTATCCTTTTATCAATGGAATCAATCAGTAGTTGGTAACGCATGTCATCACCCCATCCAGGATTGTCAAAGAGTGCATAAATTCTATGCCACTGTCTCTTCCATCTGAAGTATGACATGCGTTCCCCATTGAATTGGGGTAATTTCATAGGCTGAGCAGCCAGCTTGCTACTGCCTGACTTCTTTCCTCCATTGTCAACGGCGAGAGGTACACTTTCTTGTTTAATTTCCTCTTTAATTTCTATTATTATTCCGCCTTTGTGCTTTAAATCCTGGAGGTTGCCACTCTTACGCCCCTTCAAGGTATATACATCAGCTAATGCCTTGGTCAAATTCCCGTCAGAAATGCAGCCTTCCCAAGAGTTTAATAACGTCTGCACGTCTGTTAATGATTGATCAATTACACCCTCTAGCCCGTAAATAAGACTTAGGTCAATCTGCTCTTCTTTGTAACGGTCAGGATGGGCTCTATCTGCCGCCTCTGCCACCCACTTGAGTCCGCGCTGCACAGACTCATCAATGAACCGCTCCCATAAGTTCTTCTGCAATTCTGTCCGAGCCAAAAGATAGGACGCCTTTGCGGCATCGAGTTTCGTACTAACAACAGCTATATCTACAGCGTTTTCATCAGCCTCTTCCAATGCACTTTTATAATCCATGCTACAAGTTAGAAGTTCATCAAAACCTATATCCATGTCTTTCAGTAAAGCCTTAAGTTCACTTTCGGACTTAAAGGCAGCCGTAGATTTGACTTTGGTCGTTAACTTCGTTAACGTGCATTGGCTTGACGCGCGCGCTTTCTTTAACACAGCTAAGGTCGTCATGGTTACACGAAATGGCTTCTCGCTCGCCCCCCCACCAACCTTGTCTCTCAAGATGGCCGGTCCGGCATTCCTCCCTGGCGGCCAGTTGTGCTGTGAAACATATACAATGCGGTAGCTCCCCAACTCCTATGCTATTAGCGTTAGCATTGGCTAGGCTAGCCCCAACAACATCTAACTGGAGTTAACCTCCGTTAGCTTAGCATTAGCGTTACTGTCAGTCAGCCAAAGTTAGCCACCGTTAGCCTAATGCTAGTTGTTTGCTAGGCACAATGCAATGTCAATGGGAAGGTGGCTAGCTTCTTGCTTGTTTACCATTAGCTTTGTCTGGTATACCCCCCAAAGTCAATGCACAGTTCCTTTCTGCAACACACAATTCCAGCGATATTCCCCCCAATGCACAAGCACTCATGTGGGCACTGAAACTCTTTATTTAGGTCGGCAAAACCGGATGCTTCCTAGCACCCAGGGCACAACCTCCTTAGCAGCAGGATTACGCTACTAGCATCCTTTCCCGAGTCAACCCAGGTCACCTCAATCTCACTTGTATGAAACAGTGACAACATGCACTTATACACAACACAACAGTTAGAATGATGACAATAAAAAATAAATGAAAATATCACAGTGTGTGTGGGATTCGAACCATCTTCACAATGAACCAAAAAATATTTGGGGGGCTGTGCTCTACCCATCACGCTATGATGCACTGTCAACTGCCGTAGGAAATGGTGTATTTGATCTTATATATGTGTGTCTGTCCAGGTGTTAACGTGACTCGTGTTTTTTTAATATAAGCGCTCCGTTGAACTGATCAATGACTGGCTGTAGAAACAAGTCAATGATGTTGGTAGTCACACCATGAAACAAACTCTTCTGTGAAGTCTGACAAATGCACAATAGCATATTAACGCTTATATTATTTGTTTGAAAACAGCGGAACACAGACAGTCACAACTTGACATGTTGCACTGCCTGCTAGACAACAGCAGGTGGTGCTGTTTTATGCTCTGCACAGTGTTATTTTCTCGATATTTACAAATGAAAAGATTAAATACGCTATTCTGCATTTGTCAGTCTCCACAGAAGAGTTTGTGTTTTATGGTGTGACTATACCAACATCATTGACTTGTTTCTACAGCTATTCATTGATCAGTTAAAAAACCAGAGTCACAAGACAACATGGCATGTTGTGACTATACTGTTCCCATGAGTTCACACCTGGACAGACACGCATAAGATCAAATAGATCGTATCCTACAACAGTTGTCAGCTTATCATAGCGCGATGCGTAGAGCACAGCTCCCCCGATTTTTTTGGTTCATTGCAAAGGCGGTTCGAATCCCACTTCCCACAATGATATTTTAATTTTTTTTTATTTTTATCATTCTGTGTTTTATAAGTGCATGTTGTCACTGTTTCATACAAGTGAGATTCCACAAACAATCGGATGGGTATTTAATGATCTTTATTGAAAAGAACAGGAGAAGATAGTGTAGGCTCGGGGATCGTTTGGTTTGCATATTCTTCTAGCTGCGGCCGGCGCTACAATAGCTCCGCCCCTTCCTGAAACAACATCTGTGAAAGACGGCTCGTGAACGTGCAAAACCAGTCGGGATCCACTTTACTTGGAAACAAGTTAAATTGTCACACCGGCAGCCTACGGGTTTCGGTCGCTGGTCCTTGGACACGGCGATCGACGACGGGTCAGCGATGCTCCGCAAACGCTGGATGGCCGTCTCTTTGTTGTCTTGCTTCTTGGCTAGCGTCACGCTAACAGCAGACAACAACCATTGATCACGTAGTAGCTAAGCTAACAGCTAAGCTAACACGGGCCGATGGCTTTCATTAGCATCGTGGATTACACGGTGCTCGTAGTACTTTAGCTACGGTGAATTAAGTACCGTTGCTTCAGCAATACGTCGGTGGGTTACACCGCTATTAATTACTACGTCGGTGGATTACGCCGCCGCAGATAATTATTACTCTGGTGGGTTACACCGCAATGAATTATTACTCTGGTGGGTTACACCGCAATTAATTATTACTGTACGGATATAACTAAACTTTGCTGTTTCATAGCTTTGCTTAATTACTGATTCAAACCCTCCGCAAAGGGGTTATAACAAACAGGTCTGGTAACTGTGATTTAACACACACCAATTGTAACATTTATATTACTCAAACATACATAGCCTCGACGTTGCAATAATGCCCGTAAACAATCACTTGATTTTGGCCATTTTATTACTATTATCTCATAACACACTCACACACGTACAAACATACTTCTACTAAACTTGTGTACAGTATAAAGCCTTATTTGCCTTGTCTGGCCCGTGTTAGATCTAGTACAATAGCATTGATGATCATTACAAAGGAATCGGAGACTGTGGCGTTTAGGTAATAACTGCAAACACAAGAGAAACACAAGATACATACTATTAATTCACAGATATAGCGACTGCATAGATGCATCATTATGACTGAATTTAGAGCATTTAACGAACATATAACACATTACAAGGACTTACTTAAACGCGTCATCCCGTCTGTTACATTGTACTGAATGGAATGAAAGAACATTCTACACATCCTGCTCTGTGCATACGCTCGCCTCTTTCTCTGTCACCTGACACTTCCTGCCCCTCACATACCATGTCCTAGTATGACCTCGCATTCCACATAGTATATAGTATTGGTATAACACATTTACCCCCCAATTAGCTGTATTAATATCTACATCCCTGAGACATACTGTAATTGGTTGATAAGAGGATCTCTGTTCTTATATAACACAGAGTATTTACTGTATAGGCAGTGAACTTCTTAATAGCACCAACATCTATACATAAATGACACAAACATGAAGTTACAAATATAAGCTGGGTCGGCACTTAATATTATAATGATCCCACTCACGGAATAAACTCGACAGTTATGGTTGGGGAGGGTTTTTGTTAGTAGTGTTGAGGTAACAATAACACGGGCGCCCACTAACACACACACACACCTTTGAAAATTAACCTTTTTTTCTTTTCTTACACTTATATCATTTATTTTTAATTTTTAGTTTAGTGGGTGGGACTTCTGCTATGTCCAAAATAGGGATGGAACGTTTAAAGTGTTCAGGATTTCATCTATCTATATCTAGTTTGCAGTCAATCGCAGAAATGTCCGTACTCCATTGCTTCACGAGCCGAGTCACGTTAATATTTCCTGCTTGCTGCATGTGCAGCAAGCAGCTCAAAACAGCCGTTCCAGTCATAGTAGCCTAGTGACACTTTTTGTGTTATGTGACGTGAAGTGGGGAGTTGGACCCAAACGCAAGACATCATTTCAACAACAAAGGTTCACCAAAGGTTCAACATAAACAGAACATGCACCGACCAAACAAAACTAGAGTCAAAGGCTGAATGCGTAATACAAGCACTCACAAAAACAACATTTATTTGACAGCTAGGGGAGTTTAAATAGACACAGAGCCTAATAGGGCACAGGTGAATAAACTGACAATCAACACAGGGATAGCCTGGCCCAGCCTGTATTCTACCGTCTAGAGGGGCGGTGGATCTAACGACTGGTAGATTCTAACGACTGGTAGATTCTAACGACTGGTACATTCTAACGACTGGTAGATTCTAACGACTGGTAGATTCTAACGACTGGTAGATTCTAACGACTGGTACATTCTAACGACTGGTAGATTCTAACGACTGGTACATTCTAACGACTGGTAGATTCTAACTCTATCAAGTAGTGCGGATCTGGAAGGAGAGTGGGATACTGTGGAGAGACAGACTGTGTGGTGTCTGTCTGGTGGGACTGTGGGGGAGATGGAAATACTGAGGAACACCTGGTATCACAATCTGTTCTCTCCTGGTGCTGTGTAGAGTTACTAGACCTGATGATCTACAGCTTGATGCCTATAGGAATCACTGTTTATAACTCTCCCTCTTCAAATACTATTGCCACAACAGGTACAGTCATAAAGATCACTTGAAACCAATAAAGAGAAATTATTCCATTACTGACAAAACTATAACAAACAACCCAATGTCTCCAGTAAACAGGACAATCCTTCATAGTTACATTATACCCCCCCCCCCCCCCCCCCCCCTCTCTCTCTCTCTCTCTCTCTCTGTCCTCTTTCCTTTCCCTGAGCTATCAAAGTCACAGCGCCACGAAAGAGAAGATAAACCTCCGTTGTTTTGTAGGTCAGGGCTGGTTCCTCTCTAATAGACCAGGGAGAACCTTGTATTGCCACCCTCTGTCCTCCGAGATGGATGAACTTTATGTGGAGTGATGAGCGTAAACATAATATTGATGGGGGGTGGCCCCAGGCCCCCCTGGTTAATAGGTCCTGACACCTTGGCGTGGGGTTGATAGATCAGGGGCCAAGCGGAGGAAGACTGCGGGCATGGAACGTCTTATTACAGGCTGACAGAAGGGTGTAGCCAGCAAGATACATCACCCTCTGGGGAACTCTCTCCCTTTCTTTGTGTGTGTGCGTGCATCATTGCATGTGTGTGTGCGTGCATGTGTGCATGTGTGTGTGTGCGTGTGTGTGTGTGTGTGTGTGTGTGTGTGTGTGTGTGTGTGTGTGTGTGTGTGTGTGTGTGTGTGTGTGTGTGTGCGCGCATGCGTCATCAAGGGTCATTTAGCAACTGCAATCTAACGAGTGCCAAACTCCAAGCTACATGATGCTGCTTTGCCTTCTGGTATAGAAAGGTACATATGCTCTGTGTGTGTGTGTGTGTGTGTGTGTGTGTGTGTGTGTGTGTGTGTGTGTGTGTGTGTGTGTGTGTGTGTGTGTGTACAAACAAACAAATAAATATTTTCTCTCTTAGCTCACATGTATTGTAAGTTTGTGTGTTGCTTTTGACATATTTTCATCTACAGTATCCAATTATGTAAGGATGACATTCAAACCCATGTTGTGAATATGTGATACACTGTGAGTCATCATCAATGTGTCTAGTCAATCAATGTGCCTGGTGTGTCTCCCTTCCTGTTCACCATCTACACTTCCGACTTCAGCTTCAGATCTGAAGCCAGACGCAGCAAGAGGACAACCCCACCATCCAGGGGGAAGAGGTAGAGAATATGAACTGACTCCTACAAGTTCCTGGGCGTCCACCTGAACAAAGATCTGGACTGGAGAGAGGCTGTCTACAAAAAGGCTATTGAAAATGTTTTTCCAGCACAGTCTGTTGTAGCCACTAGCCAGAATTCTGTTCTATGCAGTGGTATGCTGGGGAGGAGCATCAATTAAAGGAGAATTCCATACTAAAAGGCTTTCTTACCTTTCTTTGTAGTTGTTACGTCCCCACCAAAGAGGTCCAGGTGTTATTTTGTGCAAAAGCTATTATTGGCTATTTCCCCTACCATAAGCCCTAAATGAATTGCATTGAATTGAATGGGAATTGAATGGGGATATGGGGTGTTGTGCTAATTCGCTTATTTACATCGCTCAAAATTATATATTTTTTGTATATATCCTCTCTTCATAATGTAAATAATATCCCAAGCGGCACACTTTACTACTTATTTCGATGGAAGTAAGCGAATTAGCACAACACCCCATAGGCCCATTCAATTCTCATTCAATTCAATGCAATTCATTGAGGGCTTATGGTAGGGGAAATAGCCAATAAGGAGTTTTTGCACAAAAAAACACCTGGACCTCTTTGGTGGGGACTACAAAGAAAGGTAAGAAAGGTAAGAAAGCCTTCTAGCATGGAATTCTCCTTTAATGCCTGGGAACCTAACAAGCTCGACAAGAAGGCCAACTTCGTTGTTGGCCTCAGAATGAAAGGGCTGCAGTCAGTTACAGAGAGGAGAATTAGGGACAAACTAAACTTCATCCTAACCCCTCCCATCCACTCGATTGGAGCTCCATTGTACATGCACAGTACCATCCCTACTGACACAAGCCGCTATGCAGTTTGGAATAGCTCTTCGCCAGGGTCTCCTCACACACACGCTTCAAATAATTCCACATTTTAATTCCACATTTTCCACAAATGGAAGGTGCATAAACCTCCCTAAACGAGAGAGTGCATCCTCCACAGCCCTGTGGACAGACTGGCGGATATAAACGGATATAAAGATATTTGTAGATTTGGTCACTTTTAACTAGGGATGTCCCGATACACTTTTTTCGTTCCCGATCCGATCCCGATACCACAATTTTTGTTAGCCGATACCGAATACCGGAACCAGTGTTGTGATCTCGTGTTGTGTTTATCTAGCTATATATCTTGTGTTGTGTTTATAGCAGACTCCTTATGTGCACTTGCAGTTTGGGCAACTCAAAAGCAAACTCCACATGCCCCAACACCCCTTACCCCTGTGTCGGATCGGTGGTTAAACTGGCATATTTGCCGATACCGATATACGTAACCCGATATGACAAATAAGGGCCGATACCAATACCTTTTCGATACCGATACAGTATCGGGACATCTCTACTTTTAACCAAATGCATTATTTCTTTTATGCATTTATAAGATGACAGACAGGAACCTGAGCTACAAAGGCAATGCCACTCTTTAGCCTGTATGGAATCGTGTAACTACAGGACATTCTACACAGTCCTAAATCTGCAGCCATCATAAATCCCACCCAGAACTCCCAGGAGGTGCATGAAATATCGTCCCCAGCAGTTACTGTAAACAATATCAGACAAGGAATAGCCAAGTATCAGAACACTTCATCAGAGGTATCTTGGGGATAAGGAGGCTGGCTGGGAAGAGTGCCACACTTCTGTAAATCCCTTCCAGGGCTTTTTACTGTATGAAGATCAATAGTCGTAGGTCTGGAGACTGTGGCCTGGACCGGACTGGACATATTTACAGTGTAAACACTTCCCCTTCAAGGCAAGGCAAGGCAAGGCAGTTTTATTTGTATAGCACATTACAACAACAAGGCAGTTCAATGTGTTTTACACAGAACAGCAAGCAAAGGAAACACAATTACACAACACAGTTACAGTACAGAAGAGGGGGAAAAAAGAAGACAGTAACTCAATCAAAGGCAGGCAGTTAGTTAGTACTGTAAGTGGCAAACAGAAAGGTGTAGTTGCATTTTAAAAGAAATAGTAGTTTTCTAAGAGTTTGTTGTATGTGGTGCATAAAACCAAAATGCTGCTTCTGCACGTTTAGTTTTGGTTTTAGGGACATATGGGAAGCAGAATGTCGTGGTGCATTACTATGCCAAGGCTTTTGTCTTGGCTATAGGTCAGGGCTGGGCAACTGGCGGCCCGGGGGCCACATGCGGCCCCCACCTTCACTTAATGCGGCCCTCAGGTTAATGTCAGAATACTGATATAATATTGGTTTCAGCTGTTACAATTCCACAACATGCAAACATGACCCGCTTTAATTACTTCAGTCTAAATTAGTAGCTCAATGCTCAACACAAGTATAATTAAAAGCATTTGAAATTACATAAAAATGTTAATTTTCAGGATTCCAATTCAAAAATAGCAAAAATGTAAGATTTCAATTCGAGTATAGCAAAAATAGCCGATCTACAAGCTCAAAACGCGTCGCAGCGCGACGCGTTTTGAGCTTGTAGATCGGCTATTTTTGCTACGACAGTATATGGCCCTATAGGGAGTCAGAGTGGAAATATAGTGGCCCTCTCCATCGTCAAAGTTGCCCACCCCTGCTATAGGTTAACATCACCGATTGGAGTTGTGCCACGCAGACTTTTAATCTTCCTTGGCTCCAAAAACTACTACTTCACTTTTGTCTTTGTTTAATTGAAGAACATTTTGGCACATCCAATTGTTGATTTGTTCAATTAATTTACCCCATCTCGCACGCACGCACGCACGCACGCACGCACGCACGCACACACGCACACACACACACACACACACACACACACACACACACACACACACACACACACACACACACACACACACACACACACACACACACACACACACACACACACAGCCAACCACCATCTTTCTGCTGTGTCTTGGCTAGTACCATACCAGCCCATATGCCAGCAGCTCTCTAGGGAGCAGAACACAGTATGCAACCAATCAGCTTACAGAGAAGGGGGGGGGGGTTCTGTTATCTCTGAATGCCATTCATCTGCATTGTTTGTTTACAGACCTGCTCCACTGGATCATGATGTCAGAACAATGAACAAAATGTCTTCCGGGTTCAAGCGACCAGTTTCTGGTGGAAACCTAATTGTACTGAATGTCCAAAACGTTCCTTTTTTATTATGGTCTTAAAACATTTTAAAATAGTAAAAATACCCGATCCGAAAGTGTTACGGGTGTGAGTATGGTGTGATTGTGAGAGTGTGTGTGGGTTTTGTGTCAGTGTGGCCCTTTTTGAAACCAGTCCCTTGACTTGAAGTGCTCTCGGGAGGTTCCCTCGTCAGGAAGTGCCCCTCCAGCTGCATCAAGTTCCCTTGATTAGGGTGCTGGGTATAAAAACTGTTTGGAAATACACTCGCCCTCCTTGTGCAGAAACAGGAAACAGACACCATTCGTTGCCATGGTTACCATTATGCAATTGTGTTACCTGTTATTTTGTTTACAGTTATATTGCATTGCATCATGTATGTTTGTGTGACATGTGGATTTCAATAATATTACACATACACCCCCAGAAAGGGGGTGTATGTGTGGGTTTAGTGCGTGTGAGTTTAAGGGCTCCAATTTTGTCGCAGCCTTTACCCGCAGCGCGGCCCGCAATTCAGCCGCTGCCCGAAAATTACGAATATAGGAGCTTTCTCTGTCCCTTAATGGTATTTTCGTCCAGCGTCACCCGCTATATTATTTGCCGACACCGGTATTTGCGCCTAGAGGTGTGGTCATGGGCGTGTTGGCACGCCCATGACCACACCTAAATTGCTATTTTGGTCACATACATTTGGGAAGTCGATAGTGGAGTTTAAAAGCACCCGTAAGCCGTGCCAAATTAGTTCGGTAGAGCGGCGCACGGCACGCCGCGCGCGCCTCAATGGAGAGGTCTGCAGGCACAGAGTAGGCTGCCTCATCTCTCCTTATTCTCCTATCTCTTTGTAATTTTCCTATAATCAGCCTGCCACTTCCTTGTGTCCATTGTGTTTATATAATTGTATAGTCAAATAAGTTATTTGTGCGCGATTCCATTTCCATTTGCTCTTTCAGTTCATGATCACCCCATAGCAGCAAATGGGGTTTATTGACCAAACCTTCCTTTTCGCTTCATACCGTTCCGTAGAGACGGCCTACACGCACAATCTATATACCAAATGAAAGCCCTAATTTCGTAGTTTACATAGAACTTTAAAAAATGAGCAAGATTTGAGCGAGTTGTGACTCAATGAAAAGACGAGTGTGCTTGGCTCTGTGCGTGTGGAGAAAAACAGATAACGGCAGGGGGGGGGGGGGGGGGGGGGGGGTGCAGCAGTGAAACTTCAGGGCAGCGGCTATGAAGAAATATAGCACTAACGGGCAACGGATAAGGGATCTAAGGCAATGGCACGTGGACTGGTGATTGGTTAAATGTGGTTTAATTATTGTAACGCCCAAACCACACCTATGCATAATATAACGGGTAACAGAGGTGTTTAAGGGATTTAGACAGGTAACCAAAATACCAACTTTTGTGGGGGAACACCCTTTCCCCACTCCTAATTTCCCAAATAGTGGCTTTAGAAAGATGCCCTAAAATAGAGCCCTACGTGTTCACTTCCAGGTGCTGAAAATCATCTGATTGCTGGCTGCCAATCACCCTTGCTTCTGCTAATATTTAAGATCTGTAAACACCTGTGGTCTCTGACAGCACTTGCAGTAGTGCTGTCCACCCACAAACACTCTGTGTTATTTAGTATGTTTTGCCTTATAAACTTTAGTAATTTTGTCCTTTAGTCATGACCTTAAGTCATTTTATGTCAAAGCACTTGGCCACGGAAGCCTGCTTTTTGTAATATGCCATATTTTGTTAGATTAAATTAGAGTAGACAATAATAGGGTTTTGTTGTCACTTTATTTTGTTTTTGTATAGGTTAGTATTTAAAACTCAAATTTGGTTTTAGGATGATTTTGTTTATTTCCCTGAGTTGCTCTGTTTTTTAATTTAATTCATATTTAATTCATGTAAATATCTTAAGTTATTAATAAAAACAGGTTTCACTCCCAATTTATGTTGCATCCCCTTTTTCCCCTAGACGGGGACGTAACAACAAGCTTACAACACGTCACATCATCGCCCGTCCACACAGCTAGTACACCGACACATACCAACACACGTTCACACATGCACGCTCTCAGGCACACACATACACACTCACGCACAAACACATTCAACCTCATAACTGCCGATCACTGCCATCAAGATTTCTGCTCCATGTGCTCCATAGCTGGCATAATAGTTTCTACCCCTGTAAGTATAGCGGGTCCTTCTCCATACATAAATCAGACCATTCCCACTCTGATGAAAGATTTAATCTCGCGGTCCTCCCGACGACACAGAAAATCCATCTTGGCAGACGAGAAAGCCATCTCTGTGGTGACATCTCACACAATGGCAGCTCCATCAGCACGCGGCAGCTCCGGAGGAAGGCATGCAGCTTGAGGGTTCAGACAGCCTCGTCTTCCATGCTTCACCCTTCGCTGCCTCCTGAACTTCAGGTCACAGCTCCTATTTCATCCACATGATATTTAAGCAGCTGGCAGCACTGAGGTTACACATGCAGCCCCCTTCTCCCGAAGGTACCTGCTGGGAGAAAACGGCATCTTCTCATCTCAACATCTCACTGAATTCTGTGCTATAGACAAAGAGGGGAGTCAGATGCGAAAAACAACAAGCAGGACGACAAAATATGGAAACAAGGACATGAATGAAACAGTCCAGAACTAGTAGGAAAGTGCGTGAAAGATTTCGCGTAAATTGCACGCTGCGTTCATGATTTGAGGCTTTTTGTTCAAAACGGGCCAATCCTGCAAACTTTGAAAGCCAATGTTAGCCAATTAGGATGGAATATGAAATATCAGACAGATCCGTCTTGAGCACATGACTAGAGATATACTGTTAACGATTTGTGGGATTTTTGGACAAAATCTGGAGGAGTAATATAAAAAAATGTGTTTTACAAAAGTCGGCCTCCTGGTGGCGCTATAGAGCGTCGCAGTCCCGCCTCCTACCCGGGCCCAGGAAATGAAAGCCAATGCATTATTCTCATAGACATTTCGTAAAGTATTTATTTAAAGACGGTTACGCCGCGGACAAAGCCAACTCGAGTCGTGACAACTCATGACAACACAAACAATATTTTGGACCAAACAAATAATTAGAAAGAAGAAAAACAACAAAAAAAGTGTTGTAACCTGCCGTTTTTTTCTTCTTTCTAATTATTTGTTTGGTCCAAAATATTGTTTGTGTTGTCATGAGTTGTCACGACTCGAGTTGGCTTTGTCCGCGGCGTAACCGTCTTTAAATAAATACTTTACGAAATGTCTATGAGAATAATGCATTGGATTTCATTTCCTGGTCCCGGGTAGGAGGCGGGACTGCGACGCTCTATAACAGGCCGTTCTGGAAAATTTGGGGCATCAATCGTTGGCATCTAGGGAGTGTGTGTGTGCAAAGTTTGGCATCGACCAGGTAAACGGTGCCGGAGATTAGCTGGTAACGGACGGACGGACGGACGGACGGACGGACACACACACAGTCACACACACACGGACGCAAAAAGACTCTCTCCTCAGGCCTTCGGCCTGGTGGAGACAATTACAGTGTAATTATTTGTCAATCTTTTTTCATTTTTAACATAATTGGTCCTCCTCACTAATGCTATTGCTATTTACTGTATAAGATTATAAGACACTGCACACTGTGTTTCAAAGGTGGACTGTGGAAAATGCATGCTTTACTGTATGTCAGCATAAGGGAAAGACAATCATTTTCTGAGATGGAAATGGTGCAATCTATCTTCCAATGAGCATTAGCTGAGGACCAATTATACGAAGATAAGGTTTAAATGGGTGAATTTCCTCAGTGCCTCAAGAAAATGAGGAAGAATGTGTGTCTTAAATATCACCAGACCTCCAGCAGTGGAGCTGAGAAACTAGATAAAGAGACAAACTTTCAAGGCTCCAGTTTCTTTTTGGCTACAGATGATGCCTTAAACAGCAGACAGTGAGGTATACTGTGGATGTGCATCCATGTTCTGTGAGGTTTCCCTCAGGTTTCAATAGAGCATCATCTCATCTCAGGCTCAGCTAACAGCCTGTTTTGTCTGATATGGATGTTTTCCACTAGCCTTCTGTTCCCCAATCTTAAAATCTTGTGTTCATCTTGTGTGTCGGATAATTCAGTAATATGTTAGTTTTTGACTGGGAGGTTTGCGACAATCTGTCAAAGCTTTTCAGACTAAAGAAAAAAATGTACTGCACAAAGAAAATTCACAATGCTTTGATGTATGAAATACACTGTGTAGAGTATCTTTTTTATTCAGTAAAAATGTCTAGTTGCTGTGTAGCCCGTAGTATGTTCTATGCTGTTGGTACTTTTTATAGCATCTTTATCTAAAGCACTTTACATTCATCCATCGATGGCATACGAAACCATGATGCAAGGAAGGCACCAGGCACCATTGAGAGCAGTTCTAGGGGTTCAATGTATCTGTCTGTTGATGTGTCTGTGTGCAGCTAATCTTGCTAACCGCTGGACCGATTAGTGTCAAACTTTGCATGCACACAGTAGACCAGGCAAGACACTCCACCACCAATCTTTAAAAACGGTCTCATGGTGGCGCTATAGACCATATTCACATGGTGGCCATGTTGACATTTTCAGTCGGGAATGCTAAAACAGTGTTGGATGGAGGTGCTATGTCCTCCCGTTGGGGGCTCCTCACTGACAGGTGAGCATGTACAATAGCAGTGGCAATCAGTGGGAGGAATGTAATAAGAAGGAAGAAAAAGGGAGGAAAAATAATTGTGTAATCTAAATAAGATATTTAAAAAAATCATGTGCACATCTTCAGATCGACATATTTTTTAATCTCAACGCAGAACCAACCACTATTTTACTATTTTACATGGTGGTGTTTACCTCAGACCACACATGCTACAAATGTCACAGTTTGGCAAAAATGTCATCTAAAATTGTTAAAGATGTACAGGGAGATATTTGCCCAAAGTATGTCTGTAAAATAATTAAAATCTTTAGGTACCAAACAGAATACTAAATTCCTAATGTAGTTTTACAATTTACAAGTTAGGCATTTAGCAGACGCTCTTACCAGAGCGACTTACATTTCGGGTGCAGATGGCTTAACACATACACATGGACGTGTGACACACACACCCTCAGGCGTTCCTCCAGTCCACACCAAACACAAACAGAGTCGTCTGCAGCTCTGATGAATCACACTGGTGCCATCAATTTATGGTGTCAGGGTTGAGTTAATACGGAGGAATGTTAAACAGGAAACAGAGCCTTCTAGCCCACTCTGAGTACAGCCGATACCGTTACCATGACAACTGCAGCCAGAGGACAACTCTTTACAGCGAACAAGAAAACAAAAATCACACTCGTGTGAAGCGAGGGGCGACTGGTAACGTGACATTTAACTACTGTAAACAAACAAACAAAAGTCCATAGACTTGTCTGCCGCACAAAGTGCTAAACAAACATTAAAAGTCCATAGAATTTCGAAAATTGAGGGGCACCTGCTAAAGTTTGTTTAAAGTGCTCTAAACAAACATTTAAACAGCCATACACTTGACTGCCACATTATGTAATTCCTAAAGCCAAGTAGGGCCCCTCAAAAAACAAGACAGGGACTAATGCATGGCGTGGATTCCCTGAGTATCTATACACCTTCAAACTTTTTATTTAAAAAAATAAAACTATAAATGGAACCAAAATGACCTATAATCCATTGACACACAGAGTTTGAGACCTGTAAGGGTCTATTTGGAACACTGAGGGTCTGTGGACCCCACGTTGAGAACCACTGGATTAGATGCTCCAGGCTTGGGTGGGCCTCGAACGCTTTTGTTTCACGCATCTCACAGCATCAGAAACTCCCAATTATTGTCAAGTAATTACTTAATGAATTACATGTTTTTGGATCCAAATGTAGCTTATTCTTACACTTTCTCAGTTTCGGGGACTCTTTATGGTTATTAATGGTCTACCAATGTCTTCTTTTAATTGGTCAGATATGTTCATTAGAACATGGACATGTATAGAAAATCATTAGCTGGAAGATATTAATTAGGTATTGTTTGGAGTCATCCTTCTTCATGCCAGAATTCTAATCACTGTCCATATTCTCCTGACAACAAAATAATTGATTGATTGGCCAATATAATAAAGTAACACATGGTGACAGATGGGTTAATATAGTCACAGCCCATCAATTATGAGCTGCAACCATGCAGCCCGAAGTGAATAAAATGTTTTCTTTTGGTTGTTGTTTTTTCTCTCTCTCTCTGCTTAGTGACAGCTGACAGCCAGGTAAATTGCTTTGGTGTAACATTTTACTTGACGCGGTGCAACATTTTGTGAGCTTATAGATCTGCTATTGTTTTAAAATGTTGACAAATCTTGACACTTATGCTATGGGGCTCCCTGTCACAAAATATTTTCAAATGGGGATCTGCGACCAAATTCATGCGACCAAATACATTTGGCATGAAAATGTTTGACTAAAGCAGTGGGTCTCAAACATTTTCATGCCAAATGTGGGGGCTACGTAACCCAACCTTCTCTAAAGTTTAGAGAAGGTTGGGTTACGTAGCCCCCACAGACATTCATTTCACATGAATATTCTTCTTTCGTGTCATCATCAAATGATGTCCAGCTCAATGTGGTGCAGCCACGCGCTTGCCTCAGGTCCCACATCAAAGAGGCCGGCCTCGGATAGTGGTCTATACAGGGCACAGGTGGTGATTATGTGATCAGCAGTGCTGCTCAAGCTCCCCACACTCGCATACTTCACTGTCTGCCAGGCCCCACTTCTTCATAGATGTTTTGAAGCGGCCAATCCCAGTACGCAGTCGGCAGAACTTCTCCTTTGATGCCGTCTCCTGGGTCCCAAGATGTATAGCGGTGACAGCATGTAGGCCCAGCTGACTCCCACTCCTGCTTCCAGGATGCCTCCATTCATGCTTAATAGACAGGTCCTCAGGGATAGAACTGAACATATCTTGTGCCGCCTTGTGTTATGGGTCTGGTTGGAGACAACGCTATCATAGTGGTGTCACAGCATATGTCAATGGCATGTTTCTGGGATTTTCTTTCCAGGGGCGAGGGTAGCAGCCTCTCATCCATCGAATATATAATTATAATGTATAGAGAGCAATTTATAATAGATAAAGTATTTGGGCCAATAGTCTGCAATATCTCATTGAGGAATCTAGTAGACAATGTGAAACAGAATAGCCAAGAGACAAGAAGAGAGAAGACGTATAGTTAGAGGGGCATGAGGTTTTCACAGGTATTGTAGACACATCCAACCTCCAACGGTTCAGTTGTATGAATGCCTATAGCCACACACTTTTCTGAAAATGCAGATGCAAGCTTTAGCATGACAAACACTGAAACACAGATGCTTGTGGAATAGCCTAAAGCAGAAAAGTAAATGAAGCATGCATGAGCCTCTTGCGGTGAATGCAGAAGTGCTCTGATCTGTTCAGAATTACGAGCAGGATCTTGACACTGGGGCAGGGAGGGTCACGCACATATTGAATAGCATTAGGCTGCAACATTGTAACGCTATGTTTGTCCTAGTGATGACAACATACTGTTACTGTACCACACTCACTGTCCATAGATTTGTTTCCATTGACTGTCTAGTCTATTCTGGTCTTTCTTTATACCTCCCACCCTTATCCCTGACCCTGTGCCTTTGCATACACACACAACCCCGAAACATTTGGCATCACATGCATCCATCAAAGATAGAGGCAGGTAGGGCATGCCTCCTGGCAGAGATCTGCACTCTACTGAGCGCCCCTTTCTAGCCCATTTTGGGCGGGAACCCCTTTTGGTTTTAGCATTGTTGTGCTTAACAATGCTCGTAGCGCGCCACCGAGTGGCGCGCTACGAGCTTGTAGGTCTGCTATTTTTGAAAAATCGAAGAACCACTGACATAAACATAGCTTTTTCAGAAAACTGTCAGGATGTAGAAGACATTTTTTGAATCTGATCTCAGGTCAAAATGGGCTAGTTCAGTCTGTAACCATCTCTCTCTGCCATCATCCGTTGCATTTTAATGAGGCAGAAGCTATACTGTGAAGCTGCTGTTAATAAACGTGCAATCATGAATCATGACTCGGATTCACTATCGATGTCCTCTATATGAGGTGGCAGATCCAGGCCAGGCCTGTGTACCTTCTGTCATCATTATCCTGGCCTATGGAGGATCCTATCAGACCAACCATCATTATCCTGGCCTATTGAGGATCCTATCAGACCAACCATCATTATCCTGGCCTATTGAGGATCCTATCAGACCAACCATCATTATCCTGGCCTATGGCGGATCCTATCAGACCAACCATCATTATCCTGGCCTATGGCGGATCCTATCAGACCAACCAGCAATCTGACCAGCCTGGCTATGGTGGGGGGGGCAGCTCTGACGATTCATATAAGTGTTTTGTACTGTGCGGGCAGTAACTGGGAGCAAATGGAGGGAGCAGAGAAAGGGGAGACGTGAGAATTTTGGCTGGTTGAAGACTGGATCAATCTGGATCAATTGGAGAGGCTTGTTTTCGGGCACCTTAGTAGACCTTTCCAGGCAAAAAACTACAAAATGACGTCATTTCGCTGGGTCCTGACCGGCCATTTTAAATCCAGAAGTAAGAGCGCAACCCCTCCGCAGCTCGATCGGGTCCCTAACTAGCATGCGAGACCATATCATGCTAACCGGAGCGATGCGATAGCCTTTTAGTGGCATCCTAAGTTCATACTTTGTCTCATGTCACCAAATCTGAGGGTCAATTCCGAGATAAACCCCGCTAAAGATCGCGGACAGTATGGGAGTCTATGGAGCACGGATTATCATTATTTTCGTCACTTTTGGTTCTCGACCGTTCCAACATGGTGGCTGGTCCTCTGGTCGTCGGGGCCCGTATCCGGGAGGCGTAAGTACAGTATGACTGTTAAACGTTCAAACGCGAGCATGACATAAGAGTGTGGAGCTTTATTAACCGTTTTTGGGACGTGTATGGCTCGAAGTGTGTTAAAAGGATAGAAAACCAACAGTAAATGGCCTGGTAGGATAGAAAACCAGCAGTGCTATGGGTCTTGGTAAGATAGAAGACTACTAGTAGGCTACAACAGGTCCCGCAGGACAGAACACCAGCACTACTAAAAGTTGAAATGTTTACTTGAACTTTTGGTGCAGAGCATAGTGTGTTATCATAGTGTTATCGTAATTACTGATTATAACCCCCATCGTTTCATTGCCAAATTGTTTCAGGTTTAATCAGCTGGCAAACTAAATTAAACTAAAAGCATGTTAGAAACCAGAACCTTGATAAGTATTCCAATGACAGTTGTGCAGTTAATTGATTTCTGTAACGACAACTCCCCTCACATTCATTCATACTTCAGTGTCTGTTTATCACACGTGCTGGGAAAAATTAAACAGACATCATTGAACACGGTTTCCTGTGTTATCTGCCATGACACATTCAGAGTACGCAACTCTGTGGAGGGACATAACAAGCATACTGCTGTATCCATGAAGCAGAATATAAACTCAATTTCCAGACCACATGGCAATCTGTTTTTCGATGTAAATGTTTCCCCATGTCATTTGAATTTGACACATTCCGTACCATACACGTCTAAACACGGTTAAGAAAACCCCTCACTTTAATGCCACTGCACGTGTTAGCCTCCTGTTAGCGGCGCCCCACGCCTGGAACCGGCCTCCAAAAGAAAATAAATAAACGATTCTCCGCGCTCCATACACTCCACTGTAATGGTCGCAATCTTTAGCCGCTTGTACATCTCGGAATTGAACCTAGTGACATGAGAAAAAGTATGATCTTAGGATGTCAATATAAGCTTTGCGCATCGCTCCGGTTAGCAGATTAGCATGCTGCATGCTAGTTTACCTACTGAGCAATTTTCGGCTTTTAGACGTCTAAAAAATGGGGTGAAAATAGTCTAAAAATTTAAGTTTTTTAGCAGTCTAGGCTTAGACTTTTCAACGTCTATATATAGATGGTCTACATTTAGACCTTGATCAAGGTCTAAATGTAGACCGTCTATATATAGACATTGAAATGATGTTGTTTTATTAGATTAGACGTTGTTTCAACGTCTAATCTAAGCCTAGACTGCTAAAAAACTTAAATTTTTAGACTATTTTCACCCCAGTTTTTAGACCAATTATTTTGTCATTTAGACGTCTATTAGACTACAAAAATGCTCAGTGGGTAGGTCCGGATTGAGTGACGGACCGCATGCGATTAATATTTCCGATTAATACTACATAGCAGATCTACAATGTCACACAACGCACCACGCATTGTGATTGTGAAGCATTGTGAGCTGTATGCTGTACATTTTCAACAAACATTTGGAAAATGTCAAATAAAATAAAACACAATGTATAGGCTACTGTATGTTTTTCACCTATGACATGCTGAAAATGGAGATGCCAGGATGGACGTCTTTCAACGGAGATGTGACAAGGAAAATGGATTTGAGGGTGTGTGGAGGATGGTTACAGCGGTCACTCGTCCTGTAGGTATACATCTATAACATTCAAAGGATTAGACTGTTCCTCACCCAGGAGTCAGCCCAGCTCCTTATCCAGACATCAGTCATATCAAAACTTGACTATTGTGATCTCCTTACTGGCCTTCCAGCATGTGCACTTAAGCCTCTCCAATTGATCCAGATTGATCCAGTCTTCAACCAGCCAAAATTCTCACGTCTCCCCTTTCTCTGCTCCCTCCATTTGCTCCCAGTTACTGCCCGCACAGTACAAAACACTGATGCTGGCCTACGTACAAAGCAACCTTTGGTTCATATAGACATGTGACATTCATTAATACTCAGCTCGGAGAGAGTGGCGTGCTGCTGGTGTGAATCTATTTTGTGTCCGAGCATAGACATGGTAACGCCCCGCCTGCTTTTGATTGGCCTACCGACACTGCCCGTCTTGACTGTACTGTGTCGGTAGGCCAATCAGAGGCAGGCGGGACGTTACCATGTCTATGCTCGGACGCAAAAAAGATTCACGCGTGCTGCTTTGGGCTTATGGCAGCCTTGACACATCCTGATTCATTTGACAGAGTACACCTCTCAATATCACCATCTCTCACAGAGGGGTCGCTTGTACTAGAGGAGCCTTAGTGGAAAATGCCCTCACGCACACACGCACGCACGCACGCACGCCCGCACGCACGCACGCAGTGCCTCTGCGTGACCCCTCAAATCAGCAATTCAGGAAGGCATGGTTCCTTATATGAATGCTTGCTCACGTTTAGACACTAATCAGTTTATGTAAAGTAATGGAGAGGGAATGGGGACAGAATCATCAATCATGAAGATTAAATGAGCATGTAATGAAATAAAATGCAACTCTTCATTTTATCGGTTCCAGCCAGGTCATTGATCACTATGCTGTGTGGATTAACTGCCCAATTAACGGTTTGAATTAACATTTACTGAATAATGCTCAGTTCCACCAATTATTATACTACTATGCAGTGGGTGCACTGGCCGTTGATAATTAATTATTATATTCTCCTGTATGTATGCATTGGTCATATTTTACTACGTTCCACAGGTCCCAAACTCTTCTCCCTTCTGGCTTCTGGCTGAAAACCCACCTCTTCAGACTCCATTTTAGCCCGTAGCACTTGCCGTAGCACTTGCCGTAGCCTCGACGACCTTACAGGCATACACAAAGGCTCAATTTATGTAACTTAGATAGCATTTTATGTAGACATTGCACTATATAGTATATTGCATAGTTCATTATATAGATATTCCACTGGTTCTTAGCATGCGTATGATTCATGATGACTTTTTTATGTATTTGATGTATTCCTGCTTACTGTAAATCACTCTGGATTAAGAGCGTCTGCTAAATGCCTAAATTGTAAACTGTAAATTGTATTTGCCTGTATGCATTGGCCATTCGGTTGTTGGGAAGAAACCTTGAACAGTAGTCCAAAACTGTTACTTTGCAGGAAATTGAAAAATGTGGTCCAATAGATACAAAGTAGTAATTATTAATCGTGCACACTGCCTTAGCTCCAACAGTGTTTATTAAAACACCGACATTCTAGTCACAGACACAATGTTTCGGCCGCGAGTGGCCTTCATCAGCTGACAGTATTCGGTAACAATGACAACCTCCCTTATATTGCATAGTATAGTCACGTCACGTGACTGACACTAAAACATTTGGTACCAAAAGTGCTTTAGAGTTTGGGCAATCTGCTCTAAGTAATGTTCAATAATCAATCAGAACAATACTTGAGGTACATACAAGAGCACAATCAAATGAAGCAAATGGGCAAATGAAGGCACCATTGGACCCCACTGGCCCAATGGCTAATTTGGCCCTGAGTAAAGCCATCATCACAACCGAAAATAATGAACCCACATTACAAGATTGAGATAGATAGCTATAAACAGACTGGACTGTGCAGAGTGGCTCGAGTCTAGAGGAGACATTTAGACAAACAATACTGACTGACTGAGGTGGAGTGGAGTAGGGGGTGTATACAGTATACAGTATACAGTTGGGTGCCACCGATATTGTCCCTTATCATTTGACCCATTTAGGCCTGACCTCAAAATTTAAAAAAATCCTTCTAAATCCTCCAGTTTTCTGAAATAAATATTTTCACGATTTTTCAAAAATAGCAGACCTACAAGCTCGTAGCGCGCCACTCGGTGGCGCGCTATGAGCTTGTAGATCTGCTATTTTTCAATAGCTAAATTATAACATAATGTTTAAAACACCAAAAGGGGTTTTGCGCAGATCACGCAAACCTCAGCAAAAAGAAAAGGACAATATCGATGGCCTCCAACTGTAGGTGTGAACTAATGAGGAGCAGGTGCAGTTACTGTGTTAGTCTGGAGATACACGCTGGGCAAGACCTACGATGTAGACGGTATCATTCTTTTGGTGGAAGTTGCAGGATTTTGGCGGAAGTACGGCTCAAGGAAACGCTTTACAAATCAGTTTACATCTCCGTGAATGAAACAAGTGTTGTGATTGGTCGAAAAAACACGGTATCTGGGGAAATATTATGTGTGGCGGATGTTCAGGCCTGACACTTTAGGTTGTGACCAGGCTTTTCTCTTCGCAGATGAGTAAGCCTGGGACCGAGGCTACTGGAGATGAGGATCTCTGGAATGAGGGCGTGGTCCTGACAGTTAATGAATTTGGTCTACTCACAATCTATCATCATGAATTTGATCAAACTGATCAATCTACTGTACCAAAAATGTACAACACAGCTGTTTTGATCTTGGTCTCAATAATTCGACGAATCATTAAGTTAGAGGCTTAATATGTAGGCATGACAAACTATAACAATATCATATTCACTTAGTTTTGATTTTGGTGTTAATAACAGAAACACGAACAATAATAGATTACCCACTTTTATTTAGAAATAGTCCCAAAAATAAACAAGTTACCACACATTCCATACAAAATGTTAGATAAGAGTGTGGATATGTGATGAGATAAGAAATGACAGCTTATTTTTCTATTTTCAATTACAAAAAAGCAACAGTGATAATGATAGCCTACTACATTGCGCCTCCAAGACCACTCAAACAGAGGCGTGTAATACTGTAGGTCAATATCAGATAGACAGATAGACAATCCTCACTAAAACCTTTCATACAGTATGTGCCAAAATCAGAAGTGCTTGTCTGTACTATACGTTGTCTCACAAAATATACATCTTTAAGAATAAGAATGCATCCTGGAAAAGACAACATGCACGCACGCACGCACGCACGCACGCACGCACGCACGCACGCACGCACGCACGCACGCACGCACGCACGCACACACAGACACCTGAAATGGCATTGTGAATTAGTTAAATATAGACCAAAGGTAGTATTTCATATGACTACCTTTGAAAACGACAGAAATGAGGCTATCTTTTTTTCAATATTTATACTTTTATATAAAATATATGTATATTATGTATAGTATATATGTCTAACATTGTATTTCCAATCTCAAACAGTTAATCTTACAATGTCAACATTAAAATGGAAATGCATGTTTAGCTTTAATGAAATTAATTGTCTCTGCAGTGACGACATGCAACTGGTACTTTATATTCAGATCAATGCAAAATAAACAGAGTCCTGCAAGAAATCAAACATAATGTAAGAAGGCTATTGTACAGTATAAACACTGTTTCTGTCAACTGTACAGCTAGTTACAAAACTTACAGAATGTATGGTTTACTGAGAGGGAACTCATGTGATCCTATGACTTTCTACTGGCAATAGGATTTGGCACTCGTACATATTTGGCACCTTAAGGCTCATTAATGCTCCATTTGTACATACGAAAATATATGTGTAACCATCACTGCATGCTCACATACTTCCATGTGTCCTTTACGTTGGCACAAGTGTACTGTACTGTACTGTACTGTACTGTACTGTACTGTACTGTACTGTACTGTACTGTACTGTACTGTACTGTACTGTACTGTACCAAACTTCCACTAGAGCAGTGGTTCTCAAAGTGGGGTCCAGGAACATGAACCCTGGGGTCTTTGAGGGGGTTCCAGGGGGTCCCCAGCAAAATGAGGAACAGTTAAACCACTCGGATATCCAAAATTAGCCAATCTACAAGCTCACACCGCATTGCGATGTTCCCTGGAACAGATAATCTTTGAGATGGGGGTCTGCGTCTCTGCGACCAACTTGACTTGACTTGAAAATGAGCAGTGATTCTCAGTGACCCCCCAAAGTAATCATATTTGAACTGGGGACCCCCTCAATATTTGAACTGGGGAGTCGGGACCCCCCTGACAAGCACTTGGAATTGCAGGTGAAATTATATTTAGTTTGACTATTAAAAAAAAATGTTTGCCTCTTTATTTGACAAATTGTCAAAGTTTTTATAGTATAGTTTGTTGATTACTTTTGATGCAGCAATGGTATTTATTATTATTATTATTTTTTTGGTATTAAAAAGGTATTGAAAGTCCTTCAATTGTCACTTAACTATCATGACCCACATGTTGAGAACCACTGCACTGCAGTTCAGAGGCCAAGGATGAAGGTGGTAATAATGTAGGCTTCCTGACAAGGAAGAGTTCTGTAACAGCTGTTTGTCCCTGTGCACACAGGTGAAATGACATCATATATAAGCTCTCAATAACTTGCACAACCTCTCCTGAAAAAGTTCTGCCATTTTTAGTCTTCGTCACGTCTCGCTCGGACTGCATGTCCTTGCAAATCAAGATGCTCTTGCTAGTTCTGTCCATATCCGTAAGCATCACAACAATGTGTACGAGGATGGAGAAAGGGTTTCCACCAACTTCCATTTTTAACATTGAGCAAAAATGAGCCTTTACGACCATGTCCATCATGTGACTGTTTTAGATTGTGTTTGACTTCATTGCAAACATTTTATGTAATATTATATTACACAACTACATATGTGTCGTTGCTGCATTCATGGTGTGTAGATTCATTTCATTTTGAAAGTACTGTAGATTGACTACCGGTCCTCATCAGAAAATAATAGAAATAGCAAGAAGCACTAAAGCAAACAATGAGACATAAAATGATCAAAAACAAAACAAAACAAAAATAAAACCGGGCACCAAATGTTAACAAGTCAAAATGTAGAAGAATGTAATTGTCGAGCATTGACAAATATTTCATATCAACACCAATATGTTAAAGAACAGGAACGTTTAGAAGAGTAATAAATTACATGATTTTAAACATTTCACACTCCCCTCCATTAAGCAAAGTATTTGGCTTTAAAAATATGTAACTAGAAGCTGTTTAGTAATTGTTCTCTCAGTATACTCACAATAATATGTTTATATCCAACCAGTATGTAAGCAAGTTTATTTAAAAGCTATTTCGTGAAAATACCTAAAAATGTTTTTTTGCTAGTTTATTTTCTTGAATTTTATTAGAAAAAAAGAAAAGACAATTTCACATCTTAAATGCAGATGAAGGCAGGTGTGCTTGAACTTCTCCAGTACTGGTGGTTGTGGCTACAGAAACAGTGTCTTGTCTCGACAATGCCAACGCTGCACACACAGACACAGAGACAAACACGTACACTCGTACAGACACACACACATTTAGTTCAGAAAACTAAACTCCAGCTCTCAGAAGCAGCCCCTGACGTCAATCAAGCCCTAGTTTCCAGTCCTGTCCCTCCAGTCCAATGGGTACAAAGTGATGGTGCCATCAGCGTAGAAAGAAAACCTTTTGTATCCAGAGATGTAATTCCATAAAGGGGAAGGGCCTTTTGTTTGGAGGAACAGAGCGGGGAGAAAATAAGTCTTTGTGGTACAATGACACAACGATGCCCCATCTCAAAGTGCGTTTCACCAGACACAGAGACAGATAGAGAGGTGAAAGCACCCTGCACAAAGAAAAGCAGGGGAAGGTGAAAGGAGAACAAAATGGCTGTATTGAAAGCATTGTAAGGCACTCGGACGGTTAGGGTCTCAGGACAGGTCTGTCAGGCTGACGTTGAGTCCCAGATCAGGTCTGATGTAGGGAATAGCGTGGACAGCTTTGGGACACTCTGGACTCAGTACACGACCATTCTCGCCATTACTTCCAGTTATAGATAGTCTTGCTTTAGTCCTCATGGCATCCCCGAAGGTCATCTAAAAATGCACGCATGCACACAATGCACACGCACGCATGCATACGCGCACACGCACACACACGCGCACGCACACACACACACACACACACACACACACACACACACACACACACACACACACACACACACACACACACACACACGAACAAGGCTACATGTTAGTTCAGAATATCTCCAATTGTTCAACCTAAAAAATGTTGAAAATGTGAAAATGCATGTGAAAATGCAAATGACAAACAAACATGATTGGCAATTCGGCATGAATAAACACGATGCAGGAAGCTTATGTTCATGTAAAGGCTTATAAATGATCTTAGCAAGCATTATGGTCACGTGGCGTCACTTAGACAGAGATATTGACGAGCGTAGCCTCAACATTCATACATGAAAATGAAGTCAAGTAGCAAGGGAACGTATAAGAAGGACAAACACAACTATAAGCTGTAAAGAAGGAAGGGATAACTCTCTCTCTCATCAAATTATGAGTCAAATCCATACGATCCTTTGGCTCATTCACTAACATTCACGGATGGAACAGATGGAGCCAAAACAGCGTGCATTTAGAGGGGGGAGGGGAGGGCGGGGTGTAATTTATGAAAACCTCGTTTCCTACCCCCTAAATTTTAACACTTTCGATTCCATATACGTTGTAACCTTCCTTATAAGTTGCAAAATTCTGTGAATTCTGCGAGGAAGTTGGGTTAATACTCTGTGCATTCTTTGCCACCTTCATGCGTTTCGCCTCGGCTCGGGACTTGTAACAGAACTCAATCAAGGCCACCAGCATGGCCAAACCGAGCCCGCCGACCAGAATGTAGAAGACCCCAGCCACGTTGCTCAGGCTGAGGGCACTCGTCTTCTCCTGTGAAATGCACATGACATGGGTCAGTGGGGTGAAAAGAGAAAAGGTAACAAGTACAACAAAAAAATCATATCCAACAGCAACAACAAAAAGTATTACAACGAGCGACAAGAATCCACCACTAATTCTAATACCTATACAGTTGTTTTAATGCTGCTATGAGTCTACTAAGCAATTCACAATTCTAAGCACACACTAAGCACAATAAAATAACAGGACAGAATCAAAACACATACTGTGGTGGTTGCGTGTCATTTACGGTTACATCTAAAGCAATGTGATGGATAAGGTTAGTATTTGGGCTGTTGATTTAGAAGGCTTTATTTCAAATGTAAAGCAGTAGCAGTCAATATGCAGTGCATAGTTTCTATGTGTTGTGAATCTGTGTTGTTTGGTGTACTGTACAAGGACCATTTTAAAGGGATGCCCTGTGACAGAGGGCAGTAGTTGTAGGAAACGAGCTCAGACACCAAGACTGGTAGACAGGGACACCAAGTAAGACAGCTTATTCATTAACCAACAAGGGCTTAACACATAACATGGTGTCATCAGTATAGAAACACATCCATGTATTCATTTAAACTGGCGGCAAAATGGATACATAGGAATCCGGTGTGTTCACAAAAAGGTGCTAAGTAAATCTGCCAATTTGGAAATGGAGATTTGGAGGCAAAGTAACAACATAAAAGTACAGCTGTAATTATGGGAATTACAGCTATATCTAAGGGAATACTGATTTGAACTATTTAAATAGTTATTTGGTCAGATATGTACAGTGAAACAGGACAACATACTTCATTTATTCTCACAATGACTTGATTCATATTTAAAAGCCATTGATTTCACACAGCGTAATTCTGGCACACTGAAATTAAGTGAAGGAACTTTCCCGTTGCCCGATTTGTTCTCCGATTTGTCCTCTTTTGAGACATTGCTGATGCACTGCCAATTGGCAAGTTATTACAGCGGATTAATTAAATCAGTACGTGCGGTCTGAAATCAGTGGGTTCCCACACAACCAAACACTCCCTAATGTGCCGAAATCAACACATTCACTAGAAACACAAAACAAAAGACTCACAGGCAGGACAAGTACAACACCACTACACACTGAAAGACAGAAACATAAGTACAACACAGTACACACTAAACACTATTGGACATCCTTTACACATGGTCCAGAGAATAGTTAATATCTATCAGATACTCTGAATCTTATGTCTATCTGTGTTCCAAATGTTCCTGAATCATCGACTTCAGACAAAAGCTTTTCTTTTTTTGTAAGAAAAAAGCTTTGAAAATGTTCAATTTGGAATTAGGTGGTGTGTGAGGAACTGAAAGAACAGGATTTGAGGTGTCATTATGATCAAGTGCACAGTTAAGTGAATGACAATGCATGCATTACTATCATAAAATACACATAGTATTAATAATTAGTTTCTGCAGGCATTAGTAAAGGTATCTTACCAAGGCATCTCATGCTTTGTGCATTTGCTTGAAATGATTTATAGTTACATTTAAATGGGGTCATTCCCACTACTGTAATTGTTAAATAATTGTGATTATTATTAGGATTATTATTATTATTAATATGAGTGCTTAGATTCACATAGAACCTCCAGTGACTGACCTTACTTCCAGAGTCCTTGGCTCCACATTCACCCTTATCGTACCACCATTTGTTTTTCAGCTTGTCTAAGACGCCTTGCTCACTGAGTTTCAATACTGCAAGGTTTACTGGTGTTCTTCACGTAGAAAAATAACATAAATAACATTATCAATGTTATTTTATGTTATTGTTACATTAACACTGATTCATCTTAGTATCTCTCTCTTTGCTTGGCTTTTTCCCTCAATTGACTCTTCTATCTATCATTCTATCTCTGTTGCCATGGCAATTGACGTTGATGCGCCATTTGGCCTAAGCAAACGTGAGTTTTGCAGAGCCAAATGTGCGTCACCGTATCGCCTCAAGTAAGCAGCAAGTGCGGCAGATGTGCTGTGGAGCTGAGTACACAGGAGCCAATTAGAAATGCTCTGCAGGTACATGCCATGACATGTAGCCCACTACGATTGTCTCTGTATGTTAGTGTATGTATGATAAGAGTTATCACTGAATGTTAGCCGTCAAAATTCAGTGAGCGGCTAGGCTACACATTTGGTGTGAATTGTTGACCCTGCGCTGGTTTGCTGCTTACTTTTCTGCAGTTACATTGTGAGTTACCCATCGCTTTGCTCACTGGGGCTGACCTTGGAATCACCTCCCCCGCTGCCGCACTCTCCTTTGTCGTACCACCATTTGTTTTTCAATTTGTCCAACAGGCCTTGCTCATTCAGTTTTAGTACAGCGAGGTTTACCGCATTTCTTGAAACGATAAAACATACTTGTAAGACAGGGTGAGCCATTGAGCAAATTGTTCATCTGCCACTCTCATTTGATTCTTTTTTTGATATTTTGTTTATCAAAAAAATGAAAAGAGAAAAAAGGGATGTATATCCCCTCTGTCTTGGTAACTGTTACATAATAAAGGTAAATTTAAAGATACATTAAGATCATTGCTCAAGGTGGCAGAGCTTAGCTGTAACACACCAGAGAGAATGGAGTGCTAATGAAAAGATGGGGGTGGGCTTAATTTGTGGCTAGAGCAGAGTACTCACAACATTTAAGTGACTCCACTAAGAGAGAGACAGTAAAATAGAAACAATATGAAAAATGGTTAGACCTCTTGAAATCATAATGTAGTCAAGACATTCTCCTTTAGCACCAATATTACAGTGAGGGGTACTATTACTCAATTCATGGGCAGGTGACAGTCCATTTGCTATGTTAATATAGCAGCTATTACAAAAGACAAAGGCATATTGAATCAAAATATCACATTATATGATATAGAAACCGAAGCAGTGCCACAATTTGAATGAGGAATAAATTGCTTTTGGAAATCGCCAAATTATATCCACAAAGGAATATTTATCAATAATCATTAAATAAAACGAGTGTACTGCGAGGGTTTAGCAAGAATACAGTAGGCAAATATACGTTAAACTGTACACATCTATCACATCTGTGCAGGAAATATGAAAAACGAATATAAAAGTTATTTCATTCAACATCACTGACATGGGAAAACGATTCAGACAAAAGTGGAAATGTTAGGCATCATATAAAACAAGGACAAGGACAGTTGAGACAGAACTGAACAGAAAGAGGATCCACACCAGACCTAATTGGAAAAGGGGCAGGTGACTGGAGGAGACTCAGTCTGAGTCATCCAAACTGGAGATTAACAGATAAAGATTAAAGATTAGAGAAAATATTTCATAGAATTCATTCATAACATAAACTTTGCATGTGAAATTATTCTAGATCTATATTTTTGTATGTATATTTTTTTGCAATTTATTGACTTACAATAAATTGCAACGCCTTTCAACTTGTTAATGTTGTGGCATAGAGATGAGGCGTGTTATGGGGCAGAAGGGGGATTACCTCATCTTCTTCTTATACAAACCAGGACAGATAAGCAAAGCTACATCAGGGTAGGTGGGATACTATAACAACATTGGACAACATTGTTATACTATTCCACCCACCTTAATGAGGAACTCTTGGGCGTGGCGATGCCGTATCCCTTGGAATCCAGGTTCCCTCCCACTTTCATGGTGTCGCAGGGCTTGCGCTGCTCAATGTACTCATTCATGGTGGACTCCAGCAGGTAGGCATACTTCCCTTTTGACTTGCGGACGCGCACCACGCCCTCTGCTGTGGTTTTCACAAACACAGAGGGCTCAGCGCTGCGCATGTAGGTCCACATCTTGTCAAACAGGGCGATTTTGGAGCGCTGCATTGAAGGAGGAAGATGAGAGGAGAAAAATACACCATTAGTAGAACCCCAAGGATCTGGTGCTCTGAAGATGATGAACACCAAGGATCTGGTGCTCTGAAGATGATGAACACCAAGGATCTGGTGCTCTGAAGATGATGAACACCAAGGATCTGGTGCTCTGAAGATGATGAACACCAAGGATCTGGTGCTCTGAAGATGATGAACACCAAGGATCTGGTGCTCTGAAGATGATGAACACCAAGGATCTGGTGCTCTGAAGATGATGAACACCAAGGATCTGGTGCTCTGAAGATGATGAACACCAAGGATCTGGTGCTCTGAAGATGATGAACACCAAGGATCTGGTGCTCTGAAGATGACGTCTGAATGGATGCTATGTCTAATGTACTGTATAATCTATTGTCTGAATAAATGTTGTGACTACTGTGTATAATCTACTATAGCTCTGGTCCATAGCCTTCTACTGCTTCTACGATTCTGCCCTGCAGTATAAGGCTATGGGACTTTCAGTTTTAAATCTCAAATTGAAATCAGACCAGCCTCTCCTCTTTAGCGTATTTTAAAAGAACGTTTTTGCTACTCACCAAAACAAAGGCGGGTTGTGTCATTAGAAAGCCTACTTTCCTTAGTGGGAGCACTCTGAGTCCCCCACCACACGTATAAACGGAGGAAAAATATTCTCTATGAGGCAGTTCTCTGGGCAATATCGGTAGAGGGCGCAGCGGAGTAACTAAAAGTATTCTTTTTCCGGTGGAAACAAAATCCCTTTTTGGCCAAAAAGTACCGTTTATACGTGTGGTGGGGGGCTCAGAGTGCGTCTACTAAGGAAAGTAGGCTTTCTAATGACACAACCAGCCTTTGTTTTGGTGAGTAGCAAAAACGTTCTTTTAAAATACGCTAAAGAGGAGAGGCTGGTCTGATTTCGATTTGAGATTTAAAACTGAAAGTCCCATAGCCTTATACTGCAGGGCAGAATCGTAGAAGCAGTAGAAGGCTATGGACCAGAGCTAAATCTACTATATGAATAGATAGTGTGTCTAATGTATTGTATAGTCTGCTGCATGACTGCCTGAATTACAGAATGGATGTTGTTTCTATTGTCTAAGTTTCTAAGTCAGAATAGAACAAGAGTAAAACCATCTCTTACCCTGAAGAACTCTTTGGTAGATCCAGAGTCCAGTGTGCCATAGGCAATCTCTGACTGTTTAGCCAGGTCTTCAGCACTCTCTATAGGGGAGACCATCCTCTCCACGGTCAGAAACGCAGCCAGGTTGGCCGTGTAGGAAGAGATGATGATTAGAGTGAAGAACCACCACACGCCACCAACGATACGTCCAGAGAGAGACCTGTGGGCATAGCAAGGTGGGGTCATGATTTTAGGGAGACGTTTCAGGGGAGAAGGACAGATGTGGGGTTCAGGCAACTCCAGGACGACTCCTCAGTAATGTTGAATGAATTGTGTGCAATTATTCATTTATTACATGGTGAAAAAAAATTAAACAGGACATGGTGAAAAAAGGAAAATAAAATAACAAACTAAACCAAAAATAGCAGCAAAATGTACACTCAGAATGTACATATTATTGTGTTTTGTATGTTTCTCTATGGACCCTGAGTCTGCAATAAAGGCATTCAATCAATCAATCAATCAATCAATCAATCAATCAATCAACTTTATTTGTTCAAACTCAGGGTCCAATAAAAACAGACAACATAGAAATAGACAAGTAACTTTAGGATGTACAGTATCAGTATGTGCCTTCTGCTTCATAGGCACATCTGACACTGCAGCTAAAGATATAAAAAGTCAATATATATTAGGCTCTTGCACATTTTTGACAGTGCTGATGAAAATAACTCTAGCTGTTTAAGATGTTTGTCGACTCATCTGCCTTTCTACTTGTCTCTACCTTTTGTTTCCATCTCATCTAATATTATCACTACATTTTAATTATTTTGATATTGTGCTGTTGTGTTGCATTGTTATGTTAGCACAGTTCTATTGAACAGGTCCCACCGACACTTTGCGGCTTGTACCAATATAATTAAGTGACAAATAAAAACACTCTTGGTTCTTGATTCAACTATTATATCAGTACTCCCTGACTGTGCATGTGGATCCAAGGACTTCCTACTTACATTAACCGCCAGAGTCCCCTCCTCTATTCCCTTTATGCACATGACTGCACCCCACACGCCCTCAAGCACAATCATTAATCACTTAAAACATGACTGACCAGGGTCCCCCAGGGGTCTATACTTCTCCCCCTACAAAACAAAATCCTAGATGAAAGTAAATAACAATAACTGCAAGCTCACAGCACGTTGCAATGCACCGGCTAGTTTGATTTGTAATAAAAGCCGAACGCTTTTATTTTCGTTCGCGTTCGGCTCAAAAAATGAAAGCCTGGGGGAACGAGAGACATTTCCTGCTCTAGGAGAGTAGGAGTGGGAGTGAACTACAGTGCAGAGGGGCGTCGTTTTCCTCCGCTGTTCTCTACTAGGGGGGGGAGGGGTGGAGGGGGCGGGGGCTCAGATCGGTGAACCAATATTCTCCAGTGCAAGCTCCATGCGTGCCCGCTCGCCCCTCTAGGCCAGGCTACATTTGCAGGCTACATGTGACACGTCCCCTCAAACGGGGATGAGAAAGCATATACAGACTAGAGATGATGTTCTGAAAACAATCCATCATTGAACATGAACAAATAAACTAAAGAATTTGTCATAGACTTCAGGAGACACCAAGAGGGACCTCTTTCCTCTAAACATCAAGGTAGAAGAAGTGGAGATGGTTTCTGGTTTCCACCTTCCGGTTTCTAGTTAAGCCTCATCACTGAGAACCTCACATGGACAATAAACTGAACTCCACACTGTACAAGGAGCTGCTCGTGTCCTATCACTGCTCTATAGAGAGTGTAGTGACAGCTCAGTGGCCTCAGTCTGCCCTGAGACTGGGAGATCTGGGGTTCAATCGCTAGTCAAGTCATACTAAAGACTATAAAAATGGTACAATGTCTCCATGCTTGGCACTCAGCATCAAGGGTTGGATTACTAGTCTCATACACTAGCGTCAAGTCGAGAGGGTGTACTTGTACAGTACATCAATCTGCTTAGTGCCTTGTGCTATGGAAACGGGATAGGCTCTTGACCTAAGGTTCACATGGCTTGGGAACCATTGGTTCCCATGTATATACTGTACAGAAAGAAAAAGACAATTCCACAAATGAAATACCATACAACAAACGATCCCTGTTCTATAGGGAGTGTGGTGACAGATTGTATTCTAGCTGTATTCTAGCATTCTACACTACACTCCCTATAGAGAAGTGGCTCTATAGGGAGTGTACTGACATGCTGTATTACAGTGTGGTGTGGCAACTGTTCAGCAAAAGACAAGAGATCTCTCCAGAGGCTCATAAACACAGTCACAGAATGTAATTGGACTCTTCCTGCCCTCACTGTAAGACACCCTCAGATCACGCTTCCTTCACAGAGCCAGGAGTATTCTAGAGGATGCAGCTCACCCGTGTCATCATCTGTTTTGTCTGCCTGTCATCTGGAAGGTGCCACGGGGCCTTAAAACACCCACATACCCATGCTCAAACACTGCTTGAAATTAACTCCACAAAACCAACATGATCATCTTCATAACACAATACTTCTCTTACAAGATTACAAGCATTTGGTATAGTGTGCATTAGTGGGTTTTAATGGAATGAATGGGCAACTTCTAAAATCCTTTACTGGTCATAATGTATTTATTATATTTGTGGGCAGCTGTCTGTGCCTGCGTGCGTGCGTGCATGCGCTCGTGTTTTTATTTGTTTTAGGGGCTTTTATGCCTTATTAATAGTAGACTCAGAGAGACTGCATGGAAGCGACACGCTGCAAAGGCCGTCGGGACTGGGAGCCGAACCCGCAGCACGCCGCCAGGGCGGCCTAGCAGCCTAGGGGCCCTATTATGCGTGTCTTAAGTACCAGGTCTTATTCCTTAACTTAAGACCTGGAGGCGTGATCAATGCCATTTGGCTATTCTGAGTGGCCAAATGGCATTGACCACGCCTCCAGGTCTTAAGTTAAGGAATAAGACCTGGTACTTAAGACACGCATAATAGGGCCCTAGGTGTCCTGCAGACGCTTGAGCTAACCGTCCGGAGCATGTGCATGTTTTAAATGTGCTATGGGGGGGCGATAATGTATTCAGGTATTTATACCCAGCCAAACACTACACCTTCACCAACTGGGGTCAGCCTCTCTAGGTGAAGGTGTGCTATAGTCAGTGTTGTGGTGGGAACATGCAGTGAGCCATACATCGTACATGGTCAGACAAAACAATATTTCCAGAATGGTACTCGTAGGAATGGAAAAAATATATATGAATATTTTCCAGGAAACACTGTTTTCCCAAAACGGAGTCATGGTAACATCGTTATAGCAGGGAGGCAAGACCAGTCAAATGTATGTCAAAGCACTTAAAAAAGCAGGTTTGTCTTGGGTTTTGCTTGGGTGAGAGCATGCGTGTGGGTGTGTACTTTTGCAATTGTTTTGTTGATTGTGTGCGTGTGTGTGTGTGTGTGTGTGTGTGTGTGTGTGTGTGTGTGTGTGTGTGTGTGTGTGTGTGTGTGTGTGTGTGTGTGTGTGTGTGTGTGTGTGTGTGTGTGTGTGTGTGTGTGTGTGTGTGTGTGTGTGTGCGTTTAGAGATCATTAATCTCCCAGGAATAGAGGTCCCCACTCTGCAGAGCATCACCAGCTCTCCTCATATCTCATTAAATTTTCTTCCAGACACCTTCCAAACACCATGACACTGAATACATTAATGCTGACACTGCTGACTAAACGTAATGGTTCTTATGTAAGGACCGCTGTGAATGTTTATGAACCGTGCAGAATAAACTACAGGCAATATACAGAGAATACACAATAAACGCTATCAAACATCCACCCCTAAAAGGACTTGATTGATTGACATCAAAAGGAGCCAGTCAGTTCAAAGTAACCCACAATGCAATAGGCCTACTTTCTTTTCAAGAGTGTTGCGCACTAATGTCAGTAGCATTACAACGTTATATACAAAAAATTATAATAAATAAAAAACTGCCAATTAGATTTTTTTCCCCCTCTCATTTTTCTCATTCCAAGTGTGTTTGTCTTGTAATGCCAGGGCCGCTATTCTAAAGCCTCCTCGGGTACATTTTAAACTACTGTATTTCCATTTGGTTGGGTGGGTAAATCTTGTTGAGCTGGTCATTTTGAAAGTAGCTCTCAAGTAAAAAATAAGAAGAAAAGTAAAAAATATAAACTATTCGGTATCAGGGCTCTCCCATTCTCTCAAGCTCTTTGGAAACAGAAAATACGTTTTCAGGTTGGGATACCAACTTTATCCAATCAGGAGAGAGAACTCATATAGGATACAGGATAAACAAGTGAAATTGGAAGTGATGAAACAAGAACAAGAACAAGCAGACATATTGGAACTGCTATAAAATGCTATAAAACAAACAAAGCAGATTTCTCTAAGCTCAAATGGTTTAGAGGCTATACTGTCACTGAAGTAGATGATGCAACCACCTGAAACCACAGGTACGTGTGCTGTTATGTCACAATTTCCCACACAGTATAAGTCAAATTATATTATTTTGGAGGCTCAATACCAATAAAGTTTGTTGGTTTTCACTTTAAACTCTTGCAATGATGGTGGTGGTGGATCTGCTAAACTATGGTAACAAAGAGGAGAGTACCGAAGCACACACATCCTCATCTACACAGACTTTACTGGGACTGGGACTCTTAAAGTGACATCTACCTCAGGGCTTAAAGTTACAGACTTTAAAGAATTTGGTTTTATTATTAGAATAAATACTATTCTTTTTTTTATATTTTATAATTTACCCACCTGGGTGAAATGTCGCAGCCTTGTCTCATAAAGGCTCCAAGGGAGAACCACAGACTGTTGAATATCCCAAATTCGTTGCTGGCCTCGTTGGTCTGAATCTGCCCGTCCTCGTACTCCTCTGTGTGCCACTCGTACGGGCTGAAGCGGCTGACCAGGAACAGGACCACGCTGACGCCGATGTAGGCGAACACGATGCACATCCAGATCTCGTACGCCAGCGGGTCCAGGAACGAGAAGACGCCCGGCTTGGACTTCTGGGGTTTCTTGATCATGATGGAGATCCCCAGAGACATGAAGGGTTTGGAGAAGTCGATGACCTCCTCTCTCACCAGGGTGATGGTCAGAGGAGCCACCGCTATATCAGCTTTCTGTCAGGACAAAACAGATGGTGCTTTTGTAGATGAGAGAGAGGTGGAAGGATCAGCTATGCTGTCAAATGGAAATGACAAATCTATGTGTAGGCCAATGTATCATTTACAGTGGATTCAAGCCCCTAGAGGTAGCCTATACTTTACCTCTGCGCAACCCGGGCGTGTGTTGTCATTTATTTATTCATGCGAATACATGAAATGATTAATTATAATGTCAATTAGGAACAACAAACAATTATCTATTCATGTGGATCTCGGGATACACATGGGAACCACGTGACACTAATATGGAAATCAGACTTCATGTGGCCAGCCTGTTAATAATCAATGACATTCCCTTATGACTCCAAGTAGAGCCCCATTGACTTCCATTAAAACATGTATGTATGGTGCAATATGTATGATACAATAGCAGTGTAGTCGTTAAAAAGTATAAAACATACAGCTGTAATGTAACTGGCAGTGTGCATACGTGTGCATAAGACATTTGGCGCTGATCGGCCCAGTGGATTGTGAGATTGTCTCTGGAATGTCAGACAAAGGCACAGACTTATATTTTCAATTGAAACGATTTCTTTTTTTTTTAATTATTATTTTTTAAATTATTTTTATTTTTTGCAACCCATTTTTTTCACCCAGTGTCAATTATCTAATGTAATCCTGGGCGCTACACTTCCTCTGCCAACCTGGGGGTGGGGGGGGTGGGGGGACTGAACTCATGCTTCCATAAGGTGTCCAAGCTGCTTCTTTTCACCTGACAGGGGGGAGTTTCCCTGGCCGGACATAGCGAGTGGAAGGAACACGTTATTCTGACCAGTTCCTTTCCCCTCCATCAGGCTGGTCAGGGGGAGGTAGTTTAGAGACCAGGATTACTGCATGTTTTTTGTGAGTGTACCTACCCTAGGGGACACTGGGAGAACATGCAAACTCCACACAGAAAGTGTTTCGCCAAGCCCGCCTCGGCTAAGGGTGCTGATGACGCGGAGGAGGGAGCACGCCCCCAGCACCCCAGCGGGAATCGAACCCAGGACCTTATAGATGTGTGGCGACAGCACTACCGACTGTGCCACCAATGCCACCATGCCCCCACAGTTCTGAATCGATTTCTTGACTGAAATGATTTCTATCGCTCTGGGCAAAGAAAGTAGTATTCATCTTTACTCACCCCATAGACCAACTCTCCCACCATTCCATTCCAAATTTTTGTCTCTGCATCCCGTGCTCCGTATTTTCCGTCTGACACTATCTTCAGCTGGTATTTGAAGCCACAGTGCTTTGCTATCTCTGCTGCCAGATCCACACAGTAGCCCTCGTAGCGGTCGTTGTCCATGAAAAGGTCAGCGTTCTTCTTCAACATCACATAAGGAGCTTCCTATCAGACACAGAACAACAGAACACACTGCTATTCTCTACTGGAGGCGCTCTGCACTGAAAGCATATGAATATAGTTCATTTTATTTATACGTTTGTTTGGGAGGGACAGTGCATATTTAACACAACACAAACAATGCTGTGTAAAATACCGCAGATTTAGCAAGAATGCTAGTTTCCATCTGTTGTCCCCAAACAGAAAACAGGCAACAATATAAAAGGAGCACATAAAAACATTACTAAGGGGGTACAAACAAGCGAGAAAAACAACCATAAAATAGACCAAGTAATGACCTAAAAATACAAGATACAAAATACAAGACAAAATGTGAGTTAAACATAGTGCAGTTCAACATTGGGTTAATGCATAACGTTGTTGTCGAGCAGAAACCTTTTATCTCCATATTCTAACTTCTTTAAATGAATGCCCTACTTGATCATATTACAGCATCACATAAAAGTATCAAAAGTAGCAGATCCACACAAGCTTGAAGCGTGCTTCGAAGCACCACATTTTGAGCTTGCTACATTTGATATTTTTTTAATTTGAATCCTGACAAGTTATAGTCTTGGACATCTGAGGTTTCCACCTGACAGAGACGATAATATAATGCCGCTGTCGGGCAGAAACCTTGCACAGTCAAAACCTTTTCGGGAAATGGGATAAAAGAAGCTGTGTTCTAATGGATCCAGTGTAGTTATTATTTAGCCCGGGCTATCATGAGCTCTGAAGACTAAATATTAAATTACAGTAAAGTACAATTTAGACTTCCTAGAATCCATAAATAACAGCAGAAAAATGTATGAAATTATGAAATGATTTTCCTACCAGGATAGTGGTGACAACAACAGTTTTGTTATTGTCGATTATTGATTCATTTGCCAACACGTCCGATTTGGTGACGGCCATTTTGTCCACCTCATTCCAATATCCAATCTGTGGAGAGAAACATGGAGATGACCCACCCATAGGTCAGTGGGATGCGTTGCGATCAGATATTTTCTCTATTTTACAGTAGTATGGAAAGTGTGGAATAGGGCCTAAAATGCTAAAATGTTTAAATGGCATTAGAGTGATTATGACTTGCCGACACAGAAAGTTGTTACAAATGTTTAAGTCAATGGCATTCATAATGTTATATTCTACATCATCCACTTGTGGGAATGTCAACTAGTGTTCTACTATAGTAGCTTGTGTCCACTAAAGAGCTAAACACTAAACAATGAAAAAGCATACTGAATGTTTATACATAGTAAACCTTCACATGGCCGGGCTAGTCTATTTTTACCTACAGTATTTAACGTATGGGTCTATTTGTTGAGTTATATGTAAACGCATTGCATGGTTGAAGGGAACCAACTAGTCTGACCTTAACCGGTCCGTTGTTCTTCAGTTCCATGATGTTAACAGAGTAGTTGACTCTCTTCCCATGTTGATCAAACTGGATGTTCCCTGTCAGGCCGTCCACTCGCACCTGGGGACACAGGTCATTTGTGTTGATTATTAAAATAAAGAAATAAAGAAACTGATGAATTTGTTTGTTGCATCAATTTGTAGGTGTTTGTAGGTGCCAAAAACACACTTGTCAATGATTTGCTTTTAAAAAGATACTATAGAACAGTTGCTAAGAAGATTGCAGGCCTGCACACTTTCAGCCTGGCAGAAATTCAGCTACTTTAAACAATAACAACAGTAAAGCACTAAAGGAGCCACGTCGAGATAACATGCAGAGTTGTAATGACATTAACTTCACTTTGTTCTATTGATTTTCCAAATCCAGAAGAAACATTCCTGACATGTATAATCCTGGTAGCCAACCCCCTCTCTGCCTCCCTTCCACTTATATTACACAGTTGTTTCACTTGAGTGCTGAGTAGAATGGCATGGAATGCCATTCTGAGTAGAATGGCATGGCAGTGCGGGTGCAGAGATGTTTCACACTGTCATCATGCTCAAACTTTGTGCAAGAATGGCCAGCCCTCACATCCAGTGCAGCGTGACAGTGAATGGCCAGCCCTCACATCCAGTGCAGTGTGACAGACTAGTGAATGGCCAGCCCTCACATTCAGTGCAGCGTGACAGTGAATGGCCAGCCCTCACATCCAGTGCAGCGTGACAGTGAATGGCCAGCCCTCACATCCAGTGCAGCGTGACAGTGAATGGCCAGCCCTCACATCCAGTGCAGCGTGACAGTGAATGGCCAGCCCTCACATCCAGTGCAGCGTGACAGACTAGTGAATGGCCAGCCCTCACATCCAGTGCAGCGTGACAGACTAGTGAATGGCCAGCCCTCACATCCAGTGCAGTGTGACAGACTAGTGAATGGCCAGCCCTCACATCCAGTGCAGCGTGACAGACTAGTGAATGGCCAGCCCTCACATCCAGTGCAGCGTGACAGACTAGTGAATGGCCAGCCCTCACATCCAGTGCAGTGTGACAGACTAGTGAATGGCCAGCCCTCACATCCAGTGCAGCGTGACAGACTAGTGAATGGCCAGCCCTCACATCCAGTGCAGCGTGACGACAGTGTCAGACTATATGCACTGCAGACACAGCATGTAGCCTACAGCAGTGGCTCCCAAACTTTTTAGCTCAAGACCCAAAAGAGAAATTTGATGTCTCCACCAGGACTCAAACTAAAATAGCCGATCTTGTAGATCTGTTATTTTCACAATTTCTTAAAAGCATTTCCCCCTCTAATTAATGATTTTTTTGAATGGAATTCTTTGGAAAAAAACATGAAATCCAACGATAAAGGGGTATACTGCTGACCCACCAAACTTGGTCTGTGACTCTGGGTTTGTGAAACAGTGACATGCAGTATGTATTGGTCCTGTTATGTAAACATGAGTATGAGCAACATGGCACCAGCCAGCAGGCAGTTGTCAACGAGTGTCTCTGACTGTGTGGGCAGGCTTCTGTTACTGGATGGCTTGCCTTAAGAGAATAGCTGTCAGTGTGTGTGTGTGTGTGTGTGCGTGCGTGCGTGCGTGCGTGCGTGCGTGCGTGCGTGCGTGCGTGCGTGCGTGCGTGCGTGCGTGCGTGCGTGCGTGAGCAACAATTTTTTTTTGAAACTGCTCGTGTGTACTGCTTTGAGCCATTGTGTGCATGTGTATGTGTGTTTGTAAATTCGCCAAAGGACTTCTACTGTTACCACGGCAACCAGCCTTCACTAACACACTGTGTGTGGTACAGTAAGTATGTGCATCTATCTGTATATCTATCTGTGTGTGTGTGTGTGTGTGTGTGTGTGTGTGTGTGTGTGTGTGTGTGTGTGTGTGTGTGTGTGTGTGTGTGTGTGTGTGTGTGTGTGTGTGTGTGTGTGTGTGTGTGTGTGTGTGTGTGTGTGTGTGTGTGTGTATGTGTGTGTGTGTGTGTGTGTGACCTGTTTCAGTGCTCTCTCTATCTCCACCCCCTGTGCCCAGGGAACGGCCGGGTTGGCCAGACAGTCTCCGTTGTTGGCTCTTCTGGTGATGTCGATCTTGTGCTTGTGGAGGTAGCGGAAGGCCTCCGTCATCACCTGCACCGCATCGTAGGTCAGCGCTGACGTGTACTGAAACACAACAACAACAACAACTATAGGATGGATGTTCTGACTTTGTGTGTGTCTGTATGTCTATTGTCTATATGTCGGTAGCAGCACGATTACTGTGGTTATACCGTCATGTGAGATCATGTGGGTCTAGACATCATCATCATGATAAAAGGCACCGCTCACTTCACATGGGTGTGATTTTTCTTTTTTTCATTGACCCCCATAACTCTCAGACTTACAGACCTGTAAGGATCCATTTGGAACCCCTGCGCGTCCCTGTTCCCCTACATTGTGAACCCCTTTTCCACCAAAATAACTGTGGTTCTAGAACTGGTTCCATTCTAGATTATTTCACAGAACTGGCAGACATTTGTTTTTGCTCCAGTTCCGAACCAACTTTTAGGGTTCTGAACCAATTAAATGTCTTTTTCTTTTTTCGCCTTTATTCTTTTATGGAGGGATAGACAGTAGGCTGACAGGAACTGGGGAGAGAGATGGGGGGGGGGGGGGGGGGGGGGTGACATGCAGTAAAGGCCGTCGTGATCGGGAGTCGAACCCGTGGCACACTGCCAGACTGGATCACCAGCCAAGGTGCCTGGACCACTGAGCTTTACCAACCAAGGTGTCTGGACCACTGAGCTTTACCAGCCAAGGTATCTGGACCACTGAGCTTTACCAACCAAGGTGTCTGGACCACTGAGCTTTACAGCCAAGGTATCTGGACCACTGAGCTTTACCAGCCAAGGTATCTGGACTACTGAGCTTTACCAACCAAGGTATCTGGACCACTGAGCTTTACCAACCAAGGTATCTGGACTACTGAGCTTTACCAACCAAGGTATCTGGACCACTGAGCTTTACAGCCAAGGTATCTGGACCACTGAGCTTTACCAACCAAGGTATCTGGACTACTGAGCTTTACCAACCAAGGTATCTGGACCACTGAGCTTTACCAACCAAGGTATCTGGACTACTGAGCTTTACCAACCAAGGTATCTGGACTACTGAGCTTTACCAACCAAGGTATCTGGACCACTGAGCTTTACCAACCAAGGTATCTGGACCACTGAGCTTTACCAACCAAGGTATCTGGACCACTGAGCTTTACCAACCAAGGTATCTGGACCACTGAGCTTTACCAACCAAGGTATCTGGACCACTGAGCTTTACCAACCAAGGTATCTGGACTACTGAGCTTTACCAACCAAGGTATCTGGACTACTGAGCTTTACCAACCAAGGTATCTGGACCACTGAGCTTTACCAGCCAAGGTGTCTGGACCACTGAGCTTTACAGCCAAGGTGTCTGGACCACTGAGCTTTACCAGCCAAGGTGTCTGGACCACTGAGCTTTACCAGCCAAGGTGTCTGGACCACTGAGCTTTACAGCCAAGGTATCTGGACCACTGAGCTTTACAGCCAAGGTATCTGGACCACTGAGCTTTACAGCCAAGGTATCTGGACCACTGAGCTTTACAGCCAAGGTATCTGGACCACTGAGCTTTACCAGCCAACGTGTCTGGACCACTGAGCTTTACCAGCCAAGGTGTCTGGACCACTGAGCTTTACCAGCCAAGGTGTCTGGACCACTGAGCTTTACCAGCCAAGGTGTCTGGACCACTGAGCTTTACCAGCCAAGGTGTCTGGACCACTGAGCTTTACCAGCCAAGGTATCTGGACCACTGAGCTTTACAGCCAAGGTGTCTGGACCACTGAGCTTTACCAGCCAAGGTATCTGGACCACTGAGCTTTACAGCCAAGGTGTCTGGACCACTGAGCTTTACCAGCCAAGGTGTCTGGACCACTGAGCTTTACCAACCAAGGTGTCTGGACCACTGAGCTTTACCAGCCAAGGTATCTGGACCACTGAGCTTTACCAGCCAAGGTGTCTGGACCACTGAGCCACGGCCCAGGCCTGAACCAATTCAATGCCACAGAGCAACAGCACAGAGACACATTGTGAACCACTGTTCTTACACCAGTGGTTCCCAAACCTTTTCATGTCAAGGACCCCCAAAATGATACTCATTAGCCTGCGGACCCCCATTTGAAAATACATGCCAAGGACCCCCATAAGAGAAGATTTTACTGCTAGTCTAGGGCCCCTGGTTTGACCTGAATTAGGCTACAGCCCCCTATTTAACGGCATTTCCAGAGATAGAAATGTACATGTACAGTATATTATATACTGTACATATTGAAATTAAATTTAACTCTGAGAGTGTACAATTGTAAATGTACACATTTGTACACTCTCTGAGTTACAGACCCATAAGTGTCCATTTGGTTCCTAACTATCATTTAGCTGGGGACCCCCTGGAACTCCCTCAAGGACCCCTAGGGGCCCCCGGACCACTAGAACTTTGTTCTACACACAGAGCAACAGCACAGAGACACATTGTGTATACTCAGTTCTCAACCAACTCTTGCAGTACATATTATTTACAGTATGTATTTGACGGTATTACCATGTGTTGTTCTTGCTTACTGTAAATCGCTCTGGATTAAGATCGACTGCTAAATGCCTGAATTGTAAATTGTAAATTGTTGTTACAGAGAGCGTGGGAGTGTGTGTGTGTGTGTGTGTGTGTGTGTGTGTGTGCGTGCGTGCGTGCGTGCGTGCGTGCGTGCGTGCGTGCGTGCGTGCGTGCGTGCGTGCGTGCGTGCGTGCATACAATGTACAATGTACAATGTACAATGTACAATGTACAATGTACAATGTGCATAGCAACATCACCAACAATACAATGTCACATGTACAGGCCTGCTGCCACAAAAATAGCAAAAACCCTAAACTAATTGGCCCTAGTGGGATGAATACAGTTGTGTGTTTGTTTTCTTAATGTGGAGGGTGATTTGCAATTTGCTGGAAGGATTGCTTATTTCAAGAAGTTCACAAATAAACAACAAGGCTGCAACTCTATGGAAACTCTAGCTTTAGCATGGTTTATACTTCTCTGCTGGTTTGACATGTCGGAGACACATATGTTTAGGATATTTGCATAGGGCCACACAGCACTGTCCCTGGTTATTGAATGCAGCCCCCCAGAGAGAGAGTGCGTGCGTGCGTGCGTGCGTGCGTGCGTGCGTGCGTGCGTGCGTGCGTGCGTGCGTGCGTGCGTGCGTGCGTGCGTGCGTGCGTGCGTGCGTGCGTGCGTGCGTGTGTGCATGTGCGTGTGTGTGTGTGCGCTCACTCACCCTGATCTTGCTGTCAGCACCAGGATATTCCTTCTCTTCCAGAGCTTCCCAGCGCTGGTCGAACTTGGACACCAGCGGATCGTCAAAATCCACAATCTGGAATCCTGACACGTTGGCTCCGCCGTACTGGATCTTGGATAGGTCTCCATCTATGAACCCCTGCACACAGCAAGACTCTTACCTACAGGTGTCTGTCTGTCTGTCTGTCTGTCTGTCTGTCTGTCTGTCTGTCTGTCTGTCTGTCTGTCTGTCTGTCTGTCTGTCTGTCTGTCTGTCTGTCTGTCTGTCTGTCTGTCTGTTTATCTAGGCCTATAGTTACAGTATCTGTCTGTATGTATATTTACTGTATCTATCAAGCTATACTGTACTGTATGTACACTCCTTCGCTATTGGCCTACTGGCATGTGCACTTAAGCCTCTCCAATTTATCCAAAATGCCGCAGCTCGCCTGGTTTTCAACCAGCCAAAATTCTCACATGTCACTCCCCTTCTACGCTCCCTCCATTGGCTCCCGATCGCTGCCCGCACAGAGTACAAAATGCTGATGCTGGCATTCAAAGCAACCAAAGGTATGATCGGACCCTACACACCCTCCCGTGCACTCAGATCAGCCGACACAGGGAAGTTGGAAGTACCTTTGCTTTGTGTTTACCTAAAAACACCGGAACAACGCTCCACACGTCCCAAACTCTTCTCCCTTCTGGCTCCAAAACTATGGAATGCACTTCCCATTGCAATCAGAACTGCAGACTCACTCCCAATCTTCCGCCATAGTCTGAAAACCCACCTCTTCAGACTCTGTCTTAGCCCATAGCACTTGCCGTCTTACTTGCCCTACCCTCGACCACCTACAGGCGTATGCATAGGCTCAACTTATAGCACTCTATAGTGTATACACACATAGTTTCATTATATAGATATTCCACTGGTTCTTAAGCTTACGTATGATTCATGATGACTATTTTTATTTTTTATATATTTGATGTAGTCCTATTACCGTGTTTTTGTTCTTGCTTACTGTAAATCGCTCTGGATTAAGAGCGTCTGCTCCTAAATTGTAGTTGTAAAAACAATAAATCAAATGACTGATTATTAGGTAGTAATACCTAATAAAGGTACACACAGAATGAGATCTAGATCCACACATTCACTATTCAATCATTGTTCAAACTCACCAGGTTGGCGATTATGTAGTGGTACCCTTTCACATGTCTACCAATGGTGATGACCTACGGAACACAACAATAAGACACATGATCACGTTATTAGTATAGGTTAATCAAAGACATGTCTGTTGAAACTCAACAGCAACAAAATGGACGCAAGGAAAAGCTGAGGTGAAATAGTCGACACACAACGTAAGCACATGTGTCTTTAACCTGGATATTCAGTCAACTGTTACTAGAGGAAAGCGTCAGTGTTTTAGAAAACATTATCAATATTTATGCGGAACTACCGATAACAGAATCATACATGACATTGTATTACACTAGTTGACAAATTAGACTATTCAAACCATCTGGTTAATGTAATATATAATTTAGTTTAACAGACGTTATCACTGGATTACGAGGCCCATGGCATTCAGTCATAAACACTGCTTCCTAGAGATACCTACTGCGCTACTTAATCCACTTCCCTTATCAGCCAGTGTGACTGTAAAGAGAAACATCCCAGCCATGAACCTTTTGAGGCGCTGTAGGAAATAACACGCTAGAGGTTTTAATCCCCTCCAGTTGATTGACACCTGTGTTTGCCAGCTAGGGCTGTCACATGAAACGGATTGGAATATTATAACACCTCACAGCGTGCACGTGTTCTACATCTCCGGCAGGAGGACAGAAGACTATGGGCTCTATTTTCGTCACCGCTAAACCCCTTAACCCTAAACTTCTTTGCCTTTTTTTTTTTTTACTATTTTGCAAAACATTTTTGAATAGTTAAAATAGACAATCTACAAGCTCACAGTGTGTCGATGTAGATTAGCTATTTTAACTAATCAAAAATGTTTTTCAAAATAGTATAAAAACAAAAGGCAAAGTAGTTAAATAGAGCCCTTAACCTCCTTGAAACATTCAGTTGTTCTCCGATGAAACGGTCTCCGAGGGCTGCAGACATCCATTCCACTCACTATTTCAGGTTAAAGTGGCATCGACACTGTGCCTTAAATTCCAATCGATACGCTGCGTGGGCTCTAGGCGCGATATAAATAACTCGTTTATACAAATCTCTGCTGCATTTAATTTGAGTTTTGTTTACAGCTTAAACGAACAATTAGTGGAATTGATACGGTTCCTCTCTCCTGCTAATGAATGTGAGGGTGGGTGGGGGGGGGGGGGGGGGGGGGTACTACTGCTGCCCTGTGACAGATTGAGCATGGAAGGAAATAATATTGTCTCTGTCGGGTGGAAACTTCATATGTCCAAAACTCTTTTCACGATTCAAATTCAAAAGTAGAACATTTAGCAGATCAAGACAAGCACAAACAAGCACAAAAAGTTTTGCTACTTTTGGAGGTTGCAGATCTGCAACCTCCAAACGCGGTGTGAAGCAATACTTTTTGTGCTTGTTTGTGCTTGTCTTGTTTGTATCTGCATCTTGCTACTTTCGTGTGACGCTGTTGCATGATTAAGGAGGGCATACTTTTAAGAATAAACACAAAAAGTTAGAATATGGAGATAAGAGATTTCTGTCCGACAGCAACGATATTTCAGGACCATTAATAATGCAGATTATCTATCCAGCCAGGTAATTAGTATTTGCATTCATGTGGAGTTCAAGGTCTGATCAGACAGCCAGAAGAACAGAGACTAATGGTTCAACTGGTATAGGGTAGGAAAAACCAGGTCCTGGTAGGATAGAGAATATGTGTGTGTGCATGTATGTGTGTATGTTGTAGGCCTATGTGCAAGTGAGTGTGTGTTGGGTTTGTATACCATGAGCAGTGAGCACCTATATAGACCGATTCAGAAACGGGTCTCATGGTCGCAGGCAACGAATTTCCTGAAGGCGGAGACGACATATCTTCAGTGTAAACAGTCGGCTCTTCTACTACATTGAATGGGAAAGTGACTGATGTGAGTCTGCTCAAACGTTAATCTTTTACCTGCTTTTTACTAACACTAACTTTACAAAGATGACCAGAACATCGGGTGAACCTGTGTAGTTTATGGCTGCTCCAACAATAGTGGCAACATTCAACTTTGGAGAGAAACGGAATGTCAAAAAATACACTGCGGTGTCTGAGACCAGAGCCATATAGAGTAATGGTTGAGACGAGGCAGTGAAATGTCCTGAAAGATACATTGTCAGTCTTGCCCAATACCCTATCTTTCTGTTGTATGAACACAAGGCTGCTGTACTTTATGCCTCATACTTTAAATAATGAGTATTACTCAAATTTGACACACATGCTCCACACCGCCACCGGGAGTGCAGTGAACGGTGTCAAGTCCGTCGGATTGCCGGTTGTCTATATCCAGCACAAAAGCCTCTCGAACCCGCGACACACTGTCATGCTGCATGGATTACCAGCCAAGGTGCCTGGACCGCTAAGCTGGCCCAGGACACCTCTCTAGTTTTTTGATAATGAACTGAATCCTGACCATGACCATCATGACCTAAGAGCTTTCAACATGAGCCATACCTGCTCCATGATGTCTTTGACCTTGTCCTGCTCGCAGTCCAGGATCACCCTTCTCTCCTTCTTGGTCTCCAGGTCCTGGAAGAGCGCGCGGTACGCCTCGTCCTTCCTCTCGTCCTTCAGGTTTCCCACGTTGATGGCCGTCACCTGCCACTTCCGCTCTGCCGCCATGTCCAAGACCACCTGCAGAGTGGTCAGACCTGCAGGGAGAGAGAACGCAGCAGCAATAATCACTGTTAGATAGATATCTGACCATATGAATCCTGGCATGCCTATGTAGCAGAGTGGCTCAGAGCCTCTGCCTGATGGCCTCAAAAGTCTAATATCTCCCCCGTCCATGGGGATATCCCTTTGGTCTAGTGTTTAAGATATTGGACCCGAGTTTGAATTATGCATTCCTTTATTTAGGGAGCCCTGTTCAGAGTTAGCCTGGAAAAATCTGTCAAATCTGTCATTGCAGGAAAAAAAAGACCTCTGTAGATTTGGTCTGCAGGCTCAGTTGTGATTGGACTTAATTCCCTCCGAAGTAGTGAGGGACCAATCAAGAACCAGTATGGAAATATGGCCTCTGGTTTATCACCAGAGGCATTTTTAGTCCACCCCTTGGAAATGCAGGTTCCACACAGATATTCCAGAGTACTATATATGCAGTGATATTAGAATAATTTAGAATAATAACTGAACATTTAGAATAATCTATGAGTGCAACGGTGGCATACAAGGCACCAATAGAATCATACCATATAACCCATAACTATAGCTAGGTACATTGTCCAATGGAGACTTGAAGGCTTGTTTGCCAAGTTCAGTTCGAGCTTTAGGGACAGTAAGTAAGAGGGTGATACTTGAATGTAAACTATAGTTACTGGTTTTGTATAAAATATATATCCATAAAGTAGGAGGGAAGCAAAGCAAGGATGGATTTATAAATAAAAGAAGGATGGATTTATGAATAAAATAGTGCCAGTGAGTGAGTCTACACGAGCCCAATGAAAACCACACAACTCTGGCACACAAGGTGTAATGGGAGAAACCTCTGTGACAAACCTCAGGGCACTATACTGTATGTCTAACCAGTGAAGGCATTTGGCAGTGGCATGCATGTAAACCAGATCACGACACACACATACTCGCTGTCTCACGCACGCACTCACGCACACGCACACGCACACACACACACACACACACACACACACACACACACACACACACACACACACACACACGGACACCATAAAATCACGGACACCATAAAATCTCTTTTACCACTAGAATCCGTTATACTTTAAACTTTAAAGCAATTAGCAGTTCACTGAGTATTTTATAATGGCTGAGAGGCGTAGGTAGATACGAGGCACGTCTCCAACCCTCTCAGCCAATATAAAATATAGGTAAACTGAGATCTTGTGTGGCTTTTCTAAAACGGTTACAAATATGGTAATCTCTCAAGACATTTTCAGAGCTCTGCAGCTGAATCTGTTGACAACTCCCGTTACATAGTGTAGAGTTTGTTCTTAGTAGGAATGAAAACAAAGACGCACCACGAGAAGAGGAGGGCTGTGAACCGGTCGACATCCGGTCTCTATACGTGGTTGCGGGCGGTGCCCCCAGATGCAATTTTTTTTGACGATGGGTTCCCAGCTTAAATTATAGACTCTATACATGGTGGTCCTTGAAATGTTTTGAGACAAACAACTATAGACAGAAACACGCCCAAAAAATTAACCACAACCCGCAACTACAAATATTTACAAGCAAGTCGACTACAGAAAAACAAGCCCAAAGTCACTTGAAATAAGTGGACTTGGCAACACCAGGACTAGGAGAAGTGCTATGTCAGCTTGAGGAACACACAGTCCATGCTCTGCTCACATTCCAATCACACTTCATCTGGTTGTTCAGCTGAATCAGTTCTGATATTGATCGCCAATCCAGAGAAAGAAATTGTCGACTGTTTCACTGTGTTGCTGTCGGATGAATTACAGGTGTAATCAGCTTCCTCCCAACGGTGCAGCAGGTTTTTATGACTGTGTGAAGTGATAATGGGTGCCTTGCAGTTTTCTTGCGTGTGGATAAACGATGTCGTCATTTTGCTGGGTCGTTAGGTCCTTTGGTTAAAGCTGACTGTAAGACTGACACTCATTTAAAGAGATAATTGGAATGTGGGTTGATTTATCCGTGTAGACAAGGACTAAAGTGGTGTGTGAACTCTATAATGTTGATGCTGCTGTATAAGTGCTGCTTAAAGATTAAGTGTAATTTGAAACCAAATTTGAAACGATTAGGCCCTGTTTGCACTAGGCCTACACTACAGTATGGAGGCAGCTTGTCCTTGTGTTGGTATTACAGCATATTACCAATAATTCAACTGAGTAATTCATATTACTCACTGAGTGAGTAATATGAATTACTCATGAGTGATGGTCACTAATCACAAAATGTCTGTCTGTCTGAGTGTCTGTCTGTCTGTCTGTCTGTCTGTCTGTCTGTCTGTCACAAAAATGTTAGCTACAGTAGAAGGTCCTGGGTTCGATTCCCGCTCGGGACGCTGTGGGCGCTTAAAAAAAAGAAAAAGAAAAAAAAAAAAAAAATGACAAAAACATTCTGAGAACTTAAGCTAAACCGAAAAGTAATCAACACCTTTCATTTAATTAAATTTAATTTCTTTATTTTAATTTCATTTATGGTTTTACATGATTATATTAATTTTACTAGCCTACTGTTTACTTTTGCCATTTACATATTCCAAAAAAGAAAAAAAAGGAGCAGGAAGAAGATAAGTCTTATTAATACCTAAGAGCTAAAAAAAAAAACAAGAGAACGAAACAAAACAAAACAAAGATTGCATCTATAACCCACATTGCACTTGCCCCTCATGTTTGTTAATCACCAAGCATTTCCCCAGGTGGAACTCGTTGGCTGAGTGGCCATCTCAGCTAAACAGGAAACAGTATTCAACAACAAAAATCATGCTAAATACAACTGTGCAAGTAAATAAAGTGCCAATATGCTATGCAAAATAAGTAACAGAGGACCACTCTGTTACACCCTCTAATAATTAGAGGGTTACATTTCATTTTTCTTTCTTTTTAAACACTTAAAGGACAAGTTTTTTTCAACCAAGGTTCATGTTTTAGGTTGTTATTAGAGAAAGTAAAAGATGAGTGTTATTTATTTTATTTTTTCATTTGCTGCTTTCTTTAGTTTTAGCGATTTAAGCTATTTTTTTACAGGGGGGCTGAATGTGAAGGGGGTGACAAGGGGGTGACAAACTGACATGTTGAGCCATACAACACAGTATGGCATCCCCCTATAGTACCCCCCTTCACATTCAGTAGATTCTGTGATCGTTTGTGGCTAAATACATATTTAGCCCAATGTTCGAATGCCCCCGCCCCACTGTCAAAAATTGCTAAAATCACTAAAACGAAAGAAAGCAGCAAATGGAGAAAAAAAAGAACACTCATATTTTACTTTCTCTAATAACAACCTAAAACATGAACCTTGGTTGAAAAAAACTGTTTTGGTCACAATTTATGTTATACTGTAGCTCTGTACACAACTGATAATGTTCGTAGTTCAACTAAATCCATGATTTTCAGTAAGCCTGATATTAAAAAGCCTGTTATGTGCTCTGAAAGCCTCTTTATGAATAATTCTTAATGCTCTTTTTTGTAACATAATCAAATGAGTCCCTTTTCAGACATTTTCACAGCATTTCACAGTAGTAAAGTGGAGTAAAGAATTAATCCAAAACCCCAAAAAGTCAAGGTCAACATTTTGCCTCCACAGACAAAAAAGCTCCACTTGTTGCCTTGATAGTAAAAGCCTATACACTCTCACATTACACCAATAAACTATCAGTGAAGGGGTGTATTTGCATACGCATACAGTATAATGGGATGCAAAACTATTCAAATTAAGAAAGAATGCTCTGATACATAATGCATTTTACCAGGAGGTAGAAGCAATCGACTACCCACCACAGAAGCCAATTTCAAAAACCGTATAATCAGTCTGGGTATTACACGGGTTAGAAATGTCTGTCCATTTTCACTTTTGATTAGATATTACTTAACTGTAGAAGTGGGAAATTAGATTTAATCATTCTCTCAGACGAGACACTCACTCACACCTACGCAATCACACCCTGCGCCCCCATCACGCACGCACGCGCGCACACACACGCACACGCACACGCACACGCACACGCACACGCACACGCACACGCACACGCACACACACACACACACACACACAGAGAGTGAGAGAAGTCACCAAGACCAAGCAAGTAAGCATGAAGTGGTGTGCACGTGGTTGCCATGGGAATGAGAAGGTCCTTCTGACCTAATTAAGAGTGCACACGGCGTCTCTAACCACAGATGTCTGCTAGCATTAGCTCTGTGGATGCCATACAATGCAATAATGCAATAGGACAATGCAGGACATACTTGAGACAGTACACAATACACAAAGATTAATTACCAGCTCTTACATTGTTGATGCTCTTGGTTGGTCATCATTATTATCTCTGCCAGGAGGTCATACATTCAGCCCTACGTGCGTGCGTGCGTGCGTGCGTGCGTGCGTGCGTGCGTGTGTGTGTGTGTGCTGATCTTGGCTCTGATCGGTGAACCAATATTCTCCAGCGCTTGCTCCAAGCGCGCCCTCCCCTCTAGACCAGAAAGCATGCTGGCTGGGCCATGCAGGCGGCTGTTGGGTATGTACTGTAACTGCATACATCACTATTATTACGAGGGCATGCCTCCTGGTGGAGATTTGTGCTACACTGAGTGCACCTTTCTAGCATTATTATAATGGATCCTCTCAGTATTAGAGATACTGAATATAGTAGAATGTCAAGTATCAAAATGTATGGTGTTTTGCAGAAGAATGTGAATACTGCCTTCTTAACTCAAGAGAGAAAGATTAGACAATCATATTGTCTGATCCAGAAAAAAGAGAGCAGATTGATGGATGGATGGATGGATGGATGGATGGATGGATGGATGGATGGATGGATGGTGTAACAGAGTGGTCCTCTGTTACTTATTTTGCACAGCATATTGGCACTTTATTAACTTGCACAGTTGTATTTTGCAGTCATGATTTTATTGTTGAATACTGTTTCCTGTTTAGCTGAGATGGCCACTCAGCCAACGAGTTCCACCTGGGGAAATGCTTGGTGATTAACAAACATCAGGGGCAAGTGCAATGTGGGTTATAGATGCAATATGTTTGGGAAGTGCAATAATGTGGAGTTCTATTGTTGAGGTTTGATTGAATGCCTAACAATTGCCTGTGATGTGTTTCAGTAAGGATTGGGCTAGACCATGTCAGGATAGCAGGGGGGGTTAAGATGTGCTGTTGTGATTGCTTATTTATGTTGTAGTGTGAAGGACTTATTATATAACTTGTATAGTTCATGTAGTTCACAGAAACTTGTAACATTTGTATGGTTTAAAGTTATTTATATGTATTGTATGCTTATTTATGGTATGTTCTCGTTTGAAGACACCCCTGTAAATGGTATAGTCCATTCTCATTATCTTCAGCTGGGTATAAAAGGCTGCCATTTGCCAGTCAACTGAAGTCTGTGGTGGGAGTAGAGTGCTTCCTGTATTCATGCCATTTGGTAGTGCTCTTTGGTGAATAAACATACTATTGGTTAACCTTTACCAATGCCTCTGTACTGTTTCTCCAGCCACTAACACAGTCATTCTTACGGATGGATGGATGGATGGATGGATGGATGGATGGACATCGGATACGTTCTAAACAGAGAGTGAACACAGACAGAGAACACAACTAGTGAGCAAAAAGAGAGAGAGTGTGGTGAGAGTGAACAGAGAGTGAACAGAGAGTGAACAGAGAGTGAACAGAGAAAGAACAGAGAAAAGACAGATAGTGAGGAGAAAAGAAAAGGTTGGACAGAGAGAGAGAGGCTGGAGAGAGAAAGAAGAGAGGTTGAAGATAGAGAGATGGTTGGCCAGAAAATGATAGGGAGAGAGAAAAGGGCGACCGTAAATCCTAGCTAAAGCAGTTGTGCTCAGCTAGCATTTCAAACTAAACAAGGATCTATCGATATCGAGGTCTCCCTTCCCTCAACATTCTCCTTGCATTATCTAAAGCCTGTGTATTATTTATAGTCTCTTCAAAGTCTGTTTCATCACATTGTTCAAAAGCTCTTAAAAATCAAAGTACCTCTTCAAAGTCGTACCTCTTCAATGTCGTCCTTTAAAGCACATTTAAGAAGAACACTGCGATTTTTTAAAAATACACTTAAATGAGATTCAATGGGATCCTGAATGAAGTGTAATGTGACCGATGCGATGATTTGCACTAATACTGTACGGTAACCGGAGAAAGTTTTCAGACTCACTGCGGTTTAGTGCATTTTAGTTTTACTTCACCTTTATTTAAATTGCATTGAATTGAGAGAGAGGATATTAAAAATTGCATTGAATTGAGAGAGAGGATATTAAAAATTGCATTGAATTGAGAGAGAGAGGATAGTTGTTTAGAGTTTACACTAGATGAAGTAGGAACTAGGAATACTAAAGTTTAAACACCAAAGTACCGAAACAATGTAATTCATTAGTAAACAATATCCTGAAATATCATTGGTACTATCATTGGTATTCACATACTCACCTTTTTATCGTTATCTAGCTGACCATTTAATTGCACAAAATAATTTGATCACTTTGGAAATGAACTATAACATCTTTGTGTTTGACATACTATACTGATGAAGACAGCATGTTAGCATAACGATGAAGACAATGAAACTTGTTTCTCTCCAATTTTCGCTGCGGCGAGTTGGTGAACCGGCGAGTTCTCCGGTATTCTACTGTACATGCTTTCTCTATTGTTACACTGTAAAGCATAAATATATGCACAAAAGATTCCTTTTCTCACCATTGCTGTACTGGTAATAAAAGTTGAATGGAATTGTATGGCTCTGTGTGTAATGGTCTGAAAGCACCGCGGCGGATCTCATTTGTCTTCCAACGGTAAAAGCTGAATCCCAGTGGAGTTGGATGATTCGGCAAAAAATAAACAATAAAAGTTTGATGACACAGCAAATTGAGATAAGTGTATTCTGTAAGCCCTTCACTGAATGAGAATCTGCTTTAGGCCACGTGTCTTGTCTGTCATTTTAAAGACTAAAATTATGCTGTCACGTCACATGCAAGCCATGGTTTGACCTGCTTTTCCATAACATTTTTAACATTAGCATTTTGCTGAGTGGATAGAGCTTCATTGTCTTCCTCAAGGACGCCTACACACACTGGACACATATGGGTCCTATATGACTACACTGGATATACTGCAGATCTTGGGCTGAAGGATATTGCTATCTTTATATTATATATCTATCCTATAAATGCACCACGTCTCTGTACTGTACGTCTGTCGTTCTTCTGTAATGCACGTAACTCGAGAACCGATCGCCCCACCGACTTCAAATTCTACACACGCATTCCACACTCCCACAGGGAGTGCAGTGCCCAGTGTCAAGTTGGTCGGACCCACAGTTGTACAGAACCGCCACAAAAGGCCCCTGCCCAGGCTCCATATGGAGCTGGTCTCTGCTGACATCACGACACTCCATATTTGGGCATGCCTGACACAGAACCCCATATGTACGTGTGTATGTCTGTAATCCACGTAACCGTTCAACTTCAAATTAGACACACACGTCTGAAATCACAACACTCCATATTTGGGCACGCCTGACACAGAACTCCATATATAGGAATAAAGGGACACAGAGAGACGGATACAGAAATCTCCATATATGGGCATAAAAGGGACACAGACAAATGGGTGGAACGGGTACTCTGACACGGGTACAACTGGTATTTCATAGCCAGGTGGGGCATGGATCTCCTAGCCTGGTTAAAGCCAGACGCGAATCAGCCGTTGGCAAAATAATTGCCTGCCGGTGGATTAGACCTCCATATATAGACACAAAAGGGACACAGACAGACCGGTACAACGGTTGTCTTTTGCTAGACAAGCGGTCCACAACACCATGACTCAGACATACTGTATAAGTCAGATCAGTGTTGCGTGTCTTGTAAGCCTGTGCGGGCAGAGCATCTTTTGAGGACACTTAAAAAAACTATCTATCTATCTATCTATCTATCTATCTATCTATATAAATATTTTGTTTTTTTTGTTCAATAACAGGAGTGTCCGCATCTCTCCAGCTCTTTAGTAAACAGAAGATACAAGGAATGAGGAAGGGGGTGAGGTAGAGTCTGAAGAGGTGAGTTTTCAGATTGCAGTGCAAAGTGGGGAGTGAGTCCATACTTCTAACTGAGACAAGCTATAAACAAACAGAAGTGTTATCTTGTGTCTACAGTACATCGAGGGTTGCAGGCAGCCCTCTGCTCTGCTCCAGGGTACATCAGCACATTGTCAGCAACTGCTTTTTCCATGCTTCATGCTTCTTTAAATTAAAACAGGCTCGTACACTGTAGGTGCCATGCCTGATAGAATCTGACAAGTTGTTTATCATGGAGAACAATGACCTTTACCCAACTCATTCTGTGCTGCATCGATACTATTTCCAGAACATTGTTTTTGTTACGTCTTTTACAAGGACAGTGTGTTGTGACCTCCGGGATCTAGATGTAATCTAATGGCTGTATCCAAGGGTGCTAAATGAGTTCTACCACAACACTAAGAGCCCATAGACACACATTATCTCCAGGTTATTTTTTTTGTATTTATTTTATTCTGTAATCCCATCGTGTTAACAGTTAGGCAGCACGGCCGATGGGATATTAAATATGTATGAAATATGATTTCTGCAGAGTGGACGCATGCATTGCTCGCTTGTGCTGAACAGCCTCGCCCTTCAAACGGTGACAAATGAGGCTCTCTGCCAACCTCCGCACATTCCAATGGCAGAACATTATGAGACACCACCTGGTCAATCTATCAAAGGGAGAACTGAGAGTGTAATCATCATACGTCAAATTCATTCAATATTTCAACACCGGTTCGGCCCACAACCTTTGAAATGAAATGCCAACAGAATTGCCCACAGGCAAAAAAAAATAAAAGACAGACAGACAGATAGCGAGACAGATTGATGTCCTTACAAAGACAGAATTTCACATCTGAGGCCTGTTAACCATTCAATCCCTGAGGACTATAAAAGCATGGCTGACAGCATCTTGGAATCAGGATTGGGAGACAGCAGGGCACACACGTATCCATCGCTACATCCCGGGAAATGTATTTAATTACCACCTGCCCCACTATACAGACCACCTGTGCGCGTGCGTGCGTGCGTGCGTGCGTGCGTGCGTGCGTGCGTGCGTGCGTGCGTGCGTGCGTGCGTGCGTGCGTGCGTATTACCTCGATCACTGTCGTACAGGTAAGCAAACTTGTCCCAGTGGTAGTACTCAATGAGGCTGAGGAGTGGACCCTTGATGTCTGGTCTCATCTGGATGATGAACTGTTGGTTCCCATCCAGAGGGAAGCTGGGCGTTATGAAGGAGACATGCAGCGTCCCACAGAAAGACGTGATGGTGTTGACAGACTTCTTGTCGTAGAATCCAAAGATGGCATAAACTCCCCTGGAGAACTGTGAACAGACTGAGTAGAGAGAGAGAGAGATAGAGAGAGAAAGAGAGAGAGAGAGAGAGTATGTATAATAAAATGCTTACTTAATGCTACAATCTTATTTGAATGAATAAAACATTATTTTGGCAGTAGCATCAGTAGTAACACAGTGTACTTGAAGGGGGTCTCTCTTCTCATCCATTGACACATTTCGACATTTGGACACTGAGGGCTCCATTTTCATTTTCTAAATACACTGTTTGGGGATTTAGCAGTGGGGAAGGGGTGTTCCCTCACTAAAGTTGATATTTTGGTTACCTGTGTAAATCCCTTTAAGAGATCCCATATCCGTTGCCCGTTATGCCCAGTTCTATATTGCTTCATAGCCTTACGGTCTATAGCCCATGGAAGAGTGATGTGCTGCTGCCTTGAAGTCTCACTTGTGATGCCGTTTTTATTTTTTTTCCCACCCCGCACAGAGCCAAGAACACTCGTCTTTTCATTGAGTCAAATCTCGCCCATTTTTTTAATTTCAAAGTTCTATGTAAACTACGAAATGGAATATAGATTGTGCGTGTAGGCTGTCTCTACGGAACGGTATGATGCGAAAAGGAAAGTTCGGTAAATCGGATTAAACCCCATTTGCTGATGAACTAAAGTACTAAACGAGCAAATGGAACCGCGTACGCCGCACAATGCCTGGCACAAATAATTTGACTATACAATATTATATAAACACAATGGACACAAGGAAGTGGCAGGCACTCACTTCTGCTGATTATAGGAAGATTACAAAGAGATGCAATAGGAGAATAAGGAGAGATGTGCCTGACTCTGTGCCTGGACATCTCCATTGAGGCACGGTTTACGGGTGCTTTTAAACTCCACTATCGCCTTCCAAAATGCATGTGACCAAAATAGCAATTTAGGGGAAAGTGTGCCAACACGCCCATGACAACACCTCTAGGCGCAAATACGGTGTTGGCAAAATACATAGCGGGTGACGCTGGACCAAAATACCATTAAAACTCACTCAGTGCCACAGGAGAGCTACACCATTCACCATTCACTTTATACATGCGCATACCCTCTATAGCATATAGGAATAGGAAAGGTGGATGACATTTTTACTTTTATCAACAAGGACGGGGCTTAGCTCTGTTGTCCCATTCCATGTCACCATAAAAAATAAAAATCTATAAACTGTTTCAGGGTCCCTGTCAGCCAGGCGTCCTGGGGACCGAAGCGGCTACCGCTTCTCCTTTCTGCAAACTACTGGAGTTAATTGCTTTCCCCTGGCATGGTAAACAGCACTTTGGGTCTTTAGGGCCTCACTAGCATTGTCAACTGGTTCTTCCAAGGACGGCTCAGTCGCTCCTCTGGTTGATAAATGAAGAGGACATAAAGTAGCTCTCCCTAAGCAGTGTCAGGGGAGCGCTTGTCATCAACAATAGGACATATCGCTGCAGGTTGACCTGACCACTGGGTTAAACTTTTATGAGGTGCTGTCAGAAGACCCTTCGAAACCACGAGGAGGGCGAGGATGAGCTGCGTAAAAGGTCCCACGAGAGTTAACTACCCGCCAAAATAAATGCATAGTGCTGTCCCTGAGTATCTGCAACGCCCATTCTCCTATGGCTCATGCTGTTACGCTGTATAGGTGACTTCTGCTCAATGTGTAAGGTCAGGGAGCTCTTCCATGGCAGGGGGGGGGGGGGGAGTTGTGCCCTTCATGGAGAATGCCTAGAGCAGCAGTTCACCTTCATCATTCTAGGTCTAGGTGGTCATAGTAGAAGTAGATACACATCACTATACAGTCTACTATGTATCAGTGATCTAGTTAGGTCTGCAAATAGCAGTAGTTGCACGCGCACACGCACACGCGCACACGCACACGCACACGCACACGCACACACACACGCACACACACACACACACACACACACACACGGCAGAGCCAACCATGCGAGCCACCAACCTGCTCATTGGAAGCAGTTAAGGGATCAGTGTCTTGCTCAGGGACACTTTGACATGGAGCCAGGGGCCAGAGGTCAAACGGGGAATCTTCAGATTCCCAGACATCTGCCCCGAAGTCACCGCCGCGCCCCCTTATCTGTGATTGTTTCTTCAGGTCTGATGATTGTGCACAATTTCCTTTTGTTTAAGGATTCATGATCCTTATCCAGCCCTGTGCATCAATTGTCTTTGACTGGCCTTTGATATTCATAATGTATGGGGCAGAGAAAAGGTATAGTACAGTAAAGGTATAGACATGAATATTGAATGGCTACTGTAAGCAAGCATGGTGCAGCAGGGTGGTGCTAGAATACTGGCCCGGGTCAGCAGAGTGGGCTGTAAACGTTCGTATATTGATCATGTAAGTGAATCAGGCTTATTGACTGGGACATGCGTGTCCTTCAGTGTAATTAATCCAATGACTCATTTCCTCTTTCCCAGTAAAACTGGGATGACTTGCTGACAGGGCGGATTGGAGTCCATACATTAGATATTAGCTGACTCTGCGTAAACCACTGGAGGCATCTTGCCATGCTGATTAGCTGTGGTGGCCGTCTTTAATGCACTGGCACAATGAAAAGTGACTGCAGTGGTCTTTGTAATCAGTTTGCTCGTCTTTATTTAACCAGTCGTTTGCTGAGCATGTGCGCCATGTTTTTTCATACACCTGCAGTATGGTTACAGACAGTGTATAGATTCACTCCTGGGAGCTGCCCAGTACAACCACATTCTACGGTTGGTTACTGGTAGCTGAACAATACAACCACATAGTTACTGGTAGCTGCCCAGTACAACCACCATCAACCGATGGTCAGTTTTTTGAGAGGGGTGAGAGCCCCTCCAACAACTGGCTTTCATTCATGACATCATGCCTTTGGACTTTTAATATTTGTCCTAAGCAAGGCTGCCTCTTAATGTCGTGTGGCAGCCAAGTCTATGGACTTTGCTACAGTATATGACCGAGCTACACCGAGCACGTTTGAGCACGTCTGTGCATGGAATTTACTGCGTGCAAAGACCGTGTTTGGAAATATCCAACACATGTCAATGATACACCAAACACACGGATAGCACGGGTTATCCGCACGGGATAGCATATGCATGCTCTGAAAATATTTGTTTACGTGCGTATATGCCCCCACGCGCAAGTCTCAAATGGAGACAAATTAAGCAAATATTTTGCGGCCCACAGATCTCTTGTAGCCAGGAGTGTTTCGCACGCGCATTATGTTCACGGACTGCGCATACGTCACACGCACACATACTTGGTGTAGCTCGGCCGTTAAGCATGCAGCCCCCTGTGACGTCATGTGGCAGCCACAGTGGGTGACCCTCACTTCACGAATGTGATTTGACTCAAACAAGTCACCTTCTATGGTCACAAACCTGACCCCCCCCCCTCATAACAATTAAATAATTTAAAGAAACCTCATAATTAAACAATATGCTGACTGAGTTAATCAGAAGTTGAGTTGAACGGTTGGAGAGGACTAATGATTAGATCTGAGCACAGCACTTCTTCTAAGGCCGGCCTTCAATACATGTATGCTTCCAAAATCTTTACTGATCCATTGACTTGGCAATTAAACATTCATCACGGACATCTGAGGTGCACTGCTCACAGCCGTCTAATCACTTCATCTGTTTGTGGCCCAGTTCCTAATCCTTTTAGCTGATGACAGTGGCCATTGATGTTTCTGCAGACAAACAAGCCTGAGTCATCAAATCTCATTATGGTGTCACACAAACTGGGGTCTCCAACAGCTCACAGTGTTCCTTCTGTCAATTACTACAATTGCTAAAGGATTCCCTTGCAAATTATATGAGATCATATGATGAGATAGGATACATTTTCCTTGATCTGCATAGGGAAATTAGTAACAGCAGTAAGCGTGAATGGAGAGCATGTGTACCGATTTGCGTGAATTTTTGATAAAATCTGAAGGAGTAATATTAGAAAATGTGTGTTACTCATGTCGGCCTCCTGGTGGCACTATAAAGAGCAGATGTGAAAAAATCCATGCAAAGGTTTTTCCTTGGCCTCTAGGGAGTGTGCATACAAAGTTTTACACAGATCCGTGCAGTTAGAGGTAAAAACACTAATCGTCCAGTTATAGCGCCACCATGAGGCTGAGTTGAAAATGTTCCAGTGGCATTTCTTCCTCTGCCTAGTGGGAATGTGCGTGCACAATTTCACGGAAATCACACAATGTGTTCATGATTTGCAGCATTTTGTTTGAAACTGAGCACTCCTGCGAAATTTGGAAGCCAATCTTAGCCAATCAGGATGGAGTCTGAAAAATTTGAAAGACCCGTTTCGTTGAATGGCTCTAGAGAGACTGTGTACCAATTTGCGTGATGTTTGGATAAAATCTGTAGGTGTACTGTCCAAAAGATTGTTGTTCACAAAGCGGCCTCCTGGTGGTGCTATAAGAGGCCAATGTGAAAACCTTGGGGCAGAGGTTCAGCTGTGGCATTCAGGGAGTGTGTGTGCAGAGTGTGGCACACACACACACACACACACACACACACACACACACACACACACACACACACACACACACACACACACACACACACACACACACACACACACACACACACACACACACACACACACACACACACAGGGTGCAAAACATACTATCTTCCCATGCCTTCGGCCTGGTGGAGACAAAAATCTCCACTGGGACTGACTGATCACATATGTGTGAATTACTGGAAAATTATTAAAAAAAACAACTGATAGATTGATTATATTGATGTTCACCATGCTAGTCTGCACATCGTTCTTCCAGTAAGAATATCCAGGAAGTATATCTGTGTCAAAGAAAGGTATAGGCTCACTTTGTCATGCTCCAATGAACACATTTCTTAGAACATTCCGATTATTACAAATTAATGAGGTGTTTGGATCCTAGGAAGGACATTTCGGCAACATCAACACTGTCAGTGTCAGGGGCAGAAGTTTAGAAGTTGATTAAAAAAGCATTTTATCTGGAATAGTTATTATGAACAAAGATTATATCAATAATATATTTTGTTTAATTAAAAAAGTTTAAAAAAAAGTTTCACTTGTGCAGCATCTAATTGTTTACTAAATGGACCGAAGCGGCCAGAGAGACATTCCATCAACACTGCTAATGAAATTTGCATAATTGAAAATGCTGGTTTGAATGAATGTTGGCTTTCACTTAGTACTCGTTAACAGAATTCGGACATGTCTTGTCAACATTAACTCAAACCAGGTTTGAACAATCTTGCATTATGTGCACACAGTGAGCGTACTACACAAGCAGTCCAGCAACAGTTGATTGTTGAAAAGAAGACACTCCATTTATGTAAGACTGACGAAAGCATTCTGTGCACACTACCACTTACATTGGTGCAGTGGCACAAACATTACGCAAAGCTCGGAAAATCCATGAAGCCCATGGGTTGCGTTGGCCGATCAGGGAAGTCGAATCCTACTACAGACACAAATAAGGCACATATTTGGTTTGTGTGCTCTTCTCTATGAGTCTCTCTCTTTCTCTCACTTCTGCTCTCTCTCTAACTCTGTCTTTAGAGGAAATGTCCATTGTCAGGTCTGTTAAGACTCCACAACATTAGCTGGTCTATCTGAGGATTAAAACTCGACCAGTTCCAGTTTACGCGAGAGCAAGTCCCAAGGACTTCTTAGCAGCTTAAGCCAATGAAAACATGTTGGCAATTTACAATTTCAACATATTACATGCATATTCTAGCACTAGCAATGTTGCCACGCTACCCTATAAATACTAAACCTGTGTCTTCAATACGGAATCTGCAACATCTTTAATTAAACCAGAAAAGACAGCTACAAGCAGCAACTCTATACAAAATGTGGGACACAGGGGAAAACCCATTCAACCCTTTCACACTGGCTGGTTTCCAATGAATCTACAAACTATTTGCTTTCAGAAAACACAGGCCATGGCAGCAGAAAAATGTCAGCGTGAATCATTTTTTTTCCTGCTGATGACGAGGACAGTCTAATTAGGCAGCCTGAGCAAAACGCTGAGACAAATCGTATTATTGCTCACTGCTGGGTCCATAAGCTCTCTACAGTATTATTATCTAGTTTATACTCACTAACTTTATGTTATTTTGAAAAACACAGCAACATTCCCCTTAATCTGGGGAATGTTCTGAGAAGATAAAAATAATTCAGAGCTGGAGGATTTAGTTTTAGTCTTTTGTGGCCCTTGAGCATCCCGATGAGCAGGTTGTTGCCTTGCGTGTGACGGTGTGAGTGAGTGGAATGCACAATGTAAAGCACTTTGGATAAAGGCAGTATTTAAATACACAACTTAAAATGTTTGTGTGTTCTGTGCGTGCGTGCGTGCGTGCGTGCGTGCGTGCGTGCGTGTTGGTTGAGATCAGGAACTCTCCATAAATCTGTTGAGTTGTTTTGCTCTCATTTGCAAAATTGACAGTAATGAGACTGTTGACAAAACAAAATCATGCAATTTGCCCATTAGATTATCTTGTGTACAAGAAGACATTTTAGCCTAGGGCTGGCTGTGTGTGGTTGTATGTGTTATTTGAGGAACTCTATTTATTTTGCTCTCATCTGTAATATTGACGGCAAAACGAGTGTTGACAATCTATAAACATCAAAGCTCATCATCCAGCATAACAAGCAGATGAAGAGGGTGTACGTTAACTCCCACTGTGATGCTTACTGTTCCCAAATAAAGAATATTTATTTTGGACACATTCTGCTGCTCTCGAATTTCTTCAGAGAAGTAATTTGAGTAGAAAAGAATAATAATAATCTGAAAATAGCTTTACAAAGGCATTTACATTAAGATGCCATGCTGTGATGCCTTTATTACTAAGGCCATGTTGTCAGAATTGCCTGGAGAGTGTTAATGCAGGAACAGAACAGTTCACAAACCTCCCTCGTCATTGGCAGGCAGGTTTGGTAATTTCAAAGAAGATTTCAAAGGTTTTATTATTATTATTACAAAAACAATAGCTTCTATTTCAAACTCTCCCATGCCAGCGCCCAGGATTACATTAGATAATTGACACTGGGTGAAGAAATGGGTTGCAAAATCTTGGGATAAAAACAAATATATATATTAAAACAAATGATTAAAATTATATATATATTTTCTTTTTAAACAATCTGGTAGTGCATTAATACAATAAAAGCATAATCTGCAGTGGTTAAGGTGGTCTCCCTGCACTTCAATTAGACCATGGACTCACTTCGGACTGTTTGGGAGTAAAGCATTGGACGGATGGACAGACACACCAACGAAGCCATGCTTAGAGACCTGCTGCTATAGCGAGGCTAAAGATGATACATTGTGACAGGTACACTGTGCCTCACTGACGACATAGGTTGTATGTTTATTGTACCTGACTGCAGAAAGTACAGTGAGGTCAAAATGGCAAATGGTCTGCATTTCTGTATTGTGCCTTTATCCAAAGTGACAATTAATAGTTACAATGCGTGCTACATTGGCTTTATTGTAACCTCAGCTGCATTGTAAATGAGGGCTTGCCTCTCAGCTGTACTTGTATAAAGGTTATGATGATCAATGCACGCACGCACGCATGGCTGCAAGCACGGCCGCACGCACGCACACACATTCAGACACCGACAGCTAAGACAACCCCTTCATCCTCATCGGGAGCAGTTCAGGGTTCAGTATCCTATTCAAGGACACAAAGAACACAAAGCCAGGAAGAGCAAACCGGGAACATTCTAGCTACCAAAACGGCCTGAGTCACAGCCGCAAGCTCCAAGGTCCTAGAATGAACTGAAAGCAGACTCGTTCAAATAATGACAAGGAAACCCTCATCACATTGTAATTAACAGGGTCTGTTGAAAGTGTCTCGGCTGTCTCAAACCTCCCTAGGCAGAGGGAGAGGGTACACCCCGCCAAGTATATTTAGCTTGTCCCAATTAACTGCTCTGGTTCTCACCACTCTGGTGAAACTGCAGAGACTTTAATTGTACCAGTCTATTTTTTTTCAGGGAGGCTGATGAAGCTTCGTCACTTCAAGGAGAAACATGAGACATGCACACGTGTCGCACGCACACAGAGAGAGAGTCGTAATGTTCAGTATCAGCCAGTCATGTCGGATATTCACAGCACTCGACCCCCTCCAGCACTCGTTGGAGTGCCGTTCTCACTGCAGAAATGCCCGTAGGGTGTTTGGTGGCTTTATGCGAAACTGATCTGTCACTGGTTGGTAAAGAGTCTAAAATTCACCATCCATTCCCCAACGGCACACTGAACACATCTGACTGCTCTCAGTTACAGATGTGTAACTGATCTAGTTACAGATGTGTAACTGATCTAGTTACAGACTGTGTATATGCAACAATTACTAGAATGGTGTGAATTCCTCTCAACATTCAAATAATATCAATTGCTTAAGACCTGCATCTCTCAACAAACAACACACACTAACTTGACTAAAAGACTAATGCTTAATTTTGACGTGACACTCTTTGAGTTGTAGATCGGTTATTTTCGACATCACTTCAACGCCATCATTCGCCGAAGTAGCCTATAAGTCAGGCTTAGACATGGCAGTGGTCAGAACATAATTCTAATCTTGCCCATAGGTTTTCAATGTGGGGGGCTGCAGTCCCCCGAGAGGGGCCACCTGGGGGGAATCAATACTTGCCAAGGTGGCAATTGGAAAGAAGAGGAAAATGAGGGGATCATAATGATATATAATTTTTTATATTAATAATTTTAATTCATCCCCCCACCCTACTTTGGGCATTGAATTATTGTCAAAACCCTTCAAACCCTTCCAGCAGTTGGGGACCACTGTTCTAACCTACAGTATCTGAGTGTTACTGTACTATTTCTTGAACAACAGAAATCTGCCCTGGAGACACTTCACCAAACACAGAACCCATCTGGCCATCTGTCTGTCTCTGTTAGTCTCCATTACATCAGTGAAGTCACACCCCCTCTATGCTGACTGACAGAGAGGGAATGAAGATAGGTTGAGTTTGTTGTGTGGTCTGACTAGTACACAGGCTCACATGCTGATGGAAGTCATTTCATATTGAGTTTCCATTGTATCAATTTAACATGTTTTACTGACATGACAGTTATAAACAATAGCAATATTGCCTAAGCTTTGAGATAATGATTCATTACACATAAATACATGAAATAGGTGTGTCCGTGTGTCTCACTGTTGGATCTATCATAGAGTAATGATAATAAAATCTTGTTTCTGTCTTTAAACAAATCAAAACAATGGACCAGTGGATTGAATTAGTTTCTCTCGTTTCCAGTGTACAGAACAGCGTTCTTACAACAATAGCTAGTGTCCATCAGCTTTTATCAGTCACTCGAGTCAGTCATGCCAATTTAAACTCAATTCACAAACCAAAATGACTTGAGCTAATCACTTTAGATGGACATATTTTGCAGCGTGCCACCAAGTGCTGTTGCCTGGGCGACAGATCTCTGGCAGGCTGTGCAGGAATTGCTGGGAGGGTTTCTAGGATGGACTCTGACTGTTCAACAGCTGAGGTGCTGTTGAACAGAGCTGAACAACTCATTACCTATAAAGTTATGACACCCACACAGAGGTGGAAAGTAACCAAGTACATTTACTCAAGTACTCAAGTACTAGACTTTAGTACAGTACAAATTTGTGTTACTAGTATTTAAATTTTGCGATACTTTCTACTTCACACTTCACAGCATCTTGGAGGCAAATATAGTACTTTTTAATCCGCTACAGTCATTTGACATATTTAGTTACTTGTTACCAAATGTTCAGTATGTTATGTTTATTAATAAATGGTTGTATGTCATTTGTTCAGATGAATTGAATATGTAGGACCCCACTAGAAACAAGCCATAGGCTTTCTTGGTTCCTCTTAGCAGACCTTGTAGGCTATTGAACTGTACTTTCCTGTGCTTTTTCTGAAAACTGTTAATAAAGTATTCAATCAATTAATCAATTACTTTGTAAATTTAGAATATTATTACAAAACAAGCATTAACTACTTAAGCCCTATTTTACACGTAAGAGTGACCCATTTTGACAAATTTACCCATTTACTCAAGTAAAATGTTGAATGCAGGCTTTTTACCTGTAACATAGAGTATTTCAATACTGTGGTATTCCTACCTTCTGAGTACCTCTGGACCTGGACCAATATATATACTCTCTCTCTCTCTCTCTCTCTCTCTCTCTCTCTCTCTCTCTCTCTCTCTCTCTCTCATGAATTCCGATTCTGTATTATGATAGGTGAACATTCAGCAAACTTATGTGAACATTTGGCAAGAACAGTCACATAAATCAAACATTCAACTTGTAACTTGTAGATCAGCTATTTTCATTATTTGACGTACAAGTTTTATAGGACTTAAGTGGATAAATCTAGAAAGAGGAAAAATACCTCAATGCAAACAGCTTGGCTTTGAGTGAATGTCATTGTTGGCCTGTATAATATTGTTATATTACAATATGTATTGTATAGTATCATAACAACAGACTTCTTACATGACATGTTGTGAATATAGAAGAGATTCCTGGGGCTGTGTGCATGCATCTAGTTACAGCAGCACACCATAATGCCTCTCCAAATCCATATATCAGTATCACAGAATGGAACTGCTAGCGTCTTTGTTTGTCTTTGTTTAATAAGACCAACTGTACAGTACATCCACTGACCTTTAGTTGAAATACCAAAGCAGCAGACTCTCTGTTCTAATGATGATGGAAGAGAAAGACCAACACAAATAACACTCTAATCCAAAGTCCGAGACGCACTGGCTGCCATAGCAACCAGACACTCACTGTTGGCAGTGGATGCCGTGTGGTTTATATGCTGGAGGTGAATGTGAACAATACATGGACATGGTACACAACAGATCCACAGTCACAGACTCCTGCTTTGTTTGGTTGTTTGTTTTGTAGGTAGGCGGGAGGTGCTCTGAATCAGTGAGAAAGAGGGGGGCACAGACCGAGTACAGTAGCATTCCGTGGGATACAGGTCAACTAAAAGGCTCAATTTATGTATATAGCACTGATTTATGCAAAGAAATCAAAAACCTCAAAAATGGAGTCAGGTGGTTTCCTCCCGACAGCAACGATATGCAACTACATTCCTTGCATGTTCTCCCCATGTTCATACATGGGTTTCCTTTTCTCCCAAACCCAGCCCATGTTTTTGCTATTTCCGCCTATTTAAGGCCTTATATAAAAGGCAGCTGATTCACAATAGAACCAAATATTGGCATTCTGATTATTCTGGCATGTAGGGACACTACCCGTAGATTTTCTTGGAACTCCCTCTTTCAGATAAGCATTTTTTATTGCCTATTTGATGAGTCAATTCATGGATCAATTGTAAGACTTTTGCAGTAAAAGTAAATCTCGGGACAATCCATTTCATGAAGGGGACATCCTAAAGATATGAAAAAACGATGTCCCGTTTTGTTATACCTCGGGAAGGAAGGGGTATAGTCAACTTTGGGGGCTTTGGTTTCTGCACTACAAGCAGTGGTGTGCACATTTAGAGGGACAGGTGCTCAAGTGAAAAAAGGGCACCTTGTGCAGCGCGTGGAACCGGACGGTTGGCTTAATAGTGTGAGATTTATAGATTTTGGGGCCTAAATAATATATTAGAAGCTTTTTTATCAAGAATTGATCAATGTCACCATGGTCCACATACTGTACAGTGTACACTGTACAAAAAAGGAAAAAAAGATTATTATTATTTATTTATTTTCAAAAGGGCACATTTGTCCAGAGGGAAAAGGGCTCTAGCACCCCCTAGTCTATCTGTGTCTATCTGTGCACGCCACTGACAGCAAAAAACAAACAAACATGGAAACCGAGTTTTGCAAATTTTTGCTTGATTTTAACCACATTTCTCTGGGGTTTGTAATCTGGATCCAATGGGATTTGTGTATTTTGTCTCAGTCTGGACCTCGCAACACTGTAGCCTGATTCATACTTGGTGTATGATGGCTTGCTGGTTCCATTTTGTACATTCTCTGAGTTATAGACCCATATTTAAGTTTCCATTTTAGTCCTTAAAGGTATATTCAGTGATTTCACTTAATTCAAATATCACTTATTTTTTCTTATTTTTTGGATAATCCTCCCTACTATAAAGTGTGCTGACCATATAAGGAGTTCCTCCCTGTCCCCAGTGAGCCCCTGGGGTAAAAAAAACCCTAGTTTCGGTTTGGACTTTGGGTGGCAAAGCCTTCATCCAATCAGGATGAGAGGGGCCTTCCTCCAATCATGATCGAGTGGGGCGGACCTTGGTGCACGTGCTGTTGGTCTGTTGTACTTCCCCCACTGTAGAGCGTGTGCATGTGCACATCTTGTTACCAGGGCGGACCGGGTTTTTTTCCAAATCACCCAAATCACTGAATGCTCCTTTAACTATGAATAATTGGGAAACCCCAACCCCCAACCCCTCGCTGTGAACCAGAATGACTAATTCAGGGTTTAGTGTGTCAGACCAGTGGTTGTATTCAGGGTTTAGTGTGTCAGACCAGTGGTTGTATTCAGGGTTTAGTGTGTCAGACCAGTGGTTGTATGGTTTAGTGTGTCAGACCAGTGGTTGTATGGTTTAGTGTGTCAGACCAGTGGTTGTATGGTTTAGTGTGTCAGACCAGTGGTTGTATGGTTTAGTGTGTCAGACCAGTGGTTGTATTCAGGGTTTAGTGTGTCAGACCAGTGGTTGTATTCAGGGTTTAGTGTGTCAGACCAGTGGTTGTCTTCAGTTAAGAGCTCGGCCATAGGAGCTGGTTTAGTGTGTCAGACCAGTGGTTGTATTCAGGGTTTAGTGTGTCAGACCAGTGGTTTAGTGTGTCAGACCAGTGGTTGTATTCAGGGTTTAGTGTGTCAGACCAGTGGTTTAGTGTGTCAGACCAGTGGTTGTATTCAGGGTTTAGTGTGTCAGACCAGTGGTTTAGTGTGTCAGACCAGTGGTTGTATTCAGGGTTTAGTGTGTCAGACCAGTGGTTTAGTGTGTCAGACCAGTGGTTGTATTCAGTTAAGAGCTCGGCCAGAGGAGCTGAATGAAAACAATAGGAGATGTTTGAGACTACTGCATACATCAGCAGCGCACTGCCAAACCGCTGTCTGCTGCACCGTCATCTGGTTATTCTGCTGGGATTCAGGATAATAAGACCAAACCGCTGTCTGCTGGCACCGTCATCTGGTTATTCTGCTGGGATTCAGGATAATAAGAGTCTTGGCTTGTAATGGGATCATGTTGGAACATACAAGGTTTAAGAGTGTAATACAACACACAGCAAGCTGGCCTCTTCTCTATGGACACAGTTACATTAAGCATTTAAGCCCTATACTTATGTCATACAATAGTGTCCATCCATCCATCCATCCATCCATCCATCCATCCATCCATCCATCTTCAACCGCTTATCCGTAGTCGGGTCGCGGGGGCAACAGCACCACCAGAGAGCTCCAGACTTCCCTCTCCAGAGCAACATTAGTTACTTCCTCCTGGGGGATCCCGAGACGTTCCAAGGCCAGTGAGTTGATGTGTTTCCTCCAACTGCGCCTTGGTCTGCCCCGGGGTCTCCTCCCAGTGGGACGTGCCTCGAGGACGTCCAGGGAGCAGAGTAATCTAGTAAAAGAGTGGCGACACTAGCGTTGACTCCCATTGTAACAATGGAATGCGGAAGTGCTCATTCTATCTCAATGGGATAGTTCCAATGTTTGGAACAATAGCCCATAGGCATCCGCTTTGCGGCGAGACCAAAGCGTGTCGCCACTCTCTTACTAATCCACTCGGCTAGGGAGACTAACCAGAAGCCCGATAACCACCTAAGATGGCTCCTTTCCAGGCAAAGAAGTCTCCGAGTCTCTGAGTCTCTGAGTCTCTCTCGCGTGAACTTCTCACCGTATCTCTAAGAGAGATGCCAGCCACCCGTCATGACCCACACTTCATGACCATATGAGAGTATGAACGAAGTTTGCTCGGTAGACAGAGAGCTTTGCCTTCTGATACAAATGTGTCTCATGCCGGAAATAGCCGATCAACAAACTCCCAACACGCCACGTGGTCTGCTATTTTATTGTCTGTTATTTTCTCCTATTAGAGACATGACCAAAATAGGGACACACAGAGGGTAGGAACTCCCAACTCCCAATAGTCCGAAGAAGGCTAGACTAGTGTCCTTAACACATTCCCTGCGGAACCCGATATTCCCAACCTTTTAATTGATAAGGTACTTCCCTGCGGATCACTGACGCGGATGACGCGTTCGTATGACGTAACCAGAAATCGATGAGTCACACTGGCTTGCTAGGGCTTCTGGGAAACTGAGGCGCAATGTTAGTCTATGGCTCGTAATGGCGCTGCTGTTCCTCATTGCTCTTTGTTGTCGGGTCCGCGTGATCACAACATTTTATTGGGATTTTCATAAAACAGAACGATGATCGTGGCATGGTGGTTCTTCAAAGGTATAAAGGGGAGGCGTCCAAAGGCGTCCTGTGGCACTGAGACAGTTTTAATAGTGAAAACATCGGCCGGGAACGAGAGTTAAAGATGAATTTATAACGCAGTCAACGTGTTAATGAATGTGTTGAACTGCATGCAGTGCTCTAGTTTTTTAGCCTGTGACCCAAAATAAAATAGTAATTTAATGTTGTTAAAAAAAGGTTGTCAAAGGTGCTCCTGCATCAGACGGGATAAAATAATATTACATAAAAAGAGACAGCCTTTATTATTGTGTGTGTGTGTGTGTGTGTGTGTGTGTGTGTGTGTGTGTGTGTGTGTGTGTGTGTGTGTGTGTGTGTGTGTGTGTGTGTGTGTGTGTGTGTGTGTGTGTGTGTGCATGTGCAGATGGGGGAAGAGGAGGAGCAGAGGGAATGCTGCTGTGAAAAACATGGTGATGTGACATTAGGTTGTTTATATAGATCCTGCAACATGACAGACTACTTTAGGATGCAAGCCCAAATGAGCAACTTGAAAACAAGTAACTTTTCATAAAAACAAAACCAAAGTCACCAGACTGGCTGTATATGCTTGAGGAGTGAAAACATACACATACACACGCACACGCACACGCGCACACACACACACACACACACACACACACACACACACACACACACACACACACACACACACACACACACACACACACACACACACACACACACACACACACACACACACACACACACAAGAGAATACAGCTTGGGTTCACATATATTTCTGAGTGACTCATTCCATAACCTTTGTAAAAGAAAATAACTTTGAGGAAATGTCAGTTGATTTCTTCAAAGACCATCACCAGAGCGCCAGTGGCAGGCCTGCCACCAAAGATAGGACCCATGCACTCACCAAACTGATCCGGACTAGAACTTGACCTCTCCTCTCTCTCTCCCAGTAAAACCAGACGGTCATCTGTTACAGACCAGTCTCACAGACAGCTAAAACCATATCACATTAATAATAGTTTACATAATCATTCAAAAATAATTGGTTCATCAATTCGACAAAGTGTATGTGCATTCTTTTTAAATGATGTATTTGCCACTAATCCACATCATGGATTAGCTCTCTCTCTCTCTCTCTCTCTCTCTCTCTCTCTCTCTCTCTCTCTCTCTCTCTCTCTCCTGTTTTTTATTTTATTTTTTTACACCAAGGATGCTTGCATGCATACTCCATATGCATCCATACTGGTGCATTGTACACCTATAGCCTGAGTCATCACGTCTTTTAAAGAATCCTCCCACGGACCGCTGCTATTGAACATTCATGTTACATAACAGTTATAACACTATAACAACTCAACACACAAGTGCCTATTCTCTCTCCCCCCCATCATTGGCACCATCTCACTTAGGGGTGTAACGATATAGTAATTGTATCAAAAAAATGATTTGAATTTCAAGAATCGAAGTAGCCTACAACACAACTTAAACAGCAACATTGACTTTGTATCGTATCGTATCGGTATTGAATCATTTTGCAATGCAAGTAATCGATTGTATCAATACTAATACTAATACATTACATTGTAGCAATTTTAAGAAGAACAAAGAAAAAGAGGGGTTTAATTATTTTTCCATCGCTACACTTGGTCAATTTAATAAATGTGTGTATTCTCTGTGTTCATGTTAAGGTACAGCTTTGTGATTTGTGTTCAAGTATCATGTATCATGTATTCATGTATTTGCCAGAGAATCACTGTTTACTTTTAAATAATAGTTTCGGTCAGGATTTCGGCCCAATCATAGTACTGAGACTGCACTCATAAAGGTTCTAAATTACATTTGGCTTAACACTGATTCGGCCAATGTCTCTGTTCTTGTTTTGCTGGATCTTAGTGCCACGTTTGACACTGTGGATCATTCAATATTATTACAAAGATTAGAGCACTATGTGGGACTCTCTGGAACTGTTCAGTGGTTCAAATCAAACCTTCAGAATAGGAAATACTTTGTCTCTATTGGAAACAGATGGCCATGACCTGTGGGGTTCCACAGAGGTCCATTCTAGGACACCTATTAAATCTATATATGCTTCCCCTAGGACAAATAATAAGCAACAATAAAGTAAATTACCAATTATGCACATGACACGCAAATCTACATATCAGTTACATCAACGAACTATGGTCCTGTTGATTCCCTCTGTCAATGCATTGAGGAAATCAATGACTGGATGCGGCAAAATGTTCTTCAATTAAATAAAGATAAAACTGAGATCATTGTTTTTGGAACTACTCTGCCGGGACTGGGAGAACCAAAATCTGGCACGTGGAAGGACTAGGCTCTGTGGGTTGACTCCTGTCCGGGCCCCTCCTACGTCTCACCAGGTCCACTCCTGCTCTCACCAGGCCCATGCCCTGTGCGTTGCACCTGTGTCCTCCTCATGGAGGACACAGGCGGTGGCGCTAACCCATACTGCTCACCCGGGTGCTGTCTACATTCCGGCTGTCACCTGTCTCCAGACTATACCTGGTTGTCACATTGTCTATTCCTATTAGCCACCATAAATAGAATAACTATAACTAAAAAATACTAGTGTAATTTATCACCTTGAATCGCGGTCTCTTATACCCAAGAGTCAGGTGATAGATCTTGGTGTTGTCCTAGACTCAGATTAGAATTTTAACAGTCATATCAAAACTGTAATTTCATCTGCCTATTATCACCTTAAAAATATTGCAAGAGTCAGGGGAATTATGTCCAAGCAAGACCTAGAAACACTTATACTGTATATATGCTTTTGTTTCCAGTAGACTGGATTACTGTAATGGTCTGCTCACAGGACTTTCAAACAAAGCTCTTTGTCAACTCCAACTGATTCAGAATGCTGCTGCTAGAGTCCTGACGAAAACTAGGACATATTATTTCCATACCATAATTACACCAGTCCTAAATCCTTACATTGGCTACCAGTCTCCCAGATAATTGATTTTAAAATGTTGTTACTTGTCTATAAATTTGTTTGTGTCTCTGGGACCAGCTACATCTCAGACATGAACCCCCTAGAACCCTATTGGTCATCTGGGGCTGGCCTACTAATTGCTCACCCCATAGTTGGAACAAAACATGGTGAAGCAGCATTTCACTATTATGCACCACAAACCTGGAATAATATTCCAGGTTACATTAGGAAATCCCCAAACATAGCTGTTTTTAAATCCAATTTAAAAACATATTTATTTAACATTGCCTATCCTAATGATGTCTAATAAGTAATAACAGGTCTTGCCTGGGCTTTAAATGAGCTGTGTTTTTTGTATCAAAGGTAGGGAGTATTTATTCTAATTTATATGCTCCTTTATTTTATTTTAATTGTATCTATTATAATCTGTATTAATTTTTAAAGTGCACTGTTGCACTCTTTGTTTTTATTCTGTAAAGCACTTTGAATTATACCTTGTGTATGAAAGGTGCTATATAAATAAAATTGCCTTGCCTTGCCTTACCTACTTATTTATATCCATATTCATACATTTTCCTTTAAAGGAACTTTAAGGAATTTTGAACAATCGTTGATTGTTCAAAATTGAACAATCGTTGATTGTTCAAAGTTGCCTATTTGTGGGGATAGAAAACACATAGAGGGGCCAAAGAAACACCCCACAAAGAAAAGTTGTAGCACCTTTATAAGCCTGCACTATCCACATGTTTCACACAGATTTATTTTCTTTGCTAAATAGTTGAATCATATCTTATCGTATAGCCATAATGAAGCAATATCGTCCATGTATCGTATTGTCAACCATGTGATACGTACATCACATGGTTGTATCGTTAGACCCTGAGATTCTCATTCTCTCTTTCTTTCTCTTGCTCGCTCTCGCTCTCCCTCTCCCTCTCTCTCTCTCTCTCTCTCTCTACTGCAACTTTCTCCCCCCCCTTTCACTGTACTGTAATGCCATCTCTCTCTCTCTCTCTGTCTCTCTCTCTCTCTCTCTCTCTCTCTCTCTATCGATCTTGAAAGTAGTCAATGTAGCCAGAGTCTCCAGACCCATTCACACTAATCACAAATACAAGAAGACAGGTTTCATATTCTTCTCCATGTAGCTTATATTATCTCTCCAATAAACAATCTTCCCCGCTCCTATCTCCAATAAACACAACTCTCTCCTGCTCATTCTGTGAGTCTTTACTATTAGCTTTAACAGACAAATGTTTGGGTGTCGGGTCGATATAATGAGGTCCTATAACACCGTGAAAAGCTGTTCTGAAGAGTCGTTCTGGCTTTGCCTGTCAGCTTGATTTTGGGGTGGGTTTATTATAAACCACACAAGGGATTCCTTAAAGCATTACTAATTAGTCTGTGTTTTTGAGGGGCGTTAGCCCATCCTATATGCTATATTTTCGTCCTGTCACGTCTCACATTTGCCATTGACAATGAAAGGAGAATTTACGTCATATGTGCCTGAAATATGACGTATACATAAATTCAGTTGTCAACGTACATGTCATGGTGAGTTTTTTTTAAACATTGTATCATGGTTAAAAGATAATAACATAAGTTGACAAATTAATTCATGAAGAAGTATATTCTTATTTTATTCGGATGAAGTATGACGACCTCACTTCACACGGGTGTGATTTTATCTAATGCACTGTATTTCTCATCACAGTTATTGTGTACGTATATACCATCATGTTGTGGAGATCACGGTGCCTAGCTTGAATTTCAATCTGGCAGGATGATAGCATGATGTCACACCATGTGACATCACATCACATCGCCACATTTGCCAGTTATAACTGGCACACTCTGAACATAAGAAATATCTGAGTTAAGCTAACCTTACAACGATTCACTGCCAAGACCTACTCGCACAGAATAACAGAATAACAGAATAACATCCACAAGCGAATGACTGCTCGCCCCTTTACGTAATACTGAGTTCTCTTGAAGGCCATAGAGAAGCTCCCTAACATTGTGGTCCTTAACTGAACACACAGTACATATTTTGTTCTGTAAAAAAAACGCTACATAGCAATGTACTGTAGTTACTATTCATAGAAATGTTGTGTGCGTGCGTGCGTGCGTGCGTGCGTGCGTGCGTGCGTGCGTGCGTGCGTGCGTGCGTGCGTGCGTGCGTGCGTGCGTTCGTGCGTGCGTGCGTGCGTGCGTGCGTGCGTGCGTGCGTGCGTGCGTGCGTGCGTGCGTGCGTGCGTTCGTGTGACAAGACATCTGTGTCAGATTTCTTGTGCACCACCAGTACTAAATTATCACATACATAGTAGGTTTTATACTTTTAGAAATAATTAACTTTAATTTTATCATGTACTACTGTCATGTCAATGGGGCTCAGATCTTGCACAAATTTGGAGTCATACATCAAAGATGCTTCATAGATGATTCATGTCATATAGTCTGGCCACATTAAGTTCAAATTGTGAATTTATAATTACAGGGCCCCTGTCCGGCCGTCCCTCCATATTAAAATCAACATGTAATTCTTCTTTCAGCTATAATCAGGGGTCACCAGTGCATGTTGTGCAAGTTGTGAAAGCATGCCCCACCCGTTTAGGCAATATTACTTATAGCCTACTTGTTGAAGGAGTAACCTTTGTACCCGCTAGTACCCAATGCATTACCCAGTACAACCAATCAATCAAATATGGAGATATGTGGATGTTTTAGAAACTGCCTAAATGGTAGACATCTTATTCACAAAATCTATAAGCTAAAATCTATAAGCGTTTGAACTGTGAGTTCCCTCAAATGAACCCTCTTCAACTAAGGAGCTCAGCAGTGTGTTGTGAGGGCAGGGGGAGGAGAGGATTATTGGGTTCAGGGCATTGGGACAGCAAAGGTCTCGACGGGACTCCTCGAACTTGCTTTCTGACCAGAACCCACACCTCTTTAATATTCCATCACTCCCGCTGAGAATGGAGGAGAGCGCTGTCTTTTGATCATTCCTCAGTCAGATGGCAGATGGAATTACAATGTGATGAGATTGAACCAAAACAAAACTAGAACATTGACGTGTGGAATGATCTTCTCTTGCCGGTTTCACCTCCCCAAGGAGCATGATTAGTTTGCTTTGAAAGACGTTGCTGACACACATCGATGCTGGATAGGCATGTAAGCACATGAACACACACACACACACACACACACACACACACACACACACACACACACACACACACACACACACACACACACACACACACACACACACACACACACACACACACACACTCACAAACACATAACCCAGGGCCTGGGCTATGTGTTTGTGAGTCCCAGGGGCAATAGACGCTCATTACAGAACTCAGTTCATATTTCAAAATATTGACGTACGCACCCATGCACACACACACACACACACACACACACACACACACACACACACACACACACACACACACACACACACACACACACACACACACACACACACACACACACACACACGGTTCTGTGACTCATTCCATAACCTTTGTAAAGGAAAACAACTTTAAGGAAATGTCAGTTCATCCTGTAATGAAGTAGCTTCGGAAACCCAGACATTTTTATAAGTAATGAAGTGGCAGAGCCGCCCATTAGGCAGAGCCCCAGGGGGAGGTCTGTCACTGAATTTGGCCAGGATTTTGACGCTTCCTCTTTGGGACTTATACTCAGTAGCTCATTGGACTGCAATTCATCGCTGACACATATTCCTCTCTGCAGAAGACACATCTTCGAACACTAAGCTAATGAGCCTGGGTTTGCCTCGCAAGAATATCAATACCACAATGTAGAAATACTCAATTACAAGTAAAAGTCCTGTATTAAACATTTACTTGAGTACAAGTACAAAGGTATTGGCATCAAAATATACTTGAAAAGCCAACAGTAAAAGTATTCATAATACAGAATGTCCCATTTCTATAGGTCAATTTTCGAATGCCTGCCCAAATTAAATGTTGTCCAATGTTGTCAGTCGGGTCATCACAAAATAACTGAATTAAATGACATCTTCAGCTTTGACGTATGTTTTGTATAATAGTAATCAAATTCTACAAAGTATAGCTAGTAACACAATTTTGCCTCTGAGATGTAGGTCTAGTGATGTAGAAGTAGAAGTAGAATTATCAAAAAATAGAAAATGCTCAAGTAAAGTAAAAGTACCTCACAATTACATTTGGGTACAGACAGTACATGAGTAAATGTACTCAAATACTGTCCACCACTGGCAGAAATAACATACAAGCTATACACCATCGTATGAATATGTGCAGATTTGGCTTCCCTCCTGACTGAAGAGGGAATGGTTGTGTTCTTAGCCCTACAGGTTAATTTATACACTGTGTACCGTGTTGTCTGTGTCACTGGTTTGAGTCTGGCAAGTACTGGTAACCTTTGTCCTTTGACCTGTCACTCTCCACTGTGCCTGAGTTAACCTAAACTTCAACTTCAATGTCACATCACAGGCTTAAAAAAAAAAAAAAAAAGTACAATTCATGCATTTATAAACTTATTTTTTAAGTAAAGTATGTTTCTGGATATGGATGCGGGAGGACAGTGCTCTGTAATGCAGACTGCCCTCTACTGGTATACAAGTATACCCCTCCTTTCTATTAGCCTACAGTAGAATATTATGTGTACATTTACTGTAAATTAAGTGTGACTAGTGTTGAAATGGACCCAAATGGATCCTTAAAGGAGTAGTTCACCCCAAAAAATTGTTTGTTTGTTTGTTTGTTTGGGGTTTTTGGTCGCATTCCTAAGCCAGTAATTTGACCGGCAGATTCAAAGAGTCTCCATTTTAGTCTCCTACCGGAGACTCCGAATCGGTCGGAATGCGACAAAATCCAAAACATCTCCATGAATTCAAGGCATGGGGTTTGTAATTGATAGAAAATAATGTATGTAATTTCTTAGGTGAACTCATTTAAGGACCTCGTTTAAGGGTCATTAAGAGGATTTTCCCCACTGAGGTAAAATCCCCAGTGAACTTGTGTTTGTTATTCGTTCAAGTTAAATCTTCAGTATTTATGTTTGAGAGCTTGAGTTTTGAGTTCCTGCATGTGCGGTACTACATCTTCTGTTCCTGAAACTATGTTATACTTTGTAATATGACGTTGTACAGTGGCAACAGTGGCATCATCGGTAGCAGTATCAATATGGTCAGTACTCACTTGAATAATATGAAAAAGTGACAAGTGTAACTTTAGATGCCATGGAGGATGGACATCTAGGATGGACACCTATTCAGCCAAACATTTGCTTTAACAGTAACACCAGGCCTACTGAAGACATCATCTCAACTGTAAACAGATGCTTGCAATGCAGCTTTACAAAACACTGACTAGCAAAGACTATATAAATTCAAGTTACTACTAGCCTGCTGTGCAACAACACAATACAATAGGAGGCTCTGAATACAACAATACAATAAAATAAAAATATATATAGGCTATATGAAAACTGCCTGCCTACTCAATTACAAACAAAATACTTTCTGTACTTACAGTAACGTTTCAATGTGTCTGCTTTTCAAATGACCTTCAGATTTGAGGTGTTTTAATCTTTGGTGGTATTGAAATTTCATTGGAACATGTCTTGCAAATTGTTAAATGGCGATCTTTCTCTGAGACAGTGAAGAAAGCCTACACAGCCGATCCGACATCTTGTCTCTGTCTGTATGTAAACATGAAGCACATACTGTATGCAGTACCTGTTGGAACTACCTTTAGCCATTGTGCTTTTCTGGGGATTTCAATTCTCTTAGCAGACCTTGTATTTGCTTGAACTGTGCTTACTCTACAAACTGTTAATACAATTTTCATTCAATCAATCAATTCTGATTCGCCGTGCGGCCGATGGCAGTAAACAAGGCAAATTTCATCCGCTACATTTCTCCTATATTGACATAGCCAAAATATCGGAATAATGGTTAACTCCTTATCACACCTGTTCTCAGTTGTGTCACAGCCCCTGTGTGTGTGGTTTTAGGTAGGCCTAGTCTTTTGCTTCCCACAGGTCCTGAGGAATTGCCAATCGGTGCATTGGGAGCACCTGGCCAGTGTTCCCAGTGTGCTCTCTAAAGGGCTGGGAGTTGACCGGCCTCACTCTCTCTCTCCTTCCATGAGAGCAGCAGCATGTGTTTGCACCATTCAACACCACACACTACACTCACCACACATCCACTCACTTACACTACTGATCTACTGATTAACACACCCCACTTAGTATGTTAGTATTGTTTGATGCATATTAAGTTGTAAATAAATATTGGTTTGTGCACTTTTAAACAGCCGTGTGTCTTCCTCCTTTGTTATGGAGAGCCAGGTCATAACAGTTGTAATTAGTCTGATTGTCTTCTCACCTCACATCTTCGCAATCACCAAATTCCTCTCACCTGTCCCAATTAGTTTTCCTTGTAACCATCCATTCACATTCTGGGCTCCATCTTGCGCCACCCTTATCCCTTATCCCTAAACTTATTTGCCATTTTTACTATTTTGAAAATCATTTTAATATAGTTCAACTAGCCGATCTACATCTACACGTTGTGAGCTTGTAGATCGGCTATTTTAACTATTTTTTATATGGTTTTTTTATATTAAAAATGGCAAATACGTTTAGGGATAAGGGTTAAGGGGTGGCGCAAGATATAGCCCTCTGTCTTATCTCCCATAAGTAGCCTATATCTCTGTTTCTGTTCACATCAGGCAGTGTTGAGTTCTCTAGTCCAATGGTTCTTCTCAAACTTTGAGTGGGTCGGTTTTGTTCCACTTGTACACACAGACCTACAGGGGTCTATTTGGAACCCCCTCAAGGAACCCTGAGGGTCCTGCCTGGACCCCACGTCGAGAACCCCTGCTCTAGTATCACTTAGTGTGAATTTCTAACCTTCCTCATGGTTCTGTCTGTACTGTGTACGTTTTACTTTGAATTGATACCGATCAGCTTGGATTTAATTTAATAAACTGTTTTGCCTGCCTGCATGCAGCATGTCATCAGATGTCAGGGAGGAAATCAGATCAAATACTTCAACAACCCTAGCCATGGTTCACATGACACTCGTACTTCAACAACCCTAGCCATGGTTCACATGACGCTCGTACTTCAACAACCCTAACCATGGTTCACATGACGCTCGTACTTCACAAGCGCCATGGCTTAACACATTAATCGCCCAGGACGAAGTTCTTTGTCCTTTCTATTAGTAACGCCCGATGCTCAGGACGAAGTATTGTCCTAAAGACGAAGTTTATTGATACGAGAACAGATCGCCTGGCTGTATAGCCCAGGCGCGCCTGCTGGGCTCTCCTCGGTGACGCGCAAGACTGAGACGTCATCAAAAAACTCCCTCCTCTGTTTAGCTGATGAAAACGAAAATCTTAAAACGTTCATAAATCGCGATCTAAATCATCCCGTCTTTTTCTGAAAAAAGATCCTGTGTTAGACGGCGCTCCACGGTCCAGTCGCTAGTCTCGATAGATTTATTCTTGTCTCCCGTTGTTGTCGATCGATTCTAAAGTGCTGTGGCTATTGTTAGCTGCTACACAACATCATGAACTTCCGGCCGGTCCGTCCAGAAAAGGCGTCCGTGTTTATAAATCGACTGGGCGCATGAATGTAATGGATTAAATAGTTCCGGGCAATTAAAGTGTTAACTTCCGCCTGTTTTACGCGATCGCTACATTTACATTCTAAACGTGTACATAAACATTCAGATTTCAAATATAAAGTACTCACCACGTGGGCCACGGGTGTTAGAAATGTGCTGGTACAGTGATTAGCATTGCTGCATTCTGCGTTGTTTAATAAAAGGCATTTTTATCAGAGCTGCTTTTTAGCCATTGGCTTTCAACTACACGCCCCTATCGGTCGGGAGGAGTGTGGCACTCTGAAACACTGGGTGTGTTCGATATAGGCACACTGCCAATACAGACTAATAGGCGAGTGCGCTCCCGGTGTGAAACTGTGACTTTTCCAAACGCACCCCGTTTGAGAAAAGTAGCCAGGGCATTCGGATAAAAATGCTTTTTATTAAACAACACAGCAATGCTAATCGCTGTACCAGCAAATTCCTAACACCCGTGGCACACGTGATGAGTACTTTATATTTGAAATCTGAACCCTGACCACCAAAATGTAGATGAAACACTGTCTCTTGATCTTAGCAACTTTAAATTGTGGAAAAGGTTACATTCAATATGCAGAGGCTTTGTGAACTTTCAACACAAATTGACAACAATAAATGACAAGTTAAAGGTAGTGTAAGTGATCTTTTTTGGTCAAAACAAAAGGTTTTGTTAAAAGGGGCTCCAATTTCGTAGCCGCCATTTCCCGTGACGCGGCCCGCAATGCAGCTGCGGCCCGAAAATTACAAGTATAGGAGCTTGCTATGTCCCTTAATGGTATTTTGGTCCAGCGTCAACCGCTATCTATTTAACCGGTATTTGCGCCTAGAGGTGTTGTCATGGGCGTGTTGGCACGCTTTCCCCTAAATTGCTATTTTGGCCACATACATTTGGGAAAGCGACAGTGGAGTTTAAAACCACCCGTAATGCCAAATTAGTCTGGTAGAGTGGCGCGTGGCGCGCGCTTCAATGGAGATGTCCATGGAACAGACTATAGTCAGGCTGCCTCATCTCTCCTTATTCTCCTACATCTCTTTGTAATGTTCCTATAATCAGCAGAAGTGAGTGCCTGCCACTTCCTTGTGTCCATTGTGTTTATATAATTGTATAGTCAAAGAAGTTATTTGTGCCAGCTAGGCATTGTGCGGCGTGTGCGATTCCATTTTATCGTTTAGTTCATCACCAGCACAGCAAAAGGAGTTTAATCCATCGATTTACCGAACTTTCCTTTTCGCTTCATGCCGTTCCGTAGAGACGGTCTACACGCACGATATATATACCAAACGAAAGCCCTAATTTCGTAGTAGCTCAGAACTGGGATGTTTTTTAAATGGGCGAGATTTGGAAGAAAATAAAAACGGTACGGAGGGGGGGGGGGGGGTGCAGACTTCAAGGCAGCAACACATCACTCTTCCATGGGCTATAGACCGTAAGGCTATGAAGCAATATAGAACTTGGCATAATGGGCAACGGATATGGGATCTCTTAAAGGCATTGGCACGTGGACTGGTGATTGGTTCAATTATTGTAACGCCCAAACCACACCTATGCATAATATAACAGGTAACGGAGGTGTTTTAGGGATTTAGACAGGTAACCAAAATACCAACTTTAGTGGGGGAACACCCCTTCCCCACTGCTAAATCCCCAAACAGTGTATTTAGAAAGATCAAACGAAAATGGAGCCCTATATCTCTATTCTGAAAATGATCGTTGCTATAGAGCCTTTGATCTAATCCCCATCTCCTCAGCTCTTTAATAAATAGAAAATACATTTTCAGGTGGGAAGCCAATTTCATCCAACCAGGAGTATTCCCATGTATCAACTTCAGATGTATAGTGTTCCCATTACAATTTTGTCTGCTCATTTTTTCATCACTTCCAATTTTACTTGTTTATCCTGTTATCTGTATAACTTCTCTGTCTTGATTGGATAAAATTGGTATACCGACCTGAAAATTCACATTCAAAGCTACAAAGACAGGGAGATTTACTGAACAAAGATGTTTAATGTCGAAATGTGAAAACAGAAAAGTCACCATTATAAACCCCAGAGGGACTCGTATATGGGGTGTGATATAGAATCAATATTCTCTTCTGTTCCAATCCAAACAAGACAATTAGACAAGACTATTTGTGTGGGTGTATGGGGCAATAGGACCTAATAGGCCTACTATGGGTCTTTAACGTAGAGCTATCCTCATATGGAACAGCCTCATCTGTTTCAAGCAAGACCCCAAAAAACATTCATTCAGCAAGCTTTCTTATCGATCTGATAAACCATGAAAGTTACAAGCTAATGGGGGACTATTGTCGGCCATGCAAGCTAAAAGGGCAAAGCATTGTGACTGAAGACAAGTACATGGACTCATATGTGCAAAAACTATATCTGCAAGTCTCTGGTAAACAATAACAACTGATTTCAGTCAGTAAATCAGTCCTCTTCTGTTGTTTTGGAAAAGTGATTCTGATTATTATAAGTCATTTGGATGAGAAACAGAACCAAAACCAGAAACTAGAGAGTCTATTGAGAATACCACATTTGACATTTAGGCTGCATTTGCATAGATTTGCTTTTTCATATCAAGGAACCCAAATATAATATGCATTTGGTCATGCATGGAATCCCATCTGAAAATAGTTTGTGCCAGGGAACCCCTCACGATTTCTGTTGTTAAAACGTTTTTCACGATTTCTTTGAAAATAGTAGATCCACAATCTGTTGTGAGCATAAAACGGTTAAAATGATTTTGGATTTTGGGGACCCCCTAAAGGACGCCTGGGGGTCTGCAGACTCCAAATTGAGAACCACTGGGCTATAATATTATATTTTTACTTATATAGTCTCCTAAAGCCTATATATATTTGAGCATTTTTCTCCAGTATGGATCAGTTTGATTGACAGCTGCGTTGTGTCTGTGTCTGACCTGATGAGCCTTTAGTCTGTCGCCCGCATGTCTCCCTCCACGGAAGTTCTATATATGGTGATTGACGATCATTGGCGCGTGCTCAAATCAAGATCCTTTCATTTACATGTGTAGCTGGGTGAAGAAACCAAACGGGTTGCGTAGCAACCACTAATGAACTGTGTGGTGTGTGTGTGTGTGTGTGTGTGTGTGTGTGTGTGTGTGTGTGTGTGTGTGTGTGTGTGTGTGTGTGTGTGTGTGTGTGTGTGTGTGTGTGTGTGTGTGTGTGTGTGTGTGTGTGTGTGTGTGCGCGTGCGTGTGCGTGCGTGCGTGTGTTGTAGTCATTTAAAAAACGCTATATGGACTGCCAAATGCCAATTAATAGTTGCCAGGAGACTTGGCCTCACAATTAGCCACTATAGCCTATTAATTGGCTATCCATAAAAGATAGTGATTCTATAGGCACCTTGCAAAACGTTCATCAGAGCTGAAAGTCAAGAATTATGTATCTTAGTAGCATATGGCTAAAAAAGATGCAGAAGTGGTTGTTTTGGTGATGATGATGATAATGCCGGTGATTTATTATTTTGTAGACCTTGTAAACCTGGTCTTATATCATCTCTTCTTTTTACGACCACCTCACAGCTCCCCTCCTAAAATCCAATTTATACAACGGTGTCGCTTGACAAAGGAACAGATAAGATAAGACTAATGTGACCCATGATGAGCACTGTGATAAACGCCCTTCATATAGCCATCATTGTATTTGTTTTTTAATACCGGTAATTTTATTGACCCGGCCGTCATCAATATATGTTATTTTAGTTATTTTATTTGTTGCCGCCGAGGCAATGCATGAGTGGGTGAACGCAATACGTTCTTCCAAGCGCGAGACAAGACATCTCCCCGTAACAGACCGTTACTGTGGAAACCAACTTTCATTCAGACCCGTGTGTGAACACGCACGCACGCTATATAGCGCCAACACGATGATGCTCGCCCATTCTCTCACAAATAATCGGCCTCTTTATTAGAATGATTAAAATGTCCATATATTATTAATATAGGTCTATAGACCTATACCACAGCGTGCGTAAATGGGCATTTATTGTTAGTGTGTAGCCTATGAGCCATGTATGGTCAATGGGTAACAGGACAACTCACCCCTTTTCCGGTTTCCTCCCGGAATTTTCCCCAGTGAGGGGTGGGAGAAGCTGGACAGTATAGACGGCTGGACTTTACATTTCTCTAACTATAAACTTTCTCGACAGCAGACAGCTAAAGTAGGCTACAAATATAATTTATGAAAAGCTAGAGTGAAGTCGGTTCACAGAAGTTGTATAGGCTATGTGGGGATTATTCACGATTCCATAATTTCCATTAATCCAAATATCGTTGTATGATCACAAATTAAAAGGCTGTCATCTGGACAGTGCCATTCTTAGGAGGGAAAAACAACAACTTTGTTTTTCCTTCATAAACTTGACCCAAAGCACCAAACCATGCAGGTGAATGAATGATTTGTTTACTTACAACAGTTGGTGACGGCGAAACTGTTTGCCACCTCCAGGTTGTCAATGTGGGGCGTCAGTCTGAATTCAGTGGTGCCAAACTGAACCATTCCTATCCGAAACGCACTGTATTCCTGGTCCGCTCCTCTGGGAAACAGACCCCCTGCAAACATACAGGATATACTTATAACTATAGACTATATACTATAATGTCTGTCTGTCTGTCTGTCTGTCTGTCTGTCTGTCTGTCTGTCTGTCTGTCTGTCTGTCTGTCTGTCTGTCTGTCTGTCTGTCTGTCTGTCTGTCTGTCTCCATCCATCCACTGTCTGTCTGTCTGTATCCATCCATCCATCCATCCATCCACTGTCTGTCTGTCTGTCTGTCTGTCTGTCTGTCTGTCTGTCTGTCTGTCTGTCTGTCTGTCTGTCTGTCTGTCTGTCTGTCTGTCTGTCTGTCTATCTCTACATTTTCCAATGTTAATTGATTTTACATGTATTTCTTCAGAATTACGCACAAGTCTCTTATTATTATTTTTTTACCACACAGGTTTATATTCTAGCCTACACGACTATTCTAGATTATTACAGCTCAATGTTTGATGTCTTCAGCATTATGTGCAAAGTGTCCTGGTTTGAAGACAGTCAATTAATTCAGTGCAATTATATTTATTTTATTTTTAATTAGCCTACCAATCTGAACACTGGGCGAGCCTCCGAGCGCACATCCCCACAAAGAGAGCTGCAAAAACACGGATAAATGCACTATCTTTTGCATGTCCACAGTTTTTGGGGTGTCCACATCCGAAGCAGACAGTCAGGCAGCCTTTAGATTTCCCCCCACAGCGAGGAGATGTTAGATCCCACACATTATAGAGACTTCCAGCCTGGAGGAAATGATGTGCCGCTGACGCTGACCAGTTCGCAGGTGGTTCTTTCTCGGTGAGAAGATCAGAAGAAGAAAAAAATTAAATAACTCCAGGCGCTCTTTTCCACCAACAGATAAATAATGGCGGTAGTAGGAGGTAGGCTCTATATACGCGGTCGAGCAGACTAAATATATATGTATCTTGTTTTTTCTCTTGCTCTGTTATCTTTTGTCGGAGCTTGGTGTTCTTTCAGAGCGTCTCTCCAGAGCGCAGGGACACTATAGCCTACTCGCCTCCTCCGCTCCCTTCAGCTTCACACCCACAAGTGAAGAATGTTAATGAGAGCCGGGAAAACACGACAAGAGCCGAACTCATTTGACTCCCGACACCCCCGTCCCCCGGGGTCGGTAAGTCTCGGGTTATTATGCTCTGCGGCGCTATAGGTGTCCTTGCCCTTGCCGGCAAGTGAAGCGCTTGTCGGCAAGCGACCGACCTTATACCCATTGAGCATACATTAAGCTCTTCACTCCACATTACAAGTGGGGTAAATGTTTGCTATATACAGTGTGGTAACATGTATGCAAGCTGGAACAGTGAGGGTTTAAACTGTTATGGCAAAACTATGGGCCTGTTCCATTGCTTTAAATTAAAACATGCTCTTTATTGTAACCTAAAGGCAACAGTGTATCACTATACATGCAGGCTGTATCAGTATGCCATTTAGTTATAGCATAATGTCTTATCCTACTAAAACATGACACACACACATTGATGTATTGATTGGTTGATTGATTATTGATTCATCATCTGTCACCGGGTGTCAATTTGCCTCCCTTTGACCACATGTGACCACACAGCCAAACAACCAATTAAACGAGACCAAAATCAGCATATAGCCCACTTTCATTTCATTACTTAAATATTAATTTTATATTTTCCCTGAGCGCAGCATTGTGCTCTTATCAGCCCGTTTACAATTCTGTGTAAAATATAGTTTCCGATCATTAATTCCAAGTTGTGAGTTAGGACCCGAGTGCAAATCCCCTCCCGTCATCATGTTCTCTCTCTATGCCCTCAGTTTTCTGTCTAGTAGGCCTAGCCTATCCGATCTAAATGTCAAGGGGAGGGAAGCCAAATAGCTTAAACATTACATTCATGAGCATAATACGATTCCTAATGCCTTCAATTTATGGACTATAGGCGGCAGCCAGGAATATTACAGCTATATGAAACAATATATTTTATATGAAAACTGAATTAAGCTCAACTAATCCAAAAAATAATGATAATCTTCAAATTAAAAACCCTTGGGGCGAAAAGTGGTAAAACTTTATTTTTACAAGCAAGCATACGGAGTAGCTATTAATTAGACTTTATGAGATGCAAGGGCGAATGCACATCATAATCATGTGACGAAATATGTTTGATTTGATTTATTTGAGTAGGCCTATATCAACAGTCCTATAGTTTAGGCTGAGAGCAGAGCCGGCTCCACATACAGTACATGGACAGAGCAGTGGCACATTTCAGCACCATGGACAGCACTACAGTGTTACATAATTGTCACTGGGCTATTCACTTGACAGACTGCATCTTCTTTGTTTAACCGAATGGGTTCCCAAATTGCATTGTCTGTGAAAACAACACTTACTTAATTATGTCAGTGAATCTAGCCTACCACCATGTAAGCCCATGCAGTCTAGACAATGATTAATCGCAAAGTAACCACTTGCAACCATTTGTCAATATTATCCCAAAATGTCACACCAACGGGTCAATTCAGACCGCTGCATTTTGGTGTTGTGTGGAGACTGTGGACTGGGCTTTAGTTTAGATTGTTGTTAATGTTCAGTGCTTCTCAAACATGTTTATGTCAAAGACCCCCAAAATGATTTGTATTTTGTCGCAGACTCCCATTGGAATATATTTTGTGCCAGCGACCCCCTTTATAGCAGAACTACAAGCTCACAAACGTTGTGTGGGCCTGTAGATCGGCTATTTTTGAACAGCCTATACGTTCTTACATTGTCTGAGCAACATTTCTTTAAAACTATTTGACCTTGTCTAGGTTGAAGTGGTGTGTGCATCTGCTGCTACCAGACTGATGTTATTGGATTGTAACTATCCTTTGAATGACTCTTTTAATTATCCTATCCGATCCCACACTGTGCCAAACTACACTGCTCAAACCAAGAGAACATTAACCTGTCAGCATGTGGGCACTATAAATCATAGAGTGGAGTCACTTTTGACTCCACTACGTACATTTCTAGGAAGGGACTCTTGGGACCCAAACATAAGTACAAATATAGCTATTATGAATTAAGCCCTATTTCAAATATATAGTTCAATCTACAAGCTCATGCACTGTCAGCTTGTAGATAAGCTATTTTTTAATATAGCTGGTCTAAAACAAGGCAAGAGGGGTTAAGGTATATTTTGTGAATATAATATAAATCTGCAAAGTAAATAGTTACTCAAATGTTCAAATAATTGTAGTGGAATGAAAATGACAATATTCACCTCTCAGACGTATAGTGGAGTAGAAGCATAAAGTATTGAAAAAAGGGATTACTCAAGTGAAGTGAAAGTACCTCCCATGTGGACTGTGCGAGTGTTCATGTGGGCAGGGGGGATGGGGCAGGGGGGATGGGGCTCATTTTGAGTGTAGAGATCAAGGGATGCATATTCTATGAGGAGCCTGCATCCAGCCCACCTGGCCATTGGCAGCGTCCCCACTGAAGCACTGCTGGCACCTCTGATCGCAGGAAAATAGTCCCAGCCCTCCGGTTAACTGCCGGGCCATCACACGCTTGCATGCACGCAAGAGCGTGCCCACACACACACACACACACACACACACACACACACACACACACACACACACACACACACACACACACACACACACACACACACACAGTCACCTGTACTTAGCAGTTAGTAGGACAGAGCTGTGATTCCGACATAAAAGCATACAAAAAAGATTATACTGGCACCAATAAAGTAGAAAGAGAGAAAGAGAGAAAGAGAGAAAGAGAGAAAGAGAGAAAGAGAGAAAGAGAAAGAAATAGAGGGAGAGACAAAGAGACAGATGGTCAGAGAGACAAAGCAAGTGGATGTGGTTGGTTTGGTTTGGCTCCATGGGGAAATATAAGTCAGCTAAGTGATTCAGAAGCTAAATGACTTTTTCCACTTGGCTGTTGTTTTGTTGTGCTGTTCACTTCGATCTGCCTTTTGAAACCAGCTTTCCTCCCTGGAGAAACAAGAGACCAGCCTGCATGTCCTGTCACAAATGAAAAGGAGATTTGATAAATGCCCAACCGAGCATGGTAAATTATAAAAGATCAGTCCAGGAGCAAAGCAATAGGGAAGAGAAGATATATCAATTTATACATTTTGTTTCTGTCCCATTTTCTTTTGGTTTTAAACAATTTATTCTATAAATAATACAAATAATGTATGATTAAATGATATGTAGTTAATGAAGATGCTAAACTCAGTGATCATGTTGACAAACACAAGGTTGTAGGTTTTTCACCGGTGTCTACTGATGTTCATGACATCAGCATGTATATGCTAATATGTTCCACTCTGGGCCTGTAACCAAAATATGACACAGACTGGCACCGAGGAAATCTGAGAAATCAGGGAAAATACAGATTTTCTGCCCTATTTTGAGGAGGCGCGCGTGGCATCGTGATCCCACGGCACAGTGCCAATTGATTAGAGTGTAAAGTAAAAGATGCAGAAGAGGCTATATGGCCATGTGTCACCAGGAAATGGTGGGAACAATTAGTAGAGAAATATTCAACAAGGCCCATTAAACGGTTCATTTAGATCGATTTGCAACAAAAAGGATTCCATTCACAACCTTCTAAATTCAGCATCAACTGTTTCACTGAGTCTAACAAGCAGGGAACATTGCCAAGTCCAGAGAGAGAAAAACAGCTCGGTCTGTCTGATAATTAAACATTAATCCTCATTAATGCACCATGTGAACTACTTGAATTTAAGCTACAAGTATCCAACCAACAGTAGAATACTGTGGTTAAAAATGGTCAGCTCCCAATGACCAACAGTAGAAGACGGTAAGGTACTGTAGTTGTACTGCATGGGCAGCTCCCATTGGCCAAAATAGAAGATTATAGTTGTACCGTCTGTATCGTTTACACATGTATGTAAATAAACGGCATAAAGAATATAAGTTATGAATATAAATACAAATTACTGTATTATATCGTACTTGTATTATTTATTTATTTCCCACCAAGGAATCAGACTATCCAGCATAGCGCTATCCACCTCGGAGGAAACTCTGGTAAGGCCGGCAGTGTCGGTCTATGGTGTCGGTAGGCCAATCAGAGGCAGACAGGGCGTTACCATGTCTATGCTCAGACGTAGAATAGATATACGCATTCCTGAGCCTCCATTGTCACACTAACAAAAATAAACTCCTCCCTTTGAACAGGTCCTCAACACCAACGTCCGTGAGACAGAGCGTGGAAATGTCCACTTTCAGCCTGGTCTCATGTTGTTCTACTGAAAGTAGGTGGGACAAAGGTTTTCAAAGATCTTTAATCAATCAATCAATCAATCAATCAATCAATCAATCAATCAATCAATCAATCAATCAATGATATTCAACTTGCAGCCCGCAGGCCAAATCAAGCCCCTGGTGAGCTTTATTGTGCCCCCCGGTAGCACATTCCACATTCCAATGTAAGAATAAATGTAAACTAAATAAGTCAATCAGGCGGGTCACAGAGCCCTGCAGGTTAACCCCTGGCTTAAGTGGTTAATCTCAAAACAAAATACTCAGCGAGGTCTTCTTTACAACAAACAAGAACATACAGTAGGCCTACGTACATATCACTTACACACATACAAACACATACATACAGTACATGCACATACACACATCATATGAACATACATATTTTAGTATTCAAGTCACCTTATTTTCAACATAATGCATGTGTGAGCACTCTTAATAAACAGGTTCAGCACAAAAATGTTTCACAGAGGATGTACGGGTGATTAAACTTGAAATAAGCACCATTCTATTATAAAGTCAAGTACAGTATTAGACCTACAGTATAGTGGTACTGACCTTCTGGCAGCCTCCTGCTGACAGATCCTGTTGGATTAGAAACCTGACTGGCTGACATAGGTTACTGAGCTGGCAAACAGTGGGAGCAACATGCGCACGCACGCACGCACGCACGCACGCACGCACGCACGCACGCACGCACGCACGCACGCACGCACGCACGCACGCACGCACGCACGCATGCACGCACGCACGCACACACACACACACACACACACACACACACACACACACACACACTGCTGAGAAGTGACAGTCCTGCCTCAGCGATCAAAGCAATCATGAGATGTTGTTCTGACCAGGATGTCCTTATTAACACATGAAGGACCGATTTTCCTATTTTTACTGAAGAATATGCCAGGTGGTTTCCATTTTTAATGCAGAAGAAGATTATCTCCACCAGGCCGGACAGCCGAAGGCCAGGGGGTTGTTTTCGGCATGTGTATACATGTGTGTCTGTGTGTCTATCTGTGAACAGCTAATATCCGACACCGCTGGACCGGTTGCCATGCAACCCTGTATAGGCTAAGGAAGGAAGACCCTCTAACCCCAAAGATATTTATTGGCTCATGCCGCAACTCCCAATTACACACACAGCCCATAATGGCTTTATCAAAACATCCTTTTTGCTTCTACCTACTCCTACAGATTCGGCACACCATCATACCTCTTTAGTCATGTGATCAGCATGGTAGAGTTTTGATATTCCATTCCGATTGGCAGCTATTGGCTTTTAAAGTTCGTAAGAGGGGCTCGTTTGCACGGAATGTCACAAATAATGTACGCAGCATTCGCTCTGTGTGAAACTTTGCACGGACACTACCAGTATGCCAAGGAAGAACCACCACCCTGAAGTGTTCAAATCGGCCTCATGTTGGCGCTATAAGAGGTCGCTTCACGTTTTGGTCTAAAATTGTATGTACAATAAATAATTATTTTGCTGAAAAAAATCTTGTTTTTCATTTTCATTTCTTGAAAGAATTATCTTGCGTTTGTACTCTTTATAAACATGTGTCATGTCTAATGTCATCCTACAAATGCCTTCTACAGTATGTGGAGAACCAGTACACTACTACAGTGACTGTGATTCTAACAGCCTTGACCTGTAGAGGGCACTAAATAGCAAACTCTTAATTCAGTGTTGGAGATGAGACATTAGGATGGATCCAGGAATATGGATCCAGGAATATTTGAGGTGCCCTCAAATATTCCACATTTCTAGATTCTATAGTTTGATAAATTTTATGTGGGAGTGTGTCACCTAGTGTGTGTGTGTGTGTGTGTGTGTGTGTGTGTGTGTGTGTGTGTGTGTGTGTGTGTGTGTGTGTGTGTGTGTGTGTGTGTGTGTGTGTGTGTGTGTGTGTGTGTGTGTGTGTGTGTGTGTGCGCGTGTCTGCTGATGATCTTCTGACTGAGAAAATAAATACAGTAGTCTGAGCAAACAGAGGCAGCTATCCACTCTGCTCCACTGCGCCAAGTTCAATGTCAATGTCATGACATCAGGTGGCCATCTATCTCGCCTCATTACGCCACAGACAGCGTTCATAAGACGTCTCGCAATGATAGTCAGAGGGCATATTGCCCCTGTATATTTGCTATGAATAATTGATATTGGTTTTGGTGGATTAGAGCAGGTCAGAGCTCTGCGGTAGAAGCAGCTGTGCTGATGCTTAATGCGCATCTCAGTGGGAGATCAATGCATGGGTTCTTCTCTCTAAGAACTCTCAGGAGTATACAATTTACTGTAGGCTAATACGCACAGGTAGCTGCCACTGTAGCACTGCACAACACACACACACACACACACACACACACACACACACACACACACACACACACACACACACACACACACACACACACACACACACACACACACACACACACACACACACAAACACACACACTCTCTCTCTCCCCTCTAAACCAGGAGGATGTCCAGGACCCCTGGGGGGTCATCACTCATCAGAGTTACTACTACAAATATTTGTGTGATAGGATTTAATTTCGTTTTTAGCCCTAGCGTCCCTATTCTGAGAAGAACTTTGGCGAAATAGCAGATCTATACTGCGAGAGGGAGGTCTATAGCAGGACTCCTGGATCGCTGCCCTCTGCACTTTCCATATCTTACATCAGGTTATTGATACAGTGTCGTTAGCTAAGCTGTCGCGCCACAGTGCAATAGGTAGGTGGACGCCTGGACGGTGGTGCGCTTTCCCCTTCTGGCTTTGCCCTGAATTGCCCTCAATTTACTTGCCTCAAGTTCATGGGTGCCTGACCCAGTCCCAGCCTCATCCTTCTCTCTCTGACTTTGTCTGTGACCCGTGGTAGCCTGGTAGGTCCCCATAGAGGTCCACATTTCTGATGTGGTCTGTCCATGTGACACCCAGTGCCATTCGTAGCATTCTTGTGTAGACTCCATCCAAGGCTCTTTCCTGTTGTGCTGTGAGGGTCCATGTCTCAGTCCCATACAGCAGTACTGACTCCACACTGTCGATATATGAACAGCCGCCTCTTGAGGTCTTTTCCCATGTCTGATTTCCACACTCTCCTCATCAAGTGCTCTTGCCTGGAATGCCTTCATGTCTTCTGTGTGTTATGGCCGCCTCAATGGATTTCCAATGGGAGTCACATGGTTTGAAGACACAACCTTGTTGCAATGAGAAAATGGAAGACATCATTCTCACGATAATAAAAATCTAAACGTTTTTGTAAAAAAATATTGTTTAAAAAGAAAATATATGCCTAACAATGATGTCACTGGTGGACGGGTTTCTGAACTGCCCACAGCCCTCCTATGAGACACAGACTGAGTAGAAAATGTTATCATGATTATTAGTGAGGACCTATTATATGAAGATAGGTTGAAAAGTGGTGAAGTGGTCCTTTAACTACTGATTGACGGTTTAAGGGGTAAAAAGTTTGAAAATACACAGTGACATTAACATTAATCCAATGCACTGATGACAGAGCTGTCAAAATCTATGAAGCTATGAAATCTATAAAAAATTTAATACAATTTGTAGGGGGGTCCCTGCTTCATCTCCCCCTCGGCTAGAGAGTCCTTGGCATGAAAAAAATGTGAAGAACTGATGATTTAGAGGCGGAATATTGGCAGTTTGTCTAAAATGTGACAAATAAGCAGCTAATAGTGAGTTATGACTACAGGTGACACAGTCGTTTCCCCACTTTGTTTTTTAATTATTTCAATTTACCACATCTAATTCATCATAAATCATGTGGTTCTGTAAAATCTATTTATCTGACAATGTGCTTGGAGCCCTATTTGGCCGCTTTTCAGTGCTCCATGGTGAGTGGAGAGTAGAGTGACTGTGGCAGTGGAGATTGAAGGAGCAGTGAGGAGATTTTGGACACACCTGGGCCTCATCCTCAATCAACCAGCCAAAAATCATGTGGTTCTGTAAAATCTATTTATCTGACAATGTGCTTAGAGCCCTATTTGGCCACTTTTCAGTGCTCCATGGTGAGTGGAGAGTAGAGTGACTGTGGCAGTGGAGATTGAAGGAGCAGTGAGGAGATTTGGGACACACCTGGGCCTCATCCTCAATCAACCAGCCAAAAATTAAAGCCGGAGAAGAACAGCATCTTTTTTGCTTTTCCTCACGGTGAAACCTTAACCTGTGGGCCTGTTAGAATGTTTTTTGTTAAACGGATTGCACCCTAAACTGTTATGTTCAGAGGGTAGATTATTTAGTTTGGCCTTTCTTTTTCAGGTAGAGTGGTGTTTTTGTTTGTTGTTATGCTTTATTTTTTTATTTTTTTTAGTCTCAAACACACCAAGAGAAGCTCATTTATTGTTTTGCTTCTCTTGGTGTGTACGAGGCTTTAGTCAGTTGCTGTCACCATACGTTTTATATTAGCAGCCTGCTCACTCCTCATACATTGAAGGAAGCATGAGCTCAGTTTGGGGCTCTCCCCAGGTTGGCAGAGGGAGACTAGTGCCAAGGATGACAGCTTAGGTAATTGGCACGGGTGAAAAATGGGTTAAAATCGTAGGATAAAAATGTAAAGAGTAAAAAAGTTTGATATTAGTAATACATGAACACTTTTTGTGATAATTTAGATGTAATATCAGAGCATACCTATTTACACGCACCTCTTTTGGTAAAGAACAAACGACAACGTTTCGATCTTGATACTGACCCGACGAAGATCTATCAAGATCGAAACGTTGTCGTTTGTTCAATAAAGTAATTCTTTACTTCCAATTTAGATGTAATACTAATTTTCTAGCCTTAGACTGCATATCGTAACAATGATTCAAATGAACCTGCATATCATTTGTTGACTGGGGTCTTCCAGGGGTCTGTACTTGGCACCCTTCTTTTCCCCCTCTACAGTACATAAAAACTCTTCACCGAAACTAGCTAGTTGTGAGCTTGTAGATTAGCTGTTTTCACTGAATTGTTTAACTATTGACAGGGTTCATGTGCATAAATCTGGTTTCCCTGTGTCCTATATTTTATACGATAGGTTATTATACAAAACACAGACTGTATTACATTTAGTTTTATATAAAATGTTATTTAAAAAAAAAGCAACACTATTCCGACACATTAAGGTTTTCATAACTTTAATAGTTTGCTTGTAAATTTCACACGTGGCAAAAACACATGGCCACACAGGAGTGACCCATTTATTCAAGGTATGAGTGTGTTGGACTGGGGATGAACGGGATTGAGTGAAAGCTCATTACCAAACGTTACAGTTAATGAGTGGCAGTGTCACATTGACCATCAGAACAGCTTACAAGGTCTTTCACAGATCCACACAGAGTCTTTGCAAATGCAAATCATAGCAAAACTCTAATAAATAAGCATAATTATATATTTATATATTAAATATTCATATACATGCAATTTTCAACATGCAAGGTACTTACAGTAGCCTACAATGGTATACATTGTACTGAAGGCTAAATAAAAGTTGTAACATACTAGCGAGTTCCCGGAAATGGGCAGGGGGTATACGGTACTTATTTACAATGCTCTTTCATAGATCTCTGCAGTATTATTTTGAATACATTATCTTATCTTTTTGATTGTGGATTTACAATACACGTGGATTTACTTAAACACCCTTCATCACAATAATTCATCCTGTGATGCTGTACCTTTCTCTCTAGTACCAATATCAATAAAACCAGGGTTTCACTACAAAACGCCATTAATCCATTTTTTACAAAGATAGAAAAACTCTTAGGATATTCTTTGTTCAATGTTTCAAAAAATAGAACTGCATGGGTAGGTAGAACAACTCTAATGGCACTGTGTAATAAGCATATCGCTTCTGAGCAGCACTGACATCAACACGGTGGATATCTCTATAATTTTGGAGTGAAACCCTTTAAATACAGTAAACAGTGAGCAGTAAGGAGCTTGTGTCGCGAGGTAGAGGAGGGAGGAGGTGAGGGAGGCAGTGTTCACAGGTACACAGACCAGTAAATGACGTTGAAGAAGAGGAAGGTGAAGGGGAACAGTGCGCGGGCGTATAGGTCGACGCGCTTGGCGGCAGAGGGGATGACCGGTTTCGGAGGAGGCGGTTTCTTCTGCTTGGCCTTGGACTTGCCGTGGGCACCGAGGTCAACGGGTTTGCCGTAGCAGTCAAAGTTTGACAGCTCAAAGTCCCGCGGCAGAGAACCCACAATGCTGAAGTCGTTGGTACGAAGGTCCGACTTGGACGTGCAAACCTTTTTACAACGAGTCTCCCCAACCTGCAGAAGCAGAGAGAAGCAGTGGTTATATAAATAGCACAATTTTATATCAGACAGCCCAGGTGAGTAGAGACAAACACCCTACTTCACATGTGCAGACTGTAGCTCTAAATCTGACATATTCCTCTTTCCAGCAAATGGAATCTACAGTATCATACATTGTAACAGAGCCAACAGACTCACATTTCTCTCTCTCTCTCTGCCCCCCCCCCCCCCCCCCCCCCCTCTCTCACAACAGATGGCTGAGATCAGCTTTTCTGACCAAGAGCCAGAGAGAGGGGCATCAAGTCCACAGAAAAGCTATACTGTCTGTTTCTCCTAAACTCTTTCTTTCTAAGTTTTCCTACTGTCTGTCTCTCCAGTACAGAGTAGACCTACTGTTATGCAGGGTAGCTACTGATTTGACTGTACTGATGTGCAGTGGTGGAAGAAGACTTTTTCTTTTCTTAAGTAATCAATACCACAATGTACTAATACTCTGTTACAAGTAAAGGTCTGGTGTTCAAAAATTACAGTATTGGCATCAAAATATACCAAAAGTAAAAGTAGTCATTACGCAGAAAGTCCCATTTCACAAGTTCATCATTATGGTAAATTTTTGTTTTGAAAATAGCAGATCTACAAGCTGACAACGCGTCGCGAAGCAACATGCTGTGAGCTTGTTGATCAGCTATTTTAAAATAGGCAAAGTATACAGTATAGGGCATTTATGTTTTGTACAGTAATAATCTTCGAAAAGTAGCTAGTACGTAGTAACTAACGCATTCAAATAATTACAGTGGTGTGAAAAGTGACACTCCATGCCACTTGACGCCTTATGACTTCTATTTAAGTGCAGTACGTGAGTACATTACTGCCACTGCAGGGTACTGATATGCATTGTTTTTCTTTATGATTCAAAGTTGTATTGCTTTTAACAGTTAAGACCTGGGTGACATTATTTGACACTGTATCCAAGGAAAAATAAAAGGATGTTGCGCTCACACCACAATGGGATCTCTGACAGCAATATGCATTACAGTTGGGTGCCACCGATATTGTCCCTTATCATTTGACCCATTTAGGCCTGACCTCAAAATTTAAAAAAATCCTAAATCCTCCAGTTTTCTGAAATACATATTTTCACGATTTTAAAAAAATAGCAGACCTACAAGCTCGTAGCGCGCCACTCGGTGGCGCGCTATGAGCTTGTAGATCTGCTATTTTTCAATAGCTAAATTATAACATAATGTTTAAAACACCAAAAGGGGTTCCCGCCCAAAATGGGTTAACTGTCCTTTTGCGCAGATCACGCAAACCTCAGCAAAAAGAAAAGGACAATATCGATGGCCTCCAACTGTATGTATCCTCCCCATTTACGGATATATTGATCCAGTCTGTCGGACCTCCTATATGCCACTTCTTCGTATGCTGCAACCCTGCCTATCTCCACAAACCAGTCATGAAATGAGGGACTCCCCGACGCTTTCCGACCCCTCATCAATACCTGTATACCAATCATGATAGCCGTGAGGATGAAATCTACATAATCACAGTGAGCAACCTGCTTTGGGTCACCCAGTATATAAAGCCTAGGGCAGACTGATATGCATTGTAATTTGTACTGATGTGTAGGGTACTGACATGTAGGGTACTGACGTGCACGGTATTGACGTGTATGGTGCTAACGTGCAGCGGCGTCGCCTGGGTGCCGTTGACCGTGTTGTTCTTCAAGGCCGGTGTCTTTCCCTCTGCCTTATCCTTGGCCGCCATCTTGGCCTTCTCAGCCTCTATGCGTTTGGGGCTGTTGAGCATCACCTGGACAACGGCGTACTCCACCAGCGAGGCAAAGCCAAACAGCAGGCAGGCGATCAGCCAGATGTCGATGGCCTTCACGTAGGACACTTTGGGCAACTCTTGGGCCAGAGATGTGCACTCAGAGGACAGAGACAACACCGACAGGATGCCTGAACACAGAAGGGAGGGATGGAGGGAGAGAGAGAGAGAAGGAGTTATCTTATCACTCACCAGTCAGCAGAGACAAGAGAACGGTGAAAATAGGTAGATAAAGTTTGAATTGTATTGGCTGAAGAAAGGATCCTTGGAATCCAGTGATTTACCTAATTCTCTCTATCAATCTCTATATTAATCATGCTGTCCAGATACAAGTATTGCAGTAAAACAATGATGTGTGCTAGAAGAGACAGTCTCTGGAAAGCAGCAGACCTCACCTAGCATTGTCCAATCCTCTCACCCAAAGGCCAAATCAATGAAAACATTCATGTCCCTGTTTGCAGGACAGCGGTAATGTGCAAGGACACCCTCTGGCTGGTTAGTAATATATTGTAGTTAGCATAGGCTAACCACGTACGATAACATCAAGCAGTTTAGTGTCACGTTAGCTAGGAACATTATTGTTGTCTCTTTAAAAACATGTCTAAAGAGTACACAGGATAATTAGGAAAATACGTCTGTGTTCCATTAGGGGGGAAAGGAAACAGGCCTTTCAAATAACGCATCTGTGAAGACTGTGATGTTGTGCAGGGCCGTAAATGAGCTGCTTTTCTCAGAGCTTATTGAAGGGCAGGTTAATTATAAACACAGTCTATTTTTGCATAACAAAGGAAGCTGAGGCAGAACAGAGCATTTCACCTCCCTGGTTCATATTATGATGATTGTAGTGTGAACTGAAAGATCCAGTTCATTCCCCTCCACCCGCCAGTCTAGCATGTAGAACGTCATGCTCGACATCTGTGAAGAACTGTTTATTGTCCTGACATTGTTTTATGTATTGTAATTTGTTATTGCCCTAACTAATTGCTATACAGTATGTCCTGCATACTTGCAATAAAGTGTTTCTGACTTCTGAGTTTACACTGTACATAAGTCAACTGTCTTGTACAGTACATGCATCTGGTTCCTGCCAAAAAATATTACAGATTCTGACTCTGAAGGATAATGATTTGATGACTCTTCTGTACACAGAAAGGCCTACAATTACCAATACTACCACACACTTGTATCATGGGGACCTCAAAAGCAATTATTTGTTAAAATTCCTAATCCTAACCCTGCCGCCAACCAAGATTCTGGTTGGGGGCCATATTTCTTAGCCATGAAAATGTCCCTTTCCCTCAAGGGGACCTGAAAAACGTCCCGAAACGGAACATTTGAAAATTATTGCTATCCTTGTGTGGATTTGTGGTCCCAACATGGATATGGATAGTAAAAGTAAAACAAACGCAGACACAGACACAGACACACACACACACACACACACACACACACACACACACACACACACACACACACACACACACACACACACACACACACACACACACACACACACACACACACACACACACACACACACACACACACACACACACACACACACAATCCAGCAGCGGTCCCAGCTCTTTGGGAGGTGACTGACCTGAAATGATTCCACTGTGAGAACGGAGGTGAACGGAGCTCTCGGGACCAGATGGAGGGATGATGATGATGATGATGATGAAGGTGACGAAAGGGGGAGATAAACAACTGGAGGAGTGGATCGAAGGAGGAGGAGGATGGTGAGTCGAGGTGGAGGAGGGGAATGAGACAACAGTGGATGAATCTTATCTGTAAGATCCAGAGGTGTTCGTTGTGGCAGCAACACCGTGATGGTGTTAAAAGATCGATGTGGTTAGTAATTTAGATCAACACTTTGCACGTTAATCCCATGTACAATGCACTTCTGTCTTTTGTGTGTTCATCTTTTATTCTAGCAACTTAAAGGACCACTTCACCACTTTTCAACATCTCTTCATATAATTGGTCCTCACTAATGTTCATGATAAAACACCACAATTTTTTCCTACTCAGTCTGTGTCTCATAGGAGGGCTTTGGGCAGTCCGGACACCCGTCCACCAGTGACATCATCATTAGGCAGATTTCTTTTTAAACAAGATTTGTTTTAAAATATATTTAGATTTTTATTATCGTGAGAACGATGGCTTCAACTTTTGCATTGCAACTTTTCAGGAAAAGAAAGCCTGCCGTTTCTATTAGCTTGGATTCACCATTGATGATGTCACTGGTGGACGGGTTTCTGAACTGCCCACAGCCTTCCTATGAGACACAGACTGAGTAGGAAAAAATGGTAGTATTTTATCATGAACATTAGTTAGGACCAATTATAGGAAGAGAAGTTGAAAAGTGGTGAAGTGGTCCTTTAACTGTCGTCCTTAAGTATTTAGTGCACAGTACACATCGGCTGCTATGCTCACGCATCTTAACTGACCTCCTTAAGTATTGAGTCTATCTCAGGTATACTATGTGTAAATATTTTTGTTTTATTTCTTGTGGTAAAAGCTACAAGAAACTGTTTAGTTGTACGTTTTGTAGCAAAGGCTTCAATATCTGATGTGAGGGGAACCCCTTTTCTTTTTTCCCTGCCTTGATCTCCTTGTGCACATTGAACACATTTTTGAAAATGTTTGAATAATATATATTTTTTAACACAAATCTTCTCTTCTGGGGGTCCCTGACACAAAACATTTTAAGACAGGGGTTCTGCGGCTAAATACATCAGTATTGGTATAAATACCACGCTGTTGATTGTCTTAGTGGAAGTGCTAGAATTTGGCGGAAGTGGAAAAATGACAACTTCCAGGGGAAGTTCAACCCCTGGAAGCCCCGCTCCCGGCACTCTCTCTGCCTCTCTTCTCAGATGAGTAATGCTGGGCCTGAGGCTATATAAATACACATGGATGGGTAATTGGGTGTTCCCTGTTCAGGAGAAATGAGAATGACTTCTAAATGTCAAAGCTCGGCTTTAGGTCTGTTCGGTGTGACTGGCGTTCTATTTTAAAGTGTTTAATAAAATCTGACATTTCCAACACAGAGAACTGATTATGTGGTTGTATAATATTTCAGAAACTGCGTACGATCTAGTCTACCATCCAGAGTGTGAACTAACAGAGCAGAGTGTCTGTCTGAGGTGAATCATGTCTCTATCATGGCATTTCACCAATCTCCCTTTCAGCCCAAACCTCCAGAGCTTGGTCTTCCACTTTGGATGAGACAGGTCTTAGCAGGAACTCAGTTCTCTCTATTCTACATGTCTGTCTGTCGGTATGTATATTGTGGAGAATCGCTCTGGGCCCGAACCTCTAACCTCACCCACCAGGGGGAGCCTAGGCTTGGGGCGAGACATCAGCACCATGGACAGCTCATAGGCCTAGGTCAGCACATCGATGTAAAGTGAATAGCGATACATGCATGTTAAATCAGTGGGAGGGTTATATTTACGCCTGGGAGGGCCGATTAGATCACCTACTGTACAAACAGGCTATATAAGCTGACTGTATCAGAACTCGCTCTCTCCTTGGGGGGGAGGGCGGCAATGATGTCGGGCGGGAGCAACACATTCCCCTTTTGAAATGCCAGTTTGAGACAAAAAATGTCTCTTGTTTGAGGAGACAGCCGCAGGCTCTCGCTTGTGTTCTGACATCTACTCTGTGTTTTTTCCATAGGCAGTAGAGTAAAACTGGAAATACCCTGATCCGGAAAGTAGTAGTAGTGTTAAAACCTTCCCTGCCCACTTTCCAATAAACTTTCTCAATAAACTGTTGTGACTTGCACCTTAAACATGACTCAGTGTGCCAGTCTGCCAGTCAGTAATCTGCAACAGTATAGATATGATAGTCTGTAACCCAAAACACTATAGAAAGATAGTCTGTAAATGGTGCATTTATATAGCGCCTTTATCCAAGGCGCTTTACAGAGATTGTGCATTACATTCACCCATTCACACACCGATGCCGGAGGAAACCATGCAAGGCACCAACCTGCACATCGGGAGCACTTAGGGGTTCAGAGTGTTGCTCAAGGACACTTGGACACTAACTCTGGGGGACCTTGAGGTTGCCATCCGGTCACTCTACCAATGTGCCACTGCCGCCCCAGTCTGTAGTCTAGACCAGGGGTTCTCAACGTTTTTGGCCGGGGACCCCCGAAAATGCTTTGGCAACGTCTCGGGACCCCCGCCCCGCCCCCTCCCGACCCCCAATATAAATTGACTGCTACAATAACCTTAAACCATTTTGGGCGGGAACCCCTTTTGGTGTTTTAAGCATTGTTATAATTTAGCCCATTTAAAAATAGCAGATCTACAAGCTCATAGCGCGCCACCGAGTGGCGCGCTATGAACTTGTAGGTCTGCTATTTTTTAAAAATCGTGAAAAAAGAATTAAAAAACAAAATCTTTTTTTTTTTTTTTTTTTAATAATTTGGGGACCCCCTAAAATAATTTGGCGACCCCCCCGAGGGGTCGCGACCCACGGGTTGAGAACCCCTGGTCTAGAGCTGTATAGAATGATAGTCTGTAATGATGTGATTCAGGACCAAAGGATCCCTGACTCAATTCATATGCTCTACGTCTGTCAAATAAATAATTGAGCCTCGAATAACCGCCGACATTGGGGGGCAAATGCGCAATTGAGTATTCGATTAGTGGGTGTGGCTCAATCGCTCAATGTTTTATAATATGAAGTCAACCAAAGCAGTATGCACTGACTTTGATACACTGCTGCGCAGCCCATGTTGAGTCTGAAACACTTCTGTCAGACACAGACAGTGAGCCACACAGAGTCCGGCTCCAGTTTGCCTCCCAGTGCAACGAATCTGCCAGCTGGAATTGCCGGACAAATGGAAGTGACGTATCCTTCCTCTCCTTCTTTACCTCTCCTTGATTGTATGGAGATTAGATTGGAGGCACCTGGCTGGTGTTGATGTTGAGTAAGTAAGTAAGTAAGTAAGTAAGTAAGTAAGTAAGTAAGTAAGTAAGTTAGAGCCATCTGTTGTAGTCTAAAGCCATGCAGAAATAAAGGCTGATTGTTAGTTACTAATTCAAATCAACCTTCCCAACACTGGCGAGGAAGATATGGTTGAAAATTGGTGACGTGGTCCTTTAATTCCTTGCACGTGCATGCTTCTATTATTTGTTATGTGCCCAGATACAGTCGACAACATTTGGTAAATGTCAGTGGCAGTTAAATAAAGGACTGAACCAATACATAATTATAATGACTCATTCCTAAAGTGACTGAGTGAGAAATGAGGTAACGGCAACAAACATGCCTGGCCTGCTCTCATCCAGGTATCCACACTGTTAAAACCATGAGTGTTCATTTAACTCTTGCTTATGTGGACACAAAAGGATACATTAATGCTGAGGATACTGTGTATATGCAACCTCTGTTACAGTTACACTGCCCTTGTTACAGTTAACAGGACGGGACTTCAATCTGTTACAGTTACACTGCCCTTGTTACAGTTAACAGGACGGGACTTCAATCTGTTACAGTTACACTGCCCTTGTTACAGTTAACAGGACGGGACATCAATCTGTTGCAGTTACACTGCCCTTGTTACAGTTAACAGGACGGGACTTTAATCTGTTACAGTTACACTGCCCTTGTTACAGTTAACAGGACGGGACTTTAATCTGTTACAGTTACACTGCCCTTGTTACAGTTAACAGGACGGGACTTCACCCTATGGTCAGAAAAATAATGTAGTATGTGTTTGACTAGTATAGGGTTTGACTGGATTGCTATATTCCTACAATTCCCATAATGCTTTGGTGCACTGCCCCTCCTTGTAGAGGGAGAGGGCTTTCTTACTGAGACAACATTTAGTCCAGGAAGGAAGGAAGTGAGACCAATGTCTGATGAGTCATCAGACATTTGAAATGCTAAAATATCTAAAAACACATATTACACAAATAAAAACCTCAGGAAAGTGTTTATTGTGTCCTAAACATGATTAAAATAAAATAAAGAAAATTGCAAAGGGGTGAAATGTCCCTTTAAGAACCAAGCCAGAACCAAACAGATCCATACCCAGTGGTACGCGGGCAGCGCTGGCATCGGGGTTGATCCAGAATGACAGCCAGGACAGGACCACGATGAGGAGGGTGGGCGCGTACACACCCATCATGTAGAAGCCCACCTGTCTCCTCAGGGTAAAGATCACCTCCACACAGGTGTAGTAACCTGCAGACACAGAACGGGTGTAGTTAAACACATAGACAAGATAGAGCAGGGGTTCCCAACCTCTTCAGGTCAAAACCCAACCCAATTAGACATTTCCCCGGGACCGAAACTAGTGAAAATAGCAGATCTACAGGCGCACAACGCGTCGCTTCGTAAGCTTGTAGATCACCTTTGTTTTTTTTGTTTTGGTTTTTGTGGCTTTTCTGCCTTAGATAGTTACACAGGGAGGAAGAGACGGGGAGAGACATGCAGCAAAGGTCGTCGTGAACGGGACACGAACACACACCGCGTCAGGCCAGAGCCTAGATGTAGCATGCGCCTAGGCCCTGGACCGCTAGGCCAGCAGGTTCGGCTATTTTCACTACTTTGTTATCTTTATTTTTTTAATTTATGGAATTTCTTAGATTTGTTTGTTTGTTTGTTTGTTTGTATATTAATTGTGGGAATTATAATGTTTTTAATGACCCCTAAAAATTGGTCCGTGACCCACATATGGGTCCCGAGTCTCCCAACCCACTGTCTGGGAAACAGTGAGATACTGTAGGAGACACACACATGCACACACACATGCACACACACATGCACGCACACATGCACGCACATGCGTACACAGAGTTTAAGACAAGTGCTCGTGATCTGAAGGCCAGTGCTCCATTAGCAGTAGTTGGACAAATAGTGGCAGGAAAAGTACACAATATGAGGTGTGCATGGCCTCTCATCATCATGGCGTGGACCTCTGTGGCGGTGCGTTTGGAGGGTCCTATGGGTCATAATATTTAACTAGCCCATGGAGGCTGTGGCTGAACTCAGTGCAGCGTTATAAGGGATGTCTGTGTGGCAGAGCAGGCTCCAATCAGCCATCACACAAAGGTGATCTTTGTGTGGGGATAGGGTTTCTATGGCAACACGTTAAAAGGCTGCCCCGATGCCAGCTCGCTACACCCCCCCCCCCCACCCCCAGCCATCACACACACACACACACACACACACACACACACACACACACACACACACACACACACACACACACACACACACACACACACAGCTCTGTTGTCCCTACAACAGGTACTGAATAGTGTGCAATCATCATCGATTATTTTGTTAGTGTTTATTCTATTGATTACTTTTTGGATTTGTTTTTATATATGCTGGAATCGAGAGAGACGCAGACATTCTAATATATATTTATAATCGACTACATTGTTTGCAACATTTCTAACTTCGATACAACTTCGACAAAATCTTTTAGCTTGTTAGTGATATCTTATTTTTAGGTGTGCATAGTGGAAGGCAAAGTACCAAATCCATTGTGTGAAAACGTTCATGGTTCTTCCTGTACACAATAATAAAGTTCTTGTCTCTTGTATCTTGAGACAAGAGACAAGATGGCATAGGAGAGACGTTGAGATGTAGACGGAGTAGGAAAGACAAATGGTAGGAAAGCAGAGTGTAGAGAAGACTCCACTATAGGATGTTCTTCTCTGAGGAGCTCACCTGTTCCAGAGTAGAATTTTGTGCAGTTCCCATAATCAATGTCCTCTTGTTTGATGTCAAACTGGGGCAGAGCGATCTCTTCCATTTGTACCGGGTCTCCAGTCTGCCACATAAACTGCAGGTCGTCCGTGGTATATCCAACTGACACACACACACACACACACACACACACACACACACACACACACACACACACACACACACACACACACACACACACACACACACACGCATGCATGCATGCATGCATGCACGCAGATAATTGTATATATAAAAATAATTATGTACGCTGTATTTTCTACTTATTAATATGTGGGCCATGCTGCCATGTGTTTACTGATGACACTCACAGCTTTCCAACTGCATCTTACAGCGCTGTGTATCCATGGGGAACAGAGCGAGGTCCAGAGGACAGGACAGAGTGACAGACAACCTGGGGAGAGACAAGATAAGACCAAGGTGTGTGCATGAATGGTAATGGCTACAGAGAGAGAGAGAGAGAGAGAGAGAGAGAGAGAGAGAGGCTATAAAAACTTTGAAAAGAACAGCAAAGAAAAATGCTGCCTTGAATTCAAGCCAGAGTGACTCACAATACAAATAATGAGTTTCCATAGTTTTTTTCCCCACACACAAAACTGTCTTCCTATTTATATGTTTGTCATTTCCCACATTGGGAGCACTGTGCACCTGCATGCAAAACCCTCCCACTCTGTGCTATCAGACATTGACTCTGCATGCTGGGCTTTTGTTGTAGATGAGTGAAGTTCTCTACATAACAACTGTGAAGTCATTTCAAACCCAGTCACACATTTGAGGACGTTTCTAAGCTGAAATAGCATTAAGAGAGTATTTCACCCCGCTTTAATCGGTTACTCACACCGCTATCCAGGCCTTGGAATCATCAATACATCAAAAAACAAAGACAATACTTGATGAATTGAAGTTAATAGTGCTGGGTTTCCCAGTCTCCCTCTAATGATGTGTTCACTACAACCTTTAGCATAGTGCACACTGCACACCAGCAGCTTCCTGTTGAGTAAGGATGATACATGCTGGTACATACTGTTATTAATATTATCTATTATATTGCAGTATGTTTTCTGTTGTTTTTATCAGTGTCTGCTGGCTTCCTGTTTACCAGTGGAGGTAAAACAGAAAACACATTGGCAGGAAATCCAATTTAAAATCAGCTTTTCGTTTCAAATCCGCTCATAACTACAGCAGAGCAATCTGGATAATGACACGGCTTTCGGTTCTCGTAGACTAAAGGCATGGAGAGATTGGAGACATTAAATCTCCATCTTCGAACAGAAATCTCTATTTGTGAGGACATTACCTGCCAATGCAAACACTGTTATTATGGCAGAAACATCTCTTTGCCTGCTGAAGGTCTGAGGACTCTAATATACAGTATGTTTAACTTGCAGGTATAGAATTTGCCAGGTGTCTCTTCAGTTATTGTCAGCTTCATCTTCTAAACAGCAGTGTGTATGGACATTATACAGGAGCAAAATCACTGTGACAGTTCTGATCAGTGAAAATCGAAAGAAATGGTCATGGAGCTGTGGAAAAATCATTCAGGAGGCGAATTACCGCAGCAGAGAAACTTTTTCCATAACTGCTCGGAATTGATTTGTGTGAAGCTTAGTGGGTAGAGATGCCTCCCAGCCCTTGTCCCTGAGCAAGAAACTGCAACACCCTGAGCACTCATCAACTCGTCAACCATGTCAACCATGTGTCAGGCGCAGTGTTGGGCAATATTACTTAGGAGAGTAATATATATGTTACTTATTACAAATGGGTGAAACGGAATTTCCCCCACAGGACAAACAAAGGTCTCCCTTGCCTTTCTTCCCCTACCACGTTGTTCATGCCCTTTAAAGGACCACTACCACGTTGTTCATGCCCTTTAAAGGACCTACCACGTTGTTCATGCCCTTTAAAGGACCTACCACGTTGTTCATGCCCTTTAAAGGACCACTACCACGTTGTTCATGCCCTTTAAAGGACCTACCACGTTGTTCATGCCCTTTAAAGGACCACTACCACGTTGTTCATGCCCTTTAAAGGACCTACCACGTTGTTCATGCCCTTTAAAGGACCTACCACGTTGTTCATGCCCTTTAAAGGACCCTACCACGTTGTTCATGCCCTTTAAAGGACCACTACCACGTTGTTCATGCCCTTTAAAGGACCTACCACGTTGTTCATGCCCTTTAAAGGACCTACCACGTTGTTCATGCCCTTTAAAGGACCTACCACGTTGTTCATGCCCTTTAAAGGACCCTACCACGTTGTTCATGCCCTTTAAAGGACCCTACCACGTTGTTCATGCCCTTTAAAGGACCCGACCACGTTGTTCATGCCCTTTAAAGGACCCTACCACGTTGTTCATGCCCTTTAAAGGACCCTACCACGTTGTTCATGCCCTTTAAAGGACCCTACCACGTTGTTCATGCCCTTTAAAGGACCACTATATCCCCTACCACGTTGTTCATGCCCTTTAAAGGACCCTACCACGTTGTTCATGCCCTTTAAAGGACCCTACCACGTTGTTCATGCCCTTTAAAGGACCACTATATCCCCTACCACGTTGTTCATGCCCTTTAAAGGACCTACCACGTTGTTCATGCCCTTTAAAGGACCCTACCACGTTGTTCATGCTTTTTAAAGGACCACTATATCCCCTACCACGTTGTTCATGCCCTTTAAAGGACCACTATATCCCCTACCACGTTGTTCATGCCCTTTAAAGGACCTACCACGTTGTTCATGCCCTTTAAAGGACCCTACCACGTTGTTCATGCCCTTTAAAGGACCACTATATCCCCTACCATGTTTTTCATGCCCTTTAAAGGACCTACCACGTTGTTCATGCCCTTTAAAGGACCCTACCACGTTGTTCATGCCCTTTAAAGGACCACGTTGTTCATGCCCTTTAAAGGACCACGTTGTTCATGCCCTTTAAAGGACCACGTTGTTCATGCCCTTTAAAGGACCACTTTATGGAAATGTGTAAATGGAAGCCATCGTTCTCACGATAATACTTTTTTTTTATCTTGTTTAAAAAAAATCTGCTTAATGATGATGTCACTGGTGGATGGGTTTCTGAAGTGCCCACAGCCCTCCTATGAGACACAGACCGAGTAGAAAACAATGATGGTATTTTATCATGAACGTTTGTGAGGACCAATTACATGAAGTGGTCCTTTAAATAGAAACTTTGTGGCGGCACCAATCGTTAAAAACCTTGGACGCTACCTTACTGCTCCAGCAAAGTGAAGTCATAACGACCTAGAAACGAGTTCCAAATGAGTCAACCAACTGACAATAGTCACGTCTTTTTACCACACATAAGGCCTGCCGCCTAAGTATCCACTCATACATTTAATGTTCTCTCAAAAGGTTGAGAGTTAAAATGAAATCCATGTTATTTTTTAAATGAGGGTGATGCTAGAGGATGAGTCATGGGGTCACTAAAATAATTACGAGTAATCTTCCAGGAAGTATCATGGCAATTGGTCTATTAGATTTTCAGATAACTTTGGCCTAATTGTGGCACTAGAGGAAAGACTGTTGTATAAAATGTTTTGATCCGATCTAGTGGAAAGGCTACTCACATTAGCTTTGGATGGCTATCTGTTGTTAGCTTAGACACTGGACTGCACCATCTTGATTTGCGCGTGCACACACGTGTGCGCGCACGCGCGCTTTCAGTCGCTTTAGACTCCAATTCCCCGTCCCAGGCGGCATTTCTGGTCAAAACAACGCTTATTGCACGGAGCATAGCGGTTGCTGTAATGGCGCCGGCCTGAACTTCTTTAGAGTATATATTAATAGAGACGGCACCCGAGTTCTCCTCCCATCCACTTGCATTAAGTTGCTCAAAAGCGCATGAGGCGATTTCACTCCTCCAACTTCCGGGTAGGAATAGAGTGCATTCTGGGATTGATTGGGCCAAACTCATGAACGCGCTGACCGTTGACTATCATTGCACGCGTTCAGCGTTCACGTGTCATCATGAACGTGCGCAATGATAGTCAACGGACCAGCGCGTTCATGTGTTTGGCCCAGCACTGCAATACCAAATTCGGCCACTATGTCCATTTCGCCTCAGGGTTTCCTCCGGGTGCCGTCTCTATTAATATATACTCTAAGTGTACTTCTCATCGGCTAGTGAGAGAATAACAACCGATCCGACAACACACACACCATTCAGCCAACATCCGGTTCCGGTTGCGGTGTTTTGGATCTTCAAAATAAGGGTTGAACGGGGGGATATTCTGGCATATAGTAATCCTTCTTTAATTAATCCTGGCGGGGAATGTGTTCATAACCTGCCTCACCTCATGCTGACGAGGATGTCTCCGTTGCGAAAGATGAACAGCAGAATGTTTTCCTGCGTGACGTCGTGAAAGTTAGCACTCTTCTCATTGGCGAAGAAGAGGTCTGGCTTCCAGAGACATTTGAACATGGAGGGGTCAACAGTGAGCGAGTCAGACTTGTAGTCCGCCGGCAGCTTCAGCCTGGGGTCGTTCCACTGCTGTCGCAGGAAGATGTTGACCCTGTAATCCTGTCGGGTTGGACCAGACACAAACAAGAAGAAATCAGTTGAGCATGGATGTGCTACATATAGTAGCTGTTGTATTCACTGGTTTTGTACAGTAGGTTACTGGGAATAAGTTAAATCGTCCCTCTCATGCGGCTAATCCTAAGTGGTTTATGACAGTGGTTCATGTCAAGCACCCTCATTTGAAAATATTTTGTGCCAGGGACCCCATCAAAAATAATGTCAAGGGCTATAAGACATGGTATTATTTGAAGATCAGCTATTTTTCTTTTTTTATCTGTTCCTTATTTAGTTGGGGAACCCCCTCAAAGACCCCTCTGAATCCCCGGACCCCTCTTTGAGAACAAGTGGTCTAAGGGATATGAATGTATGACCGAAATGAAGATCCAAAATACTTAAGAGGACAGACAGCTTTTGGAGTGGAGGATTGTTTTGCCATGTAAAAGTCCTGTCTACTTATACCAACAAAGGTAAAGGGAAAATAAGTTAATGTTGAACTGTGGCTCTTGCTGACAGCTGTTGATGTAGATGGGAGCGTAAAAAAGATTGTAAAGATGTCCAATATATTGCACAAGGTTTTAACATCCCTACAGAGATTCTGCAGTAGCAGAGAAATGCTCCTGATGTTTGTATTTTAATCGAATGAAAGACGGGAGAATGCTTTGGAAAGTTAAATAGATAAAGTCTCATTATAATGCTAGAGCTGCTTTGGGGCTGCTGCTGGTGGGAATAGATCACTCAGCAAGGCTTTAGGCCATTATTGTCGTGCATGTTTTGATGGGATGCGCCAACCGCCAAGCTGTTCTGGGTCCAGGTGTTTGGGCTGTTAATGCTCAGGGCCAAGATGGATGACGTGTCAAATAAAATACATCCAATTTGTGTGTGTGTGTGTGTGTGTGTGTGTGTGTGTGTGCATCTGGTTTCCAGGCTAGTGTTCTGTACCACATACCTTGCTGCTGCCTTTTACTGACATTTCTGATTGATTTATTGTGCTGCCCTGTTAGTTTATTCTCATATTTGTTTCTGTTTTATTTTAGCTTATTCTTATTTTCTATTCTCTTAACTCTTTTACAACTATTTTAATTGTATTGACTATTACTGATGACTATACTTAATGTTTTGTGTAAAGTAATTGTCTTGCGGACACTCACTGGTATGCTAATGTAACACCCGGGATTTGAACTCAGGTCTTCTGCGTCAAAGTCCAATATCTTAACCACTAGACCAAAGGGACATCCCTATATGGACCGGGGGAGATAATTAGACCTTGGAGGCCATCAGGCAGGGGCTCTGAGCCACACCTCAGTATACTCAGGAATAAAGTTGTCTCAGTCTCACTGTTCAAGTAAGTTATCAAATCTTTAAAACAAAACATGTTAAGCTACATTAGAGTGTTGTCTCTCGTTCCCTTTAATAGCCAGATGTGCCTGCACCTGGTGCATTGCTATTTAAATGGTGGATTTGGCTAGCTGAAAGAAACACAAATGGTTATCTGCTTACGAAACGGATCTGCTCATGTGTGAACCCGACAGGAGCATTAATAATGTGATATAATTATGTCAGGAGATGTGGGAAACAAAACCTCTCTGCTCAATGAAAAGCATAAGTGGAATGGAGAGGATGACAACCCTCAGTGGCTGTGCTCCTGCTGGCATATTTTGGGCATGCAGTTCAGAATCACACCTCCTTCCTTCAGTAATGTCTTCTCATTTATGTCCAAGAGAAATCTGTGATATCTTCACATTTCAACTTAATAATCACATGCTGATTCTCAGTTAGATTCTTTAACCACATATAAAGGATAACAGGGATGCTGCACGCTCTACACACTTTGAACATGTTTTCTATCAGCAATAACGTGTAGGCTAATCATGGAAATAAACTGCGTCTCATTTTCTCTCCCACTCTCTCTCTCTCCTTTCCACTCTCATCTCCCCACAAAGAAGAAAAGTAGCAGAAACTTTTTAAATGTTTTCTAATTTCCTCCGCTAAATGTCCCACTTTGAATAGTGGGCTCTGATTGGGCACCCACAACTCTGGGGTGAGCAAAATGTAATTCAAACCAAGTGCCAGACCAATCTGCCAAATTCATCCGGATTCCTATATGCACTTGTTTTCAACATAGTGAGCTACAATACATGACAATTCAGAGTAGTTGTCTAGTGCCACATCAAAATGTATACATTAACACAATCAGCGCCGGGATTTCTTTCAAAATAGAAGCTCGGGGTGCCCGGGAAGATATGGCCGCTTTTACTCTGTAAGCCCCCGCCCCTTCCGTTCCGGAAAAAAAACGGGAGACATATTTTTGCTTGCTTATCTCGCTAAGATTCCGATAAAAGTCGCTGATGATCGCTCGCTTCATATTTTGAGGTATGTTGAAGTCAGAAATGAAGAGTTTAGTATATCCATCTGGTCAAAACCACGGAAAGCTCCCTAGATTAAGCCTTTCTTTGTGAACGGTAAACAGGGTATATCGGTTGATATCAATGAAAATACGCTAGCAACCCGTCGGTTGGATTAGTTATGACGTACGCCCACACGTCGTACGGTCTGAACCATATTGAAGCAAAAAACGTAACGCAAAATAAACTATAACTAGTTATTTTGAAAGTAACTTGGACTTTAGGACTGATGGAAAATGAAAAAGTGCTTTTCTGAGCACGTTTTTGGTACCGTGGCTGTCAATAAGTATAATAAATAAAATGGTCAATAGAGGATAAAAGGGTCAATATAGAGTTCATGAAACATCAACAAACAATCATTTAAAATGTTTCATTATGTTCTCGAACGCCACCTTGCAATAGGCCTATCTCACGGCGTGGAAAGGGGGCGGGGATTGGCTGTGAGATAGGCCTATGAGCACCTCTCCTTCTTAAAGGGGGCGGGGAATGGCTGTGAGATAGGCCTATGAGCACCTCTCCTTCTTCAAGTGCGTTTAAGCTAAGGCAGTGCTCTTTTTCTCTCTCTACAGTTTGACAGCTCATCCATTTCTGAAAACCAGACAGTGAAATATATCTTCTCCTTCGGCTAGCCATCAAACTGCCATTACGGCAGTCGATTGGCGGGGAGATTTAACGCAGACAGCGAGCGCTCGCGGTAATCAGGCGGCAGCTATTAAACACAGCTCAGATTGAATTCACAGTGCAATATCAAATTGGTGATCTTTCTGTGCGGCTGCGCTCGATAAAGTGCAGTTAGTGACGTGCTAACTGCAGCGGGGCAGGGTTGTGCTCAGGCTGTCTGTGGTGTAAATGACCAGCCTGGCTGTTCTGAGATCAGACATCCTGCTGGGTGACGAATTGAAGTGGCAAGGTGGCCAGCTGTCTCTCTAGCACTCTTTCACACTCTCTCTGTAGCTCGCCAGAGTGCGCGAGTAGAGAGAGGAGGATCTAATCTGAGGCGGTTCATCTCCCTAGGGAGGAGTTTGTTCCTCTCTTTCTTACACACACACACACGTGCACGCACGCACGCACGCACGCACGCACAGCCCTTTGTCACTTTGTCTCTCTCTCAACCTCCCCTCCTGCTGTCTTCATCTCTCTCTGTTCTCACACCCTTCACCCCCCCCCCCCCCCCCCCCCCACACACACACACACAAACACACTCACACACACAGGCACGCATGCACGCGCACACGCACAAACACCTATCTTGGTTCGGTTATAATTGTGCTCCTCTTTCTCATTAAATATGTTGTCAGTATTGCTCCACATCGCTCTGGGCATTCCTGGAGTTAAGTGGACCGCCTGCCTGCTGGTATCAGGGAGCACCTTGGATCTACAGCATGGCATGTCTGCTGATCTCTCAGCTCAGAGAACAGCAGACATTCAGCATCCTCCAGGATCACAATCTTTGCTGTTGTTGTAAAGCAGCTGCTCTGACGTATTGATCTTCCAATTGATCTCTTTTTTTTATAATGACCACCTTTGTTTTGGATGTGTGTACACTAGTTGAACACCCCCCCCCCCCCCCCCCCCCCCCAAACCCCATAGAATATTATATATATCATAATAACATGAGAGAGAGAGAAAGAGAGAGAGGGGGGGGGGGCAGAGAGAGAGAGAGACAGAGAGAGAGAGAGAGGAGAGAGAGAGAGAGAGAGAGAGAGAGAGAGAGAGAGAGAGAGGGGGGGGGGGGGCAGAGAGAGAGACAGACAGAGAGAGAGAGAGAGGAGAGAGAGAGAGAGAGAGAGAGAGAGAGAGAGAGAGAGAGAGAACAGAACAGCCTTGGTAGCTCATTAGCGAGTTTCCAGAATGTTCTCCTTAACGTTTCCTAAGTGAGCCACGGTCGACCCAGTTCTGTCCTTGGCTCTAATCTATTCATTAGCATTCAAATAGCAGCATCTTTATCAGCAATTAAGCCATCTGATAAATGGGGCTTGAAGACCTCCAGTCTTCAAATGAATTCACCACTAAATAGTCCCATACAATACAGAGCACTAATAACTAGATTACTCCACAAAGTCTGCAGGAGCACGTTTTGTCATCACACACTTTAAACCTTTGGCTGATCAATGAGTTGATAGTAGGAATCAGTAGTGAACTGCTGGTGACATAGGCTGGTGTCTTACCATCGTCGTCTCCTGGATGGAGCCAAAGCTGTTGATAAAAATATTCACTCTGTCTTCTACTGGGACTCCTGCAAGAAGAAAATAGTATAAGAGGTTGTCTTCAAGCAGTGATCCTGAACCTGTGGAAATGTTGGTCACAACAGGTCCTCCTGACAGGTTTGAACAACCTTAATGGAGCAACTGTGTGAATTATTTAAAGAGTTAAGATTATCCTATTATTTGACACATTAAAACAAATCACCTTTAATGCACATTTAATGTGTGTGCATTAAGTTTAATGCACACACATGTTGAAGTTAGTGTATTCGTGAGAAAGAGGACTAAACATCTACTTTTAAGCCTTTTTTGGCCACGTCAAAGAAATCACTTTCCATGTAAATGGAGTCTGACTCTGGTTACACACAAACCTCGTTGCCCAGCGTTGTGTCTGTGTACCACAATTGTGATGATTTGATTGGCTGAGCACGGAATGTGATGATGTATGATGATAAGAGCGCCCCTCACTTAACACAAGTCTGATTTTAATTTATTACTTGTCAAATAATTTCAGTCATCAATGTTCATATAGCTCATTCTCATTGTATATATTGCGTATAGTTTTTGAGTGGTGTAAACCATTCCTACAACTGGCTTTGTTAGTTTACGTGTCTGTCCGTACCAAAAAAAATGAGCATGGTTGCTATGGTCACCCAGTTCACACGGGTGTGATTTCATTACGTCAGACATTACGTCAGACCACAGCTGATCAGTCTATATAAGACCTTACACCACTCAGTTCACACGGGTGTGATTTTTCTTTTTGGGCTTGACCCGGTCTTATAGCTATTATTATTATTACTAGAGCGGTGCCTGTGTTGTAATGTCAGAACAGTGGTCAAGAGGTGCCCGCACATCCACACAACGGGTGCAGGATCCAAAAGAAGAACTAAGAAAGGACAGAGGAGATCCGCACACCGTTTTAAAAGCTCCCAAAACAATTGATTGACAACCTGAGGCCGAAACGTTGTATTGTTTTCTGCTCTGTTGTCAATAAATAGTTTTGGGAGCTTGGTTAGCTCAACCATCTGGGCACCTAGGCTGCTAAGCCAGCCTGACGGCGTGCCACGGGTTCGACTCCCGATCCCGACGGCCTTTGCTGCGTGTCATCACTGTTCTCTCCCCATTTCCTGTCAGTCTACTTTCAACCTATCAATAAAGGCAGAAAAAAGCAAAAAATAAATAAACGTGTGCGGATCTCCTCTTTCCTTTTGTAATGTCAGAACAGGCCAGATCCATATACTGTATGGAGATATAGGGGTGATCAGGTCCAGATCCATATACTGTATGGAGATATAGGGGTGATCAGGTCCAGATCCATATACTGTATGGAGATATAGGGGTGATCAGGTCCAGATCCATATACTGTATGGAGATATAGGGGTGATCAGGTCCAGATCCATATACTGTATGGAGATATAGGGGTGATCAGGTCCAGATCCATATACTGTATGGAGATATAGGGGTGATCAGGTCCAGATCCATATACTGTATGGAGATATAGGGGTGATCAGGACCAGATCCATATACTGTATGGAGATATAGGGGTGATCAGGTCCAGATCCATATACTGTATGGAGATATAGGGGTGATCAGGTCCAGATCCATATACTGTATGGAGATATAGGGGTGATCAGGTCCAGATCCATATACTGTATGGAGATATAGGGGTGATCAGGACCAGATCCATATACTGTATGGAGATATAGGGGTGATCGGGTCCAGATCCCGGGCAGAGGCATTTGTGCTGGTTCTGGACAACCAGAAATGCATGCCCCACCCATAGTTATTATGTATGTGTCCCTTTTATGCCCATATATGGAGTTCTTTATCAAGCATGCCAAATGAGGCTTTTGTGCTGGTTCTGGACAACCGGAAATGCAGAACTATAACTTTGCTATAGTGTAGATTCTGTCTTAACACAAGCATTAAATGCCATTGACAATGAATGGAGAATTTACATCATATGTGTCTGAGCAAATCGTCTGTCGGTATGTCTGTCGGTATGTCTGTCGGTATGTCTGTCGGTATGTCAGTGGAAGCCCTTGGCCAATAAGGGACCACCATTCTTGGTGACGTAACTAAGGTATGTTTCAAGGTTGGTATAAGGTCAATTAAATCATTGATTAGAGCTCACTTCATACGGGTATGATTTTTATTATTATTATTATATAGAGCTGGTCATTACATTTATACCCACATGAGGACACTTGCTGCCGATTGTCTTGAACTAACTTACAAAAGGTAATGTGAACTAATATTTATTTCATGTTTCAGAGTTTAACTGACTTAGTTTGGAATATAGATAATTACACAAAAACGATATATAGTATATTTATTGTGTCCCGGGCCTAAACCTAAAGTGGGTTGGCCCGGAACACAAATAAAGTGATACTGAGAAGAACCACACAACGAACAATGAACATCAGCAAACTACCGATTCCTGATAAGCCATAAGTTACAATGCACACTCACCATGCATGCAGCACCCCTGGTGTTGCTTTAAAACATTATCCTGTAAAAGCAGCTCAAAGTTTAATGGGCCCTGGGCTCTAGTAGTGATGTCCAAGGAACATCTTTGGATGAAATTTATAACTGTGATGTTAATGCATGGTAGTGGCTTTCATCTTACCCTGATATGAATAGCAGATGTTTGGCTGCTGGTACCTAGCAGGGCAGTGAGCCACGAGCTGGTTCAACACAGACCACATCAAACACCAAATGTTGGACTGGAACCCAGTCTGATTCCAGAGGCTGGACAAAGTCACAGGGTCTACCTTGTGCTGCTATGACCATCAGACAGGCTTAGTGTTGAAGGTCTGTTTTAGCTGTAGTATAGCTGTGCTAAACAGATCTACGTGGGAAACACTGTCACAGCTAACTACCGTTATTAGGATACTGGAATGTTTAACTTGAAACATGTTTATGTTTATTTACTTAAATAATTATATTGTACATAGTTGTAATTCCTAGTGATATAGATAATATACAATATACCAATTGTACATATGGTTGCCTTTTATCTGTCCTAGATCACATTAACCATTTTCAACATGGTACTATTGTTTGAATTAATTTATTTTTCCTGATATACAATGTGCACAATTTGCTGCTCCGTTAATTAACATCTGGCACTTTCTGTGATGCTTTCTCATAATTATGTAGCAGTTCATAAAGCCAACTTTGAAACTCGGGTGGTCCAAATAAAGTCCATCATTTTGCTGGATTTATTTTCAGTGATTTAACTATGGGCAGCCAAAGTGCAATGATGTTAGGTACAGCGGTGTGCACAGCCTCCCCACATTATAAGAAATAACTTGCTAAGTGGGAAAAAGAGAGCAGAACTTTTACTGTACTGGTGAGTAGGCCAACCAATTCCAAGCATGTCTGTAAGTTAATGTCGTTCATGAATAGTACTATTTCCAGACAGCACGATTGAAAGAAGCGCATAACCAGAGGCTGCATAACGATTGGCCCTACCAAGCAGGTAAAATCTCCCCTGACTGACAAAATAGTTCTACCTACTGCTTGGACCATAATAATTGCATAATATTTGTTTTATTATTTATTTGCATTTATGTTTTCTGACTTTCTGAAAACTTTCATCAGATTCTCTTTAATGGAAACAGATCTAGTGAAATATGTATGAATTGAACTGAATTTAATTGACATAGTGACAGAAACAAGACTAGGCACAGACAGAGGCAGACGAACAGAGACTTGCCTTTGAAGTTGGGTCTGATTCTGGGGTCATAGGTGAGCAGTAACTTATTCAATATGTTACTGGTTGTATTGGCAGGAACACGGGCCAAGTCCTCTGTGGACATCTGTCTGCAGAGAAAAAAACAAACAGAAAGAGAATGTGAGAAAGGAAGATGGAGAGAAAGAAAGAAATATACAGAAAGGGAAAGAGAGGGAAAGGAGAGAGAGAATTGAAAGAAAGAAAGAAAGAAAGAAAGAAAGAAAGAAAGAAAGAAAGAAAGAAAGAAAGAAAGAAAGAACATTGGCTAGTCACATTCCTGGCAGGTCCCAGAGAAACAGATGTACAGAACCTCCACTTCTCTGTATACTGTGATTAAACTCTTAACCTGAGAGCTGATTGAGTTAGCTCTGAGTTAAGACCACCCAGCCAGTGTTAGCATGCGTTACATCTACAGATGACACTTAGAGATGTTCACAATATATCATCATTGAGCTTAACCACTTAAATCCTCTATTCTTAGTGTAGACTGGACTCAGACCACTTTTTGTCTTTACCTAAAATAGCCGAACTACAGTACAATCTCACAATGAGTCGCAACGCTAGAATAGGGATGCTGTGCTTCAAGTGGTTAAGGAATTCCATCAATAGGATAGAGAAAGAGCACATCTGAGAGATCTGCTAGGACAGTTTACCTGGATGTTTATTCAGTCTCCTTTGTGAATATGACAGCTACAGTATGGTCGCTGTCCAGTCACAAACAACACTTACCGGTATAATACAAATAAAATGTACAAAGAGAACAACACAGGATCAAAAGAAACACACACACGTATGCACGCACACACTGTACACACACACAAATAAATAAACCAGTAAGACGCTGGTGCTTTGGCATGGGGGGTAAGATCTTAATTTTCGAGCTTGTTGAGAACTCTAGTTTTCGCCGGCTGCCGGGCGCGGCTGCACTAATAACGTTGGGGCGGGCCCGTCTAGTTTGAATGGACAGGTATCAGTCAAAAGGGAGACATCGAAGAGGAAGGATGGATGGGGAAGGATCAACATAAGGAATGTCAGAACAGGTCAGCTCCATATATGGAGATCTAAGTGTTTGAGGTCAGATGTAGAGTTGCTGGCCAATATTGATGACATCAGGGATCTACATATATGGGCTTAATATTGATGACATCAGGGATCTCCATCCCTGATGATGTCACGTGATGTCACATGCTCCATCCCTGATGATGTCACGTGATGTCACGCGCTCCAGCCCTGATGATGTCACGACTCACGTGATGTCACGTGCTCCAGCCCTGATGATGTCACGTGATGTCACGTGCCCGACCAACACACAAACTGACGGGAAATGCACAATTCCATAGTTAACTGCGACCTTCGGTCGCAATAAATACTAACTAAATAAAAGAGGATGTCTGATCTTATGATGCAGGTTTTCATAGTAAATGCGACCTACAGTCGCAACAACACTCCTACTGAACAGTGTATATACAGAACATTAAACAGCAAAGACTTTCCACTGAACACTAAAGCAACAGCTTCTGTTTTGTGACAGGCTGATTGGTGAAATAATAACAGCATACAGCAGAGAGGTAAAGAGAGAGTATACAAGAGGGGGAGGCGGGGGGTATGGGGGCAGGCTTTGGCAGGGAAGACAGGAAAATGGAAGGGCTCTATGTGGGTGGCAGTGAATTCCCCCTCCCAGAGCACTTTTACATTACATACTGTAAACCTACCATGCACCCAGGATGACTTAAGTGCCCAGCAGGAACTGTGCGTGTGTGTGTGTGTGTGTGTGTGTGTGTGTGCGTGCGTGCGTGCGTGCGTGCGTGCGTGCGTGCGTGCGTGCGTGCGTGCGTGCGTGCGTGCGTGTGTGTGTGTGTGGAGTATGCGTATGTTTTGCGGCTTCCCTGATCAAAGTGAAAGCCATAACGTTCAGCTAAACCTATTTTTCTTTCTCTTTCAACTGAACATTCTGACAAGCCTTGTAGCTAAACTGGAACCAACTGGTTTTAGTGAATCCTCTCAGACACAGTTTAGTGCCCGATATAGACCATCCACACGGCTTTGCATTTGCCACTACTACTTGAAAAGGCTTCCCCTGCCAAATGGAAAGGCTCATTGTCGAGGCATTTGTTCCCTTTTAAGGTGTTTGAGTTGCAGGAAGTTTAAAAAACAGCATGTCTAATCAGGTTAACGTTGAGATGAGAGGGAGGATTACAAATGTTGTTGGCGGACCTGATGAACAACTTCAATGTGAGACAGTGACCAGCTCTTAGCCTCTTATCAAATAAAATGTGTCACACCACACGGGTACCGTATATATTTATCCAATGTCAAATATTCCGTAAAACATATTTCTCATCAAAAATAGATATCATGGCCTGGGCCGTGGCTCAGCGGTCCAGGCACCTTGGCTGGTAATCCAGTCTGGCAGTGTGCCGCGGGCTTGACTCCCGATCTCGACGATCCTCTCTCCCTCTCCTGTCTATCTTCACTTGATACTATCAATAAAGGCAGAAACGCCAAAAACAAAATAGATATCATGGGTGGGCCCTATCATAGGGGGGCAAAATCGGTGAAAAGAGTAGATATTATTGTTTTAAATATTCCTAAAAATAAAAGAAATAGTGGAGCTGGGAACTTCTCCTTTGGTCCACCCATTCCTGGGACATGTGAGAATGGACCAGTAAAACAAATCCCATTCTTCTTATTATTATTCAAGTATTTTTATTGAAGTTTGCACATGAGACAGGACAAACAACAGATACATGACAACAATTACAGAACAGATACAGGACAAAACAACAAACACCAGTACTCAACATTCATGTATAAAATATAAAAGTCTGAAATACAATGTAAAAAAAAACCCACAAATTGTACATTAATGAAATCAACCGTAACTGAAATAAAATACAAAAAAATACAAAAAATACAAAAAGATAAATAACAATGGAGGGGGGGAGATGGCCAATGTCTACGTAGAAAATACTACCGCAAAGTAGGTTAGAAACGGTTGCCAAACTCTGGTATATTTCTGAGTGGAGCCCCTCATTGTATATTTAAGTTCTTCGAGTTTGAGATGTGACATAACAACATCAATCCCATTGTGGGTGTATGGGATTTTTCTCTATCACTGCACTAAACACGGGTGAAATTCACCTGACCACCTGCCTGTAGAAAAAACAGGGCTGTGGGCAGGGAAACAAACCTACTTTCTATGATGTCACTGAGCATCATGAAGGTACTGAAAGACCCACCCACCCGATCAGACATCAGCAACATTATGAAAATTACAAAAATATAATTGTCCGAAAATCACCGTTTAAACAACACAAAGATTGAAATGTCTGTTTCTGTCGCATACACTATGTAGCTCAAAATGTGTTTCATAAAATTCCTTCTGTTACAGTTATGTAATGCTATGTCCTAGCTGTTAAATAAATGATGTCCTGCTACATGTATCTACTGTTATTTATGTCCTACTGTGTCACGTTGTTATGTCCTGTTGTGTACCGCTATGTCATGTTATGCACTGACTGCTATGTCTTGTTATGTACTGCTACAGTATGTTGTGTAATGTACTACAATGCCTTCTATGTCCTGTTCTGTCTTATGGACAGGGCTGTCAGAGGTCCAGTACAATGCCTTCTATGTCCTGTTCTGTCTTATGGACAGGGCTGTCAGAGGTCCAGTACAATGCCTTCTATGTCCTGTTCTGTCTTATGGACAGGGCTGTCAGAGGTCCAGTACAATGCCTTCTATGTCCTGTTCTGTCTTATGGACAGGGCTGTCAGAGGTCCAGTACAATGCCTTCTATGTCCTGTTCTGTCTTATGGACAGGGCTGTCAGAGGTCCAGTACAATGCCTTCTATGTCCTGTTCTGTCTTATGGACAGGGCTGTCAGAGGTCCAGTACAATGCCTTCTATGTCCTGTTCTGTCTTATGGACAGGGCTGTCAGAGGTCCAGTACTTACGAGGGACAGAAAACCTCTATCCCGCCTTTCTTTCTTTTGTCTTTGGCTTTGGCAGTGCCTTCCTCTAAGCAGACCAGCAAGATCAGGAGAAGGATGGGTAGATTCCTCAAAGTCATCTTCACACAAGTTGAGACGTTTTCCTGTGAAAGAAAGGGACAAAATAAAATGAGGGTAATGTATTCCATTCGTTTGAATACTCGTAAATTAGTCTGGATAAGAGTGTCAGCTAATGTTACAGAATGAATGTATAATTTAGCCTAGTGGTAACTTTAGCTTCTGAATAAGCAGCAGGACATACAGTAGATGGATGGATGACTGGACAGACAGACAGACAGACAGACAGACAGACAGACAGACAGACAGACAGACAGACAGACAGACAGACAGACATGTCACGATTATTGTGGCAAAAATAATTGCGATTAACGATATCATCACGATAATCAAAATATGCTTAAAACTTAAAATGGCACTTTTGTTCACTACTTGAACCCCCAGCACCCCTATTCTGATTATTGTAATCATTTTCTTTTTCCTCCCATATAGAAAATACACCTCAACCATAGTATAGTGGCTCTAGAACCAGGCATCTCTGCTGGGACATCCAGTAAAGAGACTTTATTTAGTGTAAATCCATATCATTTGTCTGAGGCAAGATAATTTAGTTGTGGTGCTGAGAAAATCCTGTGCCTGAACCACACATACTATAAAACAGGACTTAGTACAGACCTACAAACGTGTGTTTACCATAAATCTCTCTGTTAGCAGATTCAAGGCCAGACTAATGGTAACACAGCCATAAGTGCGGTATACACACTTTCTACTCACAGGCCGTGTGCTTGCAGGGTTCCTTGATAGCGGTCATTAATCAGACAGCAATAGTAATAGTGTAGTATCTGGCTTGATTCATCCCTCTGAGGGAAGAGGTGCCCTTTACCTCCGCTGGGATGGGAGACTTACAGGCTGGTGTAGTGCTGGCAGAACAGAACTCCAGCCATTTACTGTCTAGACAGTCTCTCTCTCTCACAAAAACTCACACACTGTGTGAGTTTTTGTGTGAGCGGCGCTCGTATCATCATACATCATCATACATCACATTCCGTGCTCATACACAAAGCTGTGCATAGGAGCTAGTGCCGCTCCAAAAAATCACACTTGTGTGAAGTGAGGGGCGCTCTTATCATCATAAATCATCATACATCACATTCCGTGCCCAGCCAATCATCTCAGATTTGGTACACACAAACGCACAAAGCTGAGCATAGGAGCCTGGGGCTCAAAAAAACTACCAAAACTGAAACCTGGCTCACAATACAGGATAATCGGGAGATTTCTTGGGGGAGGGTTCCCCATTTGCATTTTCCCCAGGATGGCTGTGGAAGAGGCGGCCTGTGATTGGCCCGGGGAGGTAGTGCTCACTTTTCTTCTGGCTTTGCCATTGGCTGCTTGCCTCAGGCACTCACTCGCCTAATGGTTCACTCAGGGGCATCTCACAAACCCGCCCCGGTAATTTTCAAACATGTTTGATATTAATCTAGACGATTATGCAACTAGTGAGCTGGCAGGCTGTGGCGCACGGGTCACGTCTGAGAGACAAACCTACAAGGAGAATGAAGTGAATGAGAGGACTTTTGACATGGTGACCAGTCGAAACAGCCTGTGGTTACAGCTAAGGCTTGGCGAGAACACGACTGTCTTCCCAGATATATCACGACCATTCCTCGGTTGAAATGAAATCAGGCGAGCTGCTGCTTTACTCCAGTGCAGCAGGCACGATCATCTTAAGCACTTCAACCCCAGGCCAGCATCCATTTTCTTGGGGGAATCACAGATCTGCAAGTTCACAACATATTGTCGAGCTTGTCGATCTGCTATTGTTGGCCAGCGATTTTGTGTAGATGCGAAAAAGTACATGCCAACTCAGATCAGATCAGATTGTCAGTCCCACAACTGGAGTAGAAGTGAAATATCTAACTTGGCATCCGACCAACTGTCTTCACAAACCGTTTCTTATCTGACCTACAATACCCCCCCCCCCCCCACCCCAACAGCTGGGAGTCACGTTACCGTGGAGGTTAACAGTGATGTGTCGCTCTATAAAGAGATAGTATCTCATAATGAAAATAATACCAGACAGGGGAATCAAGCTAAATGTATCGTGGATGACTGGCGGCTTTGATGGCAGATTTCAGGACTTTCCTTTATATGTTTACTGTGCTTTAATGAAACACAGCAAAACCGTTTTAAACACAGAGTCTATAGAGCTTTCAGAAGATGACCTTTCCTTTCCTTTCTTGACTGTGCCGCGAGTCAGCCTCACCGCTGGCAATGTTACAGGGAGGACACAGCTCTTCGTAGTCTGACAGAGTTTCTGGCTGCCACGGTGATAACGTATTGCCCATGGGCACAAAGCCAACAAGCAACACTGCGTTGTGGCCTTAAAGGTACTATCAAACCAGACTCTACTTCCACTGCGTTGTGGCCTTAAAGGTACTATCAAACCAGACTCTACTTCCACTGCGTTGTGGCCTTAAAGGTACTATCAAACCAGACTCTACTTCCACTGCGTTGTGGCCTTAAAGGTACTATCAAACCAGACTCTACTTCCACTGCGTTGTGGCCTTAAAGGTACTATCAAACCAGACTCTACTTCTGAACTCTTTCTAGAGTACTGCTGCTGCCGTGTTAGAAACCTTGTATCTCAATGTTTCAACTTTGAATGTAGATTTTTATTTTTTTTTGTAAATCAATGCCACACTTCATTGTACAAGAGAGTGTCACACCAAAGAAGTTTAAATAGCCGATCTACAAGCTCACAGTAAGAGCCAGCAGCACCATGTCTTGTCTTGCTTCCCGCTGGTTGCTGACACAGGACAAAAGTACAGAGGGGCACACTTCAGCAAGAGCTGTAGGCCTATTCCCTTGCCAAACAAACTCTGAACTATTTCTTCTCACAAGGACAATAAACTATAACCAAATGATGCCCCAGTGTGAGAAATATAACATTATCCAAATGACAACAGCGCCTCAAAATATTAAAATGTCTCTTAAATCAGGGAGGGGGATAAAAACTAAAAACTATTTTATGGTGTAATTATTTTAGATTTTCTAGTTCAGGTCCAGGACAGATTAATAGCATACCATGAGACTCCACTTTATAAGGGCTCCTTTTAAAAAATCCAATTAAAAAAAGTTGTAGGCTATTCATAAATTCCCGATTTTTATAAAACGCACTTTACACAGACAGGCCGGATCTGACCCCCACAAATCGGACAAAGTTGCCAGAGTTGTTGTTGCAAATGGCCTAGCACTGAATGATTCAGTCTGAATCAAAAACGTTGTTGTTTTCTATTGTCAACAACACCAAACAATCACAACTGATACAATGTGTTGAGCTACCATAACTGCAGGCAGCCATGCAAATACTCACATCACAAACACAAATGAGCCTATAGCATGATCTACAAGCTGTGAATGTGAACCTGGCCATATAGGCCTACACACGGTGTATTTACTTTACAGTATGGCTATAACATCAGCTCCCAACCTGTGGCTGCTGTCCACAGCTTCGGGTCCTGTTTGAACATAAGGGATCGAAGTGAGACCAGATGCTGACATGGAGGCTGAAGACGCGCAGCACAGGGGATGGGGAGGTGAACAGAAGACAACAAACACACAGCATCGACCACCATGATTTAGAGCCATTGTGATGACACATGAACGCCTCACGCGTTTCAGCATCAGCAGCAGCAGCAGGACACACAACGGATCGGATGTAAACATGCGCAAGTCCGTGTTTTCCTGGGAAAACAGACGCGTATCACTTACCATTTTGGTTTTGTAACTGGTTATTTTCCCTTACGGAAAACTAGAAAACTGACAGCGCTGAATTGTCGCTATAGTCGTTAAATGCCTTCACGACCGGTCGCTGTTTCTCCTCTTTTCCATTATTTAATTATCTCCCTCCGTAACGTTGGATGGAAGAAGCAGATGTTGAATTAATCAAAAGTTACATCTCGGCAAATTGCCAAATGTTCTCCTCCCCGCCCCCCCACCCACCTGTATCTAGTAGGCCTATTTGAGGTAGGCTAATTTTCAGTGATGAATTATGTGTTGTTTATGTGTCTGCCTGTCTTCTGTATCGGGATGCCCAAGATGGAGGCAGGCTCGCATGCACCTGTCATACAACATACATGCGCAGTAGCGCTGCTGGCTGCCAGCGGATGGAAGCAGTCACATCAGCAGCAGTGCGAGGACCACAGATAAGATAACAAGACATTATTATGTAATGCCAGGAGATTGCACGTCAAGGGAGAGAAAACGCCCAGCTATTTATGGGTGACAGTCTATAATATGAAGAGATTTATGGCACAGTCATAACACACATGAATTGTATGCGTGAGTTGGGTTTGAATTGTGAAGGCTGTGGCTATATAAAGGCTATATATAAAGCGCAGTCACACTTAAAGATTGCACGCACACTTACGCACGCAGTTTATTATATCTCTTTCAAGCTTCTCTGACTCATTGCTTTGTCCTGTTAAATTGTGGAAGTAGGATCGAGCTCTCTCTCACACATGCACACACACACACACACAGACACACACACATGCATGTACGTACGCACACACATGCACAGTTGCACACACGCACGCACGTGCGCACACACACACACACACACACACACACACACACACACACACACACACACACACACACACACATATCTCTCTCTCTCTCTCATTAGGCCTACATTACTTTATTTTTTTGTATACATATATATGACAACTGAACCTAATCATATTCCTTTTTATGTGTGGGTCAGTGTAGCCTATACGCAACCTGCATTTAATCTGCCATTCTGTAGGGTGTGTAAAGCATAGGTGTACAGAGACAGTTTTGGGCTGGATTTGACCTCAGGGCTTCGCAGTAAAAGGTTTGGACAAAATCCCAGCTCTGCCACATCATGCCATCTGTGATCTGTCCCTCTGTACACAACTCTCTCCTCTGTTTTCTCCTATAACTGAATAAGAAACAGAAAAACAAAACAAATCTAAAACAGAATATGAATAAATAATAATGAATAGGAAAACAGATGAACTTGGTCTGTCTTGAGCCTAATTTATACTTAATCACCCGACTGTCGCTTGACGAAATAGCAGGCTACATACATATTTTCAGTTGAGTGGCAGTGTTGTTTGAGTTTAATAATTCATTTTCAACTTAAAAATGTGTCACAACAGTTGTAAAACAAGCAGGCTACATTAAGCTTAAAGGAGAGCATGCAACAGAGCTGAAAAAAGTTATCCAAGGAAGCTATCTCACCTTCCGGCGTTAACAGTTGGCGCTGCAAGCCTTTGTTCAAGGACTCCATCACAATCATCTTCTGCATGTCCACAGACATTCCATGGCCGGAATGAAGCAGATTGTGTAGAGCCCATGCCAGCATGGCATCGACTGTCCCTGCCTATATCAGACAAGCAGAGGCGGGGGATGATGACGTGGCCAGCGAAGAGCCAGTGCAGCGGGTGTCTCCAGTGATCAGTCTCTCCCAGACAATAACAAGAGAGTGCCAGAAAGACAGAGGAAAGACCAAACACCTGCACCAACACGATCATTATAGCCCATCAGAGGAGACTCATAGACAGGGGAAGCGTTTTCAGCAGAGAAGCAAGAACTGCTCTCCCACACAAAGGGACCTTACAGTAGTACGGGAAGAATCGTGTGACATCTTTCTTTCCCGTGCCAAGTGGTCCAGCACAAGATCAACACCGAGGAGCCTCACGCACCAGGTCTCTGCCCCATCACAAACCATAGGAATTGCTACTTCATAGTGGTGATGGATTATTTCACTAAGAGGCCAGAGGCGTGGTCCCAGAGCACAATTGCCATAGCAATGATGCTCTGTCAGTGCAGGGAGGAGAAGCTACACACAGAGAGTTGCAACTTCATGGCCCGGGTGTTCTAGGAGGTCTGTTTCCGGCTCACAATAAAAAAATCACACCTGTGTGAACTGAGTGGTGTAATATAGCCTGTCTGACGTAATGAAATCATGTCTGACGTAATGAAATCACACCCGGGTGAACAGGGTGAACATAGCAACCATGCTCATTTTTTCTGCACTAACAAAGCCAGTTGTATGAAATCACACCCGGGTGAACAGGGTGAACATAGCAACCATGCTAATTTTTTCTGCACTAACAAAGCCAGTTGTAGGAGTGGTTTACACCACTCAAAAAGAGACTATAGGATGACTACATACATAGAGGACCTCCAAATGCCTGTGGTCCTGTGTCCATAGTGGACCGTTCAAGAGTCGTCATGTTGTACCCCAGCATCTCTTATGTTTGGGAAAGAGCTGCCTACAGACCCATGTGGACCTCATGTTTGGGCCACAGTCTGAGCTGGAATGCTATGGGGTAGACTGCATGATTACTTGCAGCTGAGAGAAAGACTGCAAAAGGCAAGTTTAACAAGGATTAACTTAATTTGGGGCTCACCAGAAATGGGCCTATATGATTCGTGACGCAGAACGAGGCATATGCCTCCGCATTCTGGGACTTTGATGAGTTTGTGGGTCGCTGAGGACAGCAAGACCCCTGTAGCCTGTGTAGTGTCCCAGGGTGTGCTCTGGGTGCATACATTTTGTGTATTGTTTTATTGTTGTGTGCTATTCTGTTAATGTTTGCTATGGTGGGAATGCGTGTGTGTGTGTGTGTGTGTGTGTGTGTGGGGGGGGGGGGGGGGGGGGGGGGGTTATGTGTTTATTGTACTTGGGTTATGTTCAGCTGCCATTTATTTTATGTGTGTAATTGTGGGGGACCGTAGTACGTGTGTGACTGCATGCCTCCGTGTTCCCTGTCGAGTTGGTTTGGGTGTTTGGTGAGCTGTTTGCCACAATAAAGAATATTCCAATGAAAAGTCGTTGTCATGACAACTCCTTTGGAACAGAAACCCACTGGTCAAAGAGAACACTTTGTACCACATACGCATAAGCAGGGGGTCCATATTTACTCAAAAAAGAAGACTGACTCTGTTCAAGAACACACAGTACTGTGATTTATCCCAGGAAGCTGATGCATATCTCAGTCCTTCACAGTGAAATCCTTTTTTTGTTTTGTTTTGTTTTTAGCTCAGAAGAGTGTACAAATCGAATCAAATGGACCCGGTCCATTTTGATACATGTATGCAGTCTTCAGAGTTAAATGAACATACTAAGGATTTGATTGTGTTGCTTCACGTAAGACAACGTGGGCAACCACTCATGTTAATCCCCACAATATAATTTAAACTGACATGGCATGTAATTTGCATAATATACAAATGAATCTGCTCCACATGCTTAAAGATTAATGATTTATAACCCTGTGCATGACTGCTGGAATTACAATGAAGCATCAAAACGATGGCAAACAAGGGCCCTTTGTGTTGTCTATATAATATAGCAACTCTTCTGTGCCTGGCGACGAGCCAGGCGTGTGATGGACAACCTTCCGCCATTCCAGAAACCTGTCAGGTTTGGTCTGAGCTGATCTGCTTGTGGTGTTTTGCCTGGCATCCACTGCACATTTCAGCTATCGGTGAAGGGAAAGAACTCTGCAATGACACGTTTCCCTGCTTGAATGAAAATAAAGCCCCCAACGGGGGTTTGAAGAACCACTTTACTCTACTGCTGTTTACCACCGGTATTTAATGTTTTTCTTTTTTTTTTCAGAGGGGAATTTCAGGGCAGTCCTTGAGTTGGATGAAGACAGGCTGCACAGAAAAGCGGCTTTAAGGATTGGGCAGAGATATGATAAATAGCTTGGGCGGACACGAAGCCTACTTACCATGGCACTCCTGGTGGAAAACCGCCAACGTGAAGGACACCCTGATGTGTGCACTGCAGTGCTGTAAACAACGTGAAGGACACCCTGATGTGTGCACTGCAGTGAAGGACACCCTGATGTGTGCACTGCAGTGAAGGACACCCTGATGTGTGCACTGCAGTGGAGGACACCCTGATGTGTGCACTGCAGTGGAGGACACCCTGATGTGTGCACTGCAGTGAAGGACACCCTGATGTGTGCACTGCAGTGAAGGACACCCTGATGTGTGCACTGCAGTGAAGGACACCCTGATGTGTGCACTGCAGTGAAGGACACCCTGATGTGTGCACTGCAGTGGAGGACACCCTGATGTGTGCACTGCAGTGAAGGACACCCTGATGTGTGCACTGCAGTGAAGGACACCCTGATGTGTGCACTGCAGTGAAGGACACCCTGATGTGTGCACTGCAGTGCAACGTGAAGGACACCCTGATGTGTGCACTGCAGTGAAGGACACCCTGATGTGTGCACTGCAGTGAAGGACACCCTGATGTGTTCACTGCAGTGAAGGACACCCTGATGTGTGCACTGCAGTGAAGGACACTCTGATGTGTGCACTGCAGTGAAGGACACCCTGATGTGTGCACTGCAGTGAAGGACACCCTGATGTGTGCACTGCAGTGAAGGACACCCTGATGTGTGCACTGCAGTGAAGGACACCCTGATGTGTGCACTGCAGTGAAGGACACCCTGATGTGTGCACTGCAGTGCAGTGAAGGACACCCTGATGTGTGCACTGCAGTGCAGTGAAGGACACCCTGATGTGTGCACTGCAGTGAAGGACACCCTGATGTGTGCACTGCAGTGAAGGACACCCTGATGTGTGCACTGCAGTGAAGGACACCCTGATGTGTGCACTGCAGTGAAGGACACCCTGATGTGTGCACTGCAGTGCAGTGAAGGACACCCTGATGTGTGCACTGCAGTGAAGGACACCCTGATGTGTGCACTGCAGTGCAGTGAAGGACACCCTGATGTGTTCACTGCAGTGAAGGACACCCTGATGTGTGCACTGCAGTGAAGGACACCCTGATGTGTGCACTGCAGTGAAGGACACCCTGATGTGTGCACTGCAGTGAAGGACACCCTGATGTGTGCACTGCAGTGCAGTGAAGGACACCCTGATGTGTGCACTGCAGTGAAGGACACCCTGATGTGTGCACTGCAGTGCAGTGAAGGACACCCTGATGTGTTCACTGCAGTGAAGGACACCCTGATGTGTGCACTGCAGTGAAGGACACCCTGATGTGTGCACTGCAGTGAAGGACACCCTGATGTGTGCACTGCAGTGAAGGACACCCTGATGTGTGCACTGCAGTGGAGGACACCCTGATGTGTGCACTGCAGTGGAGGACACCCTGATGTGTGCACTGCAGTGGAGGACACCCTGATGTGTGCACTGCAGTGGAGGACACCCTGATGTGTGCACTGCAGTGGAGGACACCCTGATGTGTGCACTGCAGTGGAGGACACCCTGATGTGTGCACTGCAGTGGAGGACACCCTGATGTGTGCACTGCAGTGGAGGACACCCTGATGTGTGCACTGCAGTGAAGGACACCCTGATGTGTGCACTGCAGTGAAGGACACCCTGATGTGTGCACTGCAGTGCTGTAAACAGATACAGATACAGTATATCTGTAGGACAGACAACAATAATGGTCTTCAGCTAATGGTGAATTCAGTCAGTAATATTAATAAGTGTAATATACAATTTATCTCCACGTATATACCTGAGGATATACATATATAAACTATGAATGGACTATCAACAGTGAATATGAGACTGGTACAGTGTCAACTGGCCTATACGTGACAGTATCTGGATAATATATACAGTCCATCAATATGAGAATATTTACAGTGTTTTGATTGATTGATTGATTGATGTTTTTATTAACACAGATGTATATAGGCCTACGAATGAACTGTTAATATGATAAAGCACTTGAGAGCTTTCTGCACTTCCTGATTAATTGAAAATGGATGACCCTCCAGGCTCCAAACAAGTCTTAGTGCTTTTCATGTTTTTTTCCTCGTAGCAGTTTTTGTATTGACTTGTGCTTTCGTTTGAAATGTACCCATTCTACATAATGTGAATACAATTTCAATCAATCAATCAACCAACCAATCAATCAATCAGAGCTTATTTCCATCACAATGCATCAGAACTCCAAAAATATTTTGAACAATTTCCTCAAAAGGCATATGGAAGTAACAGAGTAAACTGTTCCATGTCTCTTCACAGTAACAAACTGAGGTGTTGGGTTTCTCTGGCTGCTGACTTCTGCTTTTAGTTATTGATCTTCATTCCCCTCTCTTCATTGTGCTCCTCACATCTCCACTGTAGGCTGTTTATGTTGTTGTTATTGTGCGTGCGTGCGTGCGTGCGTGCGTGTGTGTGGTTGTGTGGTTGTGTGTGTGTGTGGGGTGACGACCTAAGACCTTTTTAATAAAAATAGACCGTTACTGCATCAAAAGTAATCAACAAACTATGCAATAAAAACTGGTCAAACATGGCAAAGCGAGGCGTTGTGAGCTTGTGGATTGGCTATTTTCACAATATTTATCTGTGGAACCGAAAACCGAATGCCTCAACTCTTACATCTCGAGTGCTTATTAGGGTGTGGGGGGGGGGGGGCTCCCCAGTTCAAATATGGGGGGGGGGGGGGCTCCCCAGTTCAAATATGGTTATTTTGGGGGGTCAATGGCCTGAAAAGGTTGACCACTGGTGTAGAGACAGGAACTTGATTGAGGGCAGACAGTGTCAAAGACATGCATTGCAACCATGCAGGTCAGGACAGAATCAGACCCGGGAGGTCATGTGGTTGACACAGTCTGGTCGTCTGCTGGCAATGGCATGCCCCACATCTCCACTGTAAACAGAAATCAATACACATGTGTGTGCAAACTGGAATGGAGGTGCATTGCTGCAGGAAAATAATACCCTGACTCACACATACTGCATCCATAGCAGCACATACACGTGACTGTAACCACCGAACCACACACATGTGTATGCTGTACTCACTGTATGGTATCGGCAACGTCACGCGCGCACACACGCACATGCATACACACGCACATGCATACACACACACACACACACACACACACACACACACACACACACACACACACACACGCACATGCATACACACGCACATGCATACACACACACACACACACACACACACACACACACACACACACACACACACACACACAAACACACACACACACACTCACAACACACGTCGCATGTTGTGAGCTTGTACTGTAGGTCTGCTATTTTTGAGTGGTGCAACCACTCCAAGGAACAGCTTTGTCCCTATGGGACTATGGGACTATGTTTAGAGTACCAAATGTGACTATGTTTAGAGTACCAATAGGGGGTGCTGTTGCACCACTCGCTTTAGACTGGTCTGATTTTTTTGTTGAATGCATGCCATGGAATGGTTCATATGTGGGTTTGAAGTCTGGTTTGAATCCTGGGTAAAGTGGGCCATACCAGGCCTGACAAAAATGGATAGTCATATTTTGTATTTTAAAACAAAATGACAGACGCCAGAGGGTTAATGAGTCTGTTCTCACAGTGGAGGTGGCCTATTCCTTCCATGTCAGCACAGCAGTAACAACCCCAACCAACATTATGATACAATGCTTTGTGCCAAAGCTGTTATGGTGACCAGTTCTCATTGTGCCTGTACTATGGTCTGCTTTCTGGTCTGGCATGAGGAGTTATGGTTTTCTGAAGAAAATAAAAGGAGAAAGAATTAAATAAATAAATGAAAAGACACTTACTAACCATATCGTATAGCCCCTCACTTGTGTGAAGTGAGGGGCGCCCACTGTATTCAAATAGGCCACATGGTGTCTTACGGTAGTCATCTAGTGCCCTAAACAAACATTAAAGTCCATAGACTTTGCTGACAAATTATTTGCATCATAAGTGCTCTGTACAAACATCAAAAAGTCCATAGACTTGGCTGCCACGTGACGTAATCTTCAAAAGCCATGCATTGGAGGGGCTAGCGCTTGTGACATGAAATATAAACTCACTGTGGATTTGTGTCGTCGTACGTGACTACAGACATGATTGTAACGATGATGTAGGCCTAAAAGAAATTTGTCCGATATAGATTCAAGGTATTTGCACACCAATTTGAGTGAAATCTCATTTTATAACAGTATCACTAAAGGTGCATGGTATGCAACTATAATCTGTATGGCATCCTGATGTATTCGTGGTTCTGTAGAAACCCCTCAGCTCTCAACACTTGGCTCTTGACTGACTAGTCACTACACTGTCATCTGTTCGTGATACAGTCACTGAATATGAACGCATTAATTATGGGGTGAGTCATATGATGCCATGGGACACTGGCTAACAGGAGATGATGTGGTAAATAGACTTATAGTGTTGAATAATAATTGGGATACAGTCTGATACTATTTACTGTATAGGCCTACTGTATGTTGCCATTATTCCTCTGACATTGAGCCAGTTTCTATGGCAACATGTTAACAACTCACACCTGGCACTGACTGCACTTTTGGTATTTCTCATTCAGGTATTGATGATTATTATGATTTCTCTTCCAGTTTGATGGGGCTAATGATCAAATCTAATTACGGTATATTTGGTCTGATAATCTCTGATCTCTATTTAGAAATGTAGCCTAGGTGGCATGGAAACATGTTAAATGGAAGGTAATGATTGATGCCTCTATATTACATCATGAAATGGGTTTGCATGAAACACATGATGGGTTTCTCTATTGTTTGTTGGAGCTGTATTTGATAGTGAGAAATACGTAGTGTATTTACGCTCCGTCACAGTGTTGTATGCCAAACTGAACAGATCTCAACACAGCCTTACTACAAAGTATACATCAGGCTTTAGCCAGCCATGAAGCAACACATCCATGTGAAATAAACCAATGGGTCATGTTGACCCAGAGGCCTTCATCCGAACTAGTACCAACCAGAGTTGAGAACCATTGTATTGGACCAATACTAAACAGTAGTTTCGTGGGGCACCACCAGGGGGCTCTAGTCTCAAAGCCAAATTTCAAGACGGTCAATGGGGCAATTAGTCACTGTGAGACTTTTTGTTTTGGACAGTGACTGTGGCTGTTCTACATGAGGGTGTTACTTAACACTAGCATGACTTAAGTAAAATGTGACAGAAGTAGCATGTGCTTAAATTCATATTTAGAAAATGTTTCAGTCAAACATTTCTGAGATGATGGAATGATGATGGATGTTGATGGTCATGGAAGTTGAACCTTCTGAAAGCTTCATGGGTAAAGATAACAATAAGATAAGACTTATTATTTAGTCTTTCTAATGATAAATAAACTCTGGTTGAATTATCCATTCATCTCATGTTGGTGTATTGTTTGAATGAAGGATTTGTTTTATTACTATTATTTTTCAATAGACAACTCAAATACAGACACACTCTTGCAGTGTCTTGTACGGTACAAGACAAGTTGTACCAATGATAATCTGCACTCGGATGTAGTGATGGCTCCTTGTTCTCCTCTATTGTTTGAATGTGATGTTGCTGATGTAGGATCTGATACTTGTACTCTTCTTTTTCTATTGGATGATTCATGATTGTATAGTTTATTGTGTCTGAAATGATAAATGTAAATGTTCTGAAATCTCAGAGGAGAATGTCTCATTTAGTTTTTAGAACATCTTCGGCAAGGAAAAACGGTGAACTTACAGAAGCACGCAGCCATGTGTTCTGCCACAGGATGTGTGTTACATTATAAATGAAGTCATGAGAGCACAGTCACCGCTTTCTTCACAAGCTGCAATAATCAACTGTCTGTGAGTGATGTCAATACAGCAAACATGTCTGCTCACTCCTGTTTCACGGCAATTCATCTGGGATCAAACCGGATCGTTTCTCAGACGCTGTGATGAATGCGTGTTGTAATACGGACAGACACTTGTTTGTTTGACACCGTGTGTGTCCACAAAAAGGCATGCAGGTCTAATGGGATTTTAGCCGGAGAACCAGGGACTGTGAATTTTCTATTGTATACATTTCCATTTGAAGCTGCGGTACGAATGCCCATAAAGAGTCATCTCTCCCTGCTGGCTGGCTGGCTGGCTGACTGACTGACTGACTGACTGACTGACTGACTGACTGGCTGGCTGGCTGGCTGACTGACTGACTGACTGACTGACTGACTGATGGATGGTTTGCCTGATTGATATGAGTGATGGATTGGCTGGCTGGCTAACTGATTGCCTGGCTGGTTGTCTGGCTTGCTGACTGATTGCCTGGCTGGTTGCCTGGCTGGCTGGCATGTCTCTGTATGTTATCCGTGACCTAAAAGGTCTGCGTTGTTTTTAATTTCCTCTGTTTATTATATGTCGTTGTATCAGTCTGTGCGTTTCGCTTGCTGGACCACCGTGGAAGCAGCAATCAAACGTGGACAACGAGACAAAATACCAAGCTTTAACAGACACACAACCTCCAGGGGTGAACGAGTGTGTGTGTGTGTGTGTGTGTGTGTGTGTGTGTGTGTGTGAGTAGAGAGAGAGCAAGAGAGAAGGATGGAGAAAAAGGAAGAGAGAGAGAGAGAGAGAGAGAGAGAGAGAGAGAGAGAGAGAGAGAGATTCCACTGTGGGAAGTGCTGACATCTGCTGCAGGCCTTTGCAGGGCTGGAATGTGATACCCTCCTTTACACAAAGGGCCCTGGCCCTCACTACAGACACAAGAGTACCTCTATACCCCCTCACTACTGGGGCAGCAGCGGCACACATGGAACAACTGTATCACTGCTCGCCATGCCTTCCTTCTCCCATGTCATTAACTTTGATTAAAAACATAAAGCCCCCATGCACTCTCTCATTCTGATACCTCTGTGCAGCAAGCATCTCTGGTCTCTCTCGCTCTCTCTCTCTCTCTCTCTCTGCAGTGATGTGAGATCAGGGGGGTGGGGGGTAAATTGCTCGGCCATTGCATCATGTGTCTGGCTCAATGGATTCAATATGTCTGCAGCGCTCTTTGATTGTTGTGTCTGTGTGAGATGTTGTAGACTTAACATGCACGTGTGTGTGTGTGTGTGTGTGTGTGTGTGTGTGTGTGTGTGTGTGTGTGTGTGTATGCAACTGTGCGTGCGTGTGTGCGTGCGTGCGTGTGTGTGTGTGGGTGCGTGTGTGTGTGTGTGTGTGCGTGTGTGTGTGTGCGTATTTGTGGGGTGGGGTATACGCCACACCAGTGGATTTCCCCAACAATAGGAGGGGAAGACCCACATGAAAGACTGCAGAAGAGGTAGTACAATGTGGTGTCCTGGGAGGGAGGGAAGAGCTTAATTGAGAACAGGAGGGTTTTTGTTCCAGCCAATGTCTCTGCTTTGATAATAACAAATTGAAAAGCCGTTGAGTAGTTTGCTTGCCAGAATTTGGACCCGGACATTTTGAGTACCCTACGGTTTTATGTTAGAAATGTTGAGTATGGGTCCCCAGCATTTAGAAACTGCTGGATGCTAACTTGCATATGTTGGGCAATTTTCATAATTAGCATAATAAGCTGGGGTACCATTAACATCCAATATAAGGCAACATCGTGCGTGCGTGTGTGTACGGTTGTAATGCACGTAACTCGAGAACCGTTTGACCCACTGACTTCACATTCGACACACGCGTTCCACACCCCCACAGGGAGTGCAGTGCCAGGTATCGAGTCAGTCAGACCCACGGTTCTCCAGAACCACCACAAAAGGCTCTGCTCAGGCTCTGCCAGTGGGCCTAATGAGGCCAACTCCTTTCACCTGGGCCAGGCTCTGCCAGTGGGCCTAATAAGCCTATCTCACAGAATTTCCCCGCCCCCCTAAATACGCCCCCTTTCGGGGTTAGTGGTGATAGCGTGACGTCACTCCATAGACGCTACATGTTAACAGAGGTAATTTAAGAAGTCTACAACTTTTGTTTTCTCAAGGTAAGGTTTGTTCTATCTGTTCGACCTGATTTACCATCTTGTTTGCTTCATAATAATATTGGTCTGTCACATTTTTACATTAGAAAATGTACTTAGATTCTCCAGAGAAAAAAACGTGTAAATGCTCATGTTAAAGACACCACTATTTACCGGAAGTGGGCGTGGAAAGCGGGCTGTGAGATAGGCCTATGAGGCCAACTCCTTTCACCTGTGCAATTTCCAGCCTCTGCCTCAGCTAATTGAGGCTCAACCAATCAGGCTCTGCCAGTGGGCCGAATTGATTGCCAAATACACTTTTCAGTTTGTAGTCTTCACACACAGGCACATACATGGGTGGATTATTTTTGCACAAAAATCACTAATCGCTAAATTTGGCCATAGCCACGTTTTTAGCTGAATGAGTGTTTTTCGTGCAAAACTAATGCTTGCAATGGATTCAGAATCATGAAAAAACCCTAGTTTGACCCGTCCCATGCTACTTAAAGCATAATGAAATTTTACCCCAGCTTATTATGCTAATTATGAAAATTGCCCAACATATACAAGTTAGCATTCGGCAGTTTCTAAATGCATGCATTCGGGACCCATACTCAACATTTCTTTTTTTGAGTGGTGTAAACCACTCCTACAACTGGCTTTTGTGTGCAGAAAAAAATGAGCATGGTTGCTATGTTCAAAATAATTTCTGACGTAATTAAATCACACCCGGGTGAACTGGATGACCGTAGCAACCATGGTCATTTTTTCTGCACAGAAAAAGCCAGTTGTGAAATCACATCCGGGTGTGATTTCATTACGTCAGATCAGAGCTGATCAGGCTATATAATACCTTACCTTATATAATACCTCACATCGGACGTCAGACATTACGTCAGACCACAGCTGATCATGCTATATAAAACCTTACACCACTCAGTTCACACGGGTGTGATTTTTATTTTTCGTTTACGTTTTATTGAATTTTAATCAAACATACATGAAAACGAAACGACTGACAATTGACAATACATACAACCGAAAACAAAACAAGACAATATACGTACAATACACACAAGGGGAGATGTCTGCCTCTCTTCTCTATTGATGATCATTCATCATAATACATAAGTACCTCAAACAGGTGCATATACAGGTTAAACAGGTTTAACTGCCATACTCAACATTTCTAACATAAAACTTTAGGGTACTCAAAATGTCCGGGTCCACAATGGGGCTCTATGGGCTGGCAAGTGGACTAGTGTTTCCTTGCTTGCTGAGAGACACTAAGTATAGTGCAACAGAAACAACACTTTATGTCCCAATATGGGCTGTCCATTTCTATTCCCCATCTTTCTGTGAACAAGGGAAAACGAATAGGCTGCGTGCGTGTGTGTGTGTGTGCGGGCAACGTGTGCGTGTGAATACACGCATGACCATGATGAATCTAATATTAACATACATATAATGTGAATGCACTATAATACAAAAATAAAATAAAAAACGTTTGAGTACGTATACGCATTTGTGTCTCTGTGTGTGTGCGCGCGTGACGCGCGTGCATGTTCCTCACAGGAGCAGGAGGCAGGAGGAGGAGGAGGACACAGCAGTGGAATGGTTAATAACTTCGCTGGGAGTTTTCCCTGCGCCGGTACGAAGTTTGACTTTATGTGCAGCACCTGTTGGAGCAGTCAGTCTCTCACCGACAGCTCAGCTCAGCTCCGCAGACAACAGGACTCATACTTGTGGAGCACATTATTTCTCCGTATCGCGTTTCTGTTTTTATTAAGGTTCTTCTAGTAAGGGTTCATTGTAGTCTGAGCAGGGATTTGTCAGACGAAGGATTCGAGCACGCGCTTAACGTGGACGCATACGTTAGCCAAAGAGCGCGCGTGTATATAATGTGTTCAGATGATTTCGTATCACATGTGGGTATGTGACTGCACTTCACGGGACACGTTTGTGATTTAAACGCGAATTGGTTATGTAACCCAACTGAACTATTTTGAACGTAACTTCTCCAATCAACCCAACAGGTGCGCACCGGAGAGTCCACAATTCAGAGCGTGCAGTCTTCTGAGGGACTGCCATTTGGAAGAATATTAATTGAAACATTTTCCTCAATTTTTTTCCTTTTATTTTTTTTAAAAAAGGGACACGGCTTCTGGTGTTAAGATTATGTGGGTTCTACTTTACGTTTACCGCCTACAAATGTGTCCAAAGCAGCCTCGGAGTGTTGTGACCGGCGGCGTGTGTGCGTGGTGATTACAATCCATCCTGTCTCTCTGCAGCCCTGTGTGTGTGTGTCTGTGTGTGTGATATCCACTAAATCCAAATGATCCTGCCGCTATTATTCCTCGTTGCGTCGCTTCTCCAACAGTATGAAGCGGAATCAAGTCACATGAGCAAGTTTCACCTTCCAAGTATAAAGGAGCAGAACGGTGAGTTCAACAGGTTTTCATTAATTATGTGCCAAAGCAGCCGCAACTAGAAAGATGCAATTCTGGAAAAATTGCAGTGTGGTTGCCTCAATCGCTAATATAGGCCCCTCCCACACATTTTGGCAGCCAATTACAATGTCATGTCACCCCTGTGTTCATAAGTAATTTGGCGGGGATTTACCACCCCCCCCCCCCCCCTTGCGCCGCCTATGGATAAAAATGTTATTGGTTTCGGCTCTGTGTTGATTAAACTACCGGCAACATGTGATTCAAATTTCGGATGTATTGGACATTCCGTTCGTGTTTGTGTACATTTTTGTAAAATAGGCCCCTCCCACTAACTTCGGAAGCCAATTATGGCCAAACTATCAAAATTCTGCCTGTGGTGTTTCGGATTGGTCCAGAGATCATGTGTACCATTTTCTGTGAGATTTGGACAATCTGTAGGTGGACGAAAAAAGTGTCTTTTGAAGAAAATTCAATATGGCGGAAAATCTATCCTTACGCAAATGGGCGTGGCCTATATGGGGAGATGCATCATGAGCCAAGGAATCCATGGAAAGGATTTATGACCTACGGTTCAGTAGTTATAGGCCAAAGCGTAAAGTGGGCTGTTATAGCGCCACCATGAGGTGATGTCATTATATGTTAATTCATTTGTCGTCCTGAGGGCGAGAAGCGACCTCGCCCTAAAGGCTGAGGTCGCATGCACACATCTGCCTGGGTGATGGCAGACTGCTAGGCGAGCGCTGGTGCTTTGGCATGGGGGGTCAGATCAACATAGGGAATGAATTCTGTACTGGCCATATGGGGCGTGTCTTGACTAGTGTACAGGGTTTGATGAGGTCAGATGAACATATGGAATGTCAGAACAGGTCAGCTCCATATATGGAGATCTAAGGGTTTGAGGTCAGATGTAGAGTTGCTCGCCGGCTCCATATATGCTAATCTAGGTGATGATCCAGTCTTCTCCATGTATGGCTATCCAGGTCATGATGACGTGATGAGGTCAGTGTTGTGATCTTGATATATGGAGACAGCCATATATGGAGCGTGTCACGAGGCGTGATGGACTGACAGGGCAACCACACTAATTAAGGGGGTCAAACTTGAATGTACAGTATCAGTGTAACTGTGTATATAGGCTTGATTGATTGAATTTTGTATTTCACAGTATGTACAATGGGTACATTTCAAACGAAAGCATACAAGTCAATACAAAAACTGCTACTTTGAGGACAAAACCTCAAAAAGATGTGTTTACATCAGCATCCTCCATTTTCAATTCATCAGAAAAGAACAATGTGTTCAATAATACAAAGAGTATAGGCTAGGCCAAATTAGATACCGGTAGAACAATAGAACTGAGGACAATAAAACTAAAACAAGTCATGTCATGATCTGCTTATTCTTCCAGTTCCAGAGTCGACCCTCAATTCAAAATAATAAAAGCACATCTTGCTTGAGTTATAAACAGGGGATGAATAGAGGCGTTTTATTCCGTTCAAAACAGCATTAGCCTATCCAGACTAGGAAGTGGAAATTACCTTTTTTTTTTTTTCTTGTTCTTCTCTTCACCTTTCATGTGTACCCTTATATGTTTTAAGGGGGGGGAAACCCTCTGAAATTTCACATCTCCCAAGAGGAGAAGTTTCCTCACTCGTCATAAAAAGGTTCCATTCATACAGCATGGCTCCGGGCCATGTAATTTACCCTCTGAACATTATGTCGATTTTTAAAAGTCCCTTTTAATGTCAGTGTTCAGTGACAAAGTATTTGTTGCTGGAAAGATGACATTGTGTCTCCAACATAACTAGCAAGTAATTAATAATTATAGGCAACCCTTTAACGATTTCTGGCCACCAAGGGCAATGAGACTGTTTGTTGTTCTAAGCTGGCGTGTGTTTGTGCACACGCGTACGTGTTTTTATAGCGTATGTTTGCGTGCGTGCGTGCGTAGGCTTGTGTACGTACGCGCGCTTGTGGCACAAGTTGTACATTTTGTGTGCGACTGTGCGACATTGTTTACAGTACATGACTAAGCAGAGCAGCATCATATCTGTGCACATTCAAGTCTAGCAGAGACTGCACTCTGCCTAATTCAGGTGTGTGTGTGTGTGTGTGTGTGTGTGTGTGTGTGTGTGTGTGTGTGTGTGTGTGTGTGTGTGTGTGTGTGTGTGTGTGTGTGTGTGTGTGTGTGTGTGTGTGTGTGTGTGTGTGTGTGTGTGTGTGTGTGTGTGTGTGTGTGTGTGTGTGTGTGTGTGTGTGTGTGTGTGTGTGTGTGTGTGTGTGTGTGTGTGTGTGTGTGTGTGTGTGTGTGGACAGCTGCAGTAGCGCTCTGTGACCTGGGGTACTGTTGGCGGCTAGCGTTGTGTGTTTGCACTAGAGTTCAGTACCTATAACAATTACAGCATAGTTGCATCACTCAGTTCACACAGGTGTTATTTTTTTGTTAGGCCTAGTATTTTCTATGAATCCAGATAACCAATTAAGTTTCAATTGAATTTAATATAGTTAATAATGCTAAAAGAATATAGCTTTCACCAGCAGAAGATATGGTTTTAACTAGCTGCAAAGATCAAGAGCCAGCTGTTGATAGACTATTCTATGATTTCATGTTGTAGGCTATGAACACACAGTGACCTCACCATTGAGTTGAGAACTCTATTCTAACTGACTTGGTATGATTGAAAAACATCTTCATTGTTAAACCCAAATGTCTACTAGAATCTGCAGTTCCTGTCCTGATGGCCATTAACCAGACCTCTGAGACTCAAGGTGTATGTATATTAAAACAATTTCACATCAGATGCTCCACTTGGACTACAGTATTCCTCTTTAAGTTGTAATACACATGTAGAGTGCAACCTACTGTACATACACAATACAGCACATGCATCAAATCACTTTCATCAAATACATTTGGCATTTTTGGCTCAGGTCATCCCTGTAAATAACCTTTTCATCCACGGCACCCCTGAATTTCATTGTTACTTTATAGCAACTTCTGTCATATTAACGGTACATAATATGTAAACCTTCTCCCTAAGATACAGTATGTCATGAGGAAACTTGAGATAATATCAGTTTCCATTAGGACAATGCGTCACATTGTGAGTTTGTAGATCTGCTATATTTGGTGAAGAGATTTAGTGTACTGTAGACTGAAAAAGAACGCACCAAGTAAAGTGCAAGTGACATTGATAAATTCCAAATATTATCAAAGTACTCTGAGGCACCCCTGGACGTGCGTGTAGACACCCTAGTTGCCACGGCACCCACTTTGAGAAACCCTGACTAGAATAGAAGCACAGAAATTCAACTTGATGGCTCTGGTGGCTGGTGCAGAGACATTTTGACAACTTAAAGAGTCAACTTACAGTGTATGGACGGTAGATCTCAGTAGAAATCACTCCACTGTATGTAGACTACATATTGTGCTGTCGGGCAAGAAACTTGTACTGTACTCCATATTTTATTATTATTATTTTAATGCCTTACTTCGTCATACGTGAGTGTCGCACACAATTAGTGAAAATAGCAGATCTACTAGCTCACTGATCGGCTATTTTCACTATTTTATATATTTCTTTTATAATAAAAAATGAACTGTTTTGGTGGTTTCCACCTGACGACGACGACGACGACGACGACGACGACATACTATAATGTACATTGAATTGAGTATTGCGTATGCACCGGCCGTGTGTCTGGCTCTGTGAGGAGACATGCAGCACCCATCCATCCCAGGAACCACAGAGGAACCGGACGACTTCACAGCTTCCTTTCTGGAGGCTTCAACTTCAGTGAGGAAGCAAGGCAACATGAGTAGTGAACCAGGGATGGAAGGGATGGAGCTGGGGTGGGTTGAAGTTCAGTCAAGGTACCAGCCAGGGGTGTAATTTGGGGACCCAGGGGATGGCATCTGGCGTTCAGCTATCACCTAAAACGGTGATAACCTATCACCACAAACTGGAGTATGTATGAGCCTTTCCTCTGCCAACCAGGGGGGGCAGCGGACTGACCTCATGCTTCCTTCTATACATGAGGACAAGGAGTCCAAGCTGCTTCTTTTCACCTGACTGGGGGGGGGGGGGTGGGCGGACGTAGCGCGTGGAAGGAATACGTTTTTCCGACAAGTTCCTTTCCTCTCCATCAGGCAGTTTAGAGAGCAGGATTTTGTGAGGGTACCTACCCTAGGGGACACGGGGAGAACATGCAAACTCCACACCTTTCGCCAACCCCGCCTCGGGTATGGGCACTGATGATGCGGAGGAGAGAACACTCCCACAGCGTCCCCAGCGGGAATCGAACCCAGGACCTTCTAGCTGTGAGCCGACAGCACTACCGACTGCCACCGTGCCCCCGGCGTTCACATTTAATCTTGCATTAATGCATATTTTCTACACGTCAGATTTTTTGCAGATTCTTCTGATTTCAGATCGGTGCCGACTGCAAAGTTCATCTCAATTCATGTCCATGACCGTCCATCTACATGTGACATACATGTGACAAGTAGGCAAACATGTTCAAAAAGAAAACGGCAGATCTACAAACTCACATGTCGTGATGTGACGCATTGAGCTTGTAGATCTGTTAGTTAGCTATTATTGTCAAATAGGGCTTAAAGCGACATGTAAGGTATATAATGTAATTTTGTCCAATAGACTTTGTTAACCGAATCTGTGGCAGAATGAGATAATCTCGTGAATAGCTATTGTATCCAATTGTGCCATTCACGAGATTACGAGATTTCATTAAGCATTAATCCAGCATTAAAAAGTGTGTATATATATATATATATATATATATATATAATTTTGTATTGTTTTTTTTTACTCGCATGGTAGAAACAACTACATCCCGATCTGACATGCTTTCCTTTCCTTGTCCGTTTTCTCCTCAAAATTAAATGAGACAAACTGCAATCTTTGGGACCTTATAAAACCCTAATCTTTGATCGCGCTAACAGAGTTAATCCATCGCGCGTTGATACACAGCCTAGAATGAGGATGTGGCTCAAATATGGAGGGCTATCACTTCTGGGTCGGGCGGAAGTGGTCTCTCCTGTGTTTTTTTTAGGCACTGGCCTCACAATCCCACCTATAGTACGGGAGGGAATGTGTTAATACAATATAACTTTTTCTCACCCTGCTCTTCTATTGAGACATTTAGATCGTGTCAAAGGTCATGTCTCACCTAGACACAGTTACAAGATTCAATTTATCCCCTGAGCAAGCAGGTAGGCTCTATTAGCTCAATGGTAAAAGTTTCAGCACTTTGCGCAGGAAACCGGGTTAAAATCCGAGGGAAGAAGAGGAAAGTTACATAGTACATTTGTTTTTTTTCGCCCAGAAAAGACACCTCTTTAACGTGGTGGGCCTGGCTATACATCCATGTGATGAGAGCAGATGAGCTAGCAGCTGTGGTGGTCGGCTGTAATCTTCTGACGCCCACCACCTCTAGTTGTGTATCGCACTCAATTGCTGATGCCCCGAGATGATAGGGGAGAAGGGGAGAGAGAGCCGTCTGGCAGGCATGATCGCTTAGCAGTGGTTGCTTGGAGAGTTATGGTCCCTGGTTGTATTAAACTTGGCAGGAGGTGTCTGATGACTCTATAGAGCTGGCCGTGTGTGTGTGTGTGTGTGTGTGTGTGTGTGTGGAGGGGACTTGTCTGCTGCTGTGCCCTATGTGTGATGTGTCTCACAATCCTCTGATGTTGTAAGTGATCTCGGAGGGCCATGCCACATGCATGCAAACATTTGACAACGCTTTAATTGCTGTGAAACCCAGTATGCAGGAGGAGACGCCGTGATTTGATTTGCTCACTTCCAGATCTGCCAGCTCCATAGACGTAATGTGTCTGTGAGCTTAACGCAGCAGCGCTTCCATAAATAGTGTTTAATCAGTGTGATCAATATACCCTACACAGTAACGGTCCTTAGACATACGAGCCTTAGACATACGAGATTACAGGTAAATTAGCACACTGTCTAGTTGCTTCTCATACATTAGTATGCTTGTCTCACTGGCACTGGGATAACACCCACAAGCTGCAATGTTTAGTGTCCTTTTCCATTAAGCTGTGAGTCACAATAACACCCAATCTTCCACTGAATACAACTTTGTTCCACAATCAAACAGAGCATCTCACAGAGCAGCACTTGAAATCACTTCTGAGTGAGAAGAGATTGCCCTGATTCTCTCTGCCATAGAAGGTCATGTTCTCAGCACTGCAGTCTTTTTTGGCCCACCCAAACAGCCCTGGCCTCCAGGCTCTATTAAAACGATCTGTCTGTAGATATTTGCAGAAGATACAGATTACCTGTGGATATTCCCACGCAGCAGCCATGCAGGAAGGCACGGAACGCAGTGAACCTGCCAGTGATCACAGAGCAGCCGTTCAGACGAGGATTAGGAGATTAGGGCAGACGATAGAGTTGATGGGGCTCACAGGCCATCAGGGAGATGTGCAGTTATTCATGCACACTGTACAGTACATACATGGAGGTATGGATGTACTGAGCTGAACTGTGCATTCATGAGATGACGTGCGGAAGAAAATAATATTGTCAGGTTAAACCGTTGCAGCTGGGTGGACACTGGAGCCTATGGGAGCTCTCTAATGTACACTCATGCATGCACAGTAAATCACACATTCACATGACCGTCAGGGCACACTTAAGTGAAGTCATTCACATAATACAAAACTACAGTCATTCACATAATACATCAGCTCAGTTATTATATCAAACTACTATTTTCCTTCAAGCTATGCACTGTACTAACTGTGTGTGTGTGTGCTGTGCATGTGCAGTATATACAGTACGCACACACACACATGCGCACGCACACACTTTCCCCACCTGACAGTCCAGTGGTCCACATCCTTCCACTGTTGGAGACTGTCAACATGTTTTCATGTTTTACTCTGCCGAGGAATCATCGTCTCCACTTTTGGTCCAGTTTATTACTCAGTCTCTCCTGCCGATGGTTTATGCCTCTGCCAGCCCCTGCAGTTGGCAGCCACCAGGCTGGCCAGCTGGCATTCACATCACCACTTATGTTGTGTTAAGTGGTTTCCATAGTAGTTAACTTTATGTTTTTTAATTTGAATTTACGTTACAACCGTAAAACCGGTGGAACCCGAAACCAGCAGGGTTTGGAATCTGGATTAATTCTTTAATAAGTCTCCGATACCCTCCCCACCCCGGCCCACTAACGCCTGGTTCCTGGGAAAAACTGATCCTACTGTAGACTTTAATTTGAATTTACGTGATAGATGTGTTTGAAAATTCTGAATGCAGCAGAACTGCAGTGGATCAGTGTAAGCAGGCAGGGCAGTAGTGAGTGACCAGTGACCACTATGCATTGCTGATGTAAGCCCATCAAACTTGGATGAGTTGGGTGCAGAAGGAAAATCACTGCAGTCAAAAGAGCAGAACTTCTTATCTGCAAGGACTGGAGTCAATTGTTCAGGGGGGGGGGGGGCAAAAAGAAGACGTATCATCACATCTGTGGTTGTGTATTTGAGATAGATTTGAGTTGCAACATGTTTCAAGTGCTATGAAACTCACTCAACACATAACGGAAAGGAGGAAAAAAAGGAACATTGTGGTTACGTGGCTCTTCGATGGTGGCAGAAATGTGAACCCTCCAGCGAAGTTCACCCTCACCTCACCTGAACACAGGCCGCTCTATGAGTCCTGGCACAGCCTAGTGTTTGCCTCTCACCATCTCTCTCTGCAGAGCTTGGGAGACCCCTGGATAACAGTGTCTAGCAGTGTCTATGTGTTGGCTGTCAGCGCCATGTGAACGCGGAGTGCTGTATTTGGCAAGCAGAGCATGCCACCGCCTGCCTGCCTGTTGCTCGTCATGTCGGCCAGCGAGTGTTGGTTCATTCTCCCCGAAGCAGGGAGTTTCTCCAATGATCTGGGTCACAAGTTTATGCTCCACTGTAGGAGATACAACTCTGTTCACAGACACAGTGCCGTGCCCTCCATAACGGACTGGCCTCTTGTCTCTCTGCTCATCTGTATCTCTCCTCAGTCTTGTGTTATAGCAATTCTTTCTTGCCAGAGCAGAAAGAATTGCTTTGACCAGAGCACTGCACTCCTTACTATTGTTTGCTTATCAAGCTGGTGATTAATCAATGTACTGAGGCGTTTTGGTTTATATTATACGTTGATCACTGAGTCTAGATGATGGCCTCCAATTAAAGTATTCTTTTCAACCACATTAATCAGACTAATGCACCCTAAAGTTGAGTTTAACCAGGCTATGACAATTTACCGAGTAAGTCGACGAATTAATGTACGAAAAAAAGGGCTACAAAGTACCTAGGGCATGGGTTTCTATTTTCTAAAGTTTAGAATTTTTTCAAGACACTTTTTCAATGACATGCCCTGATGCCCAAAATATAGAGAAGCCAGGTTGAAGGTGATTAACCCCAAGCTGCTCGGTGGCCAAAGAGCAGCCTGCTGTGGCTACACTGGGCAGCAGCCAGGCCAGCCCTAGCCTATTCACCTTTTTCTTACAACCCATAGTGCATTGCATTTGTGTGTGCATAAGTTCCTATTTCTCTTGCTGTGTTGCCAGTTTTTGCCAGTTTTTGGATAATTACATAGCCTATTGATCTGGTGTTCCTTGATGTGAAGAAATGTGGAAGCAAGCCCAAATAAGCAACTACTAATACACTTTAGAATCAAGCCCAAAAAAACATCAACCAGCAACTACCAATTTATTTGCAAGTGACTTTACAGAAAAAACAAGTCAAAGGTTGCTTATAATAAGCAGACATGGCAACACGGCCTGAAGGAAGCAAAGCACACACAAGGAGCCCCAGTACCTTGGCGGGGAAAAACGTGGATGTAATATGCTTGTGTGTCTGTATGAAAGTGAAGCAGGGTAGCCTATCGCTGAAGAAACGGTATATTCTCTCAGGATATGTCTCCAGGATAAACAAATGTTTTTTTTTTCCCTTTTCAGTCAGCATCCATCTTTGTTGACATGTTGTTTATTTCTCTATATTCCGTTTCCCATCAGTTCAGCCTCTCCCGTGGTTGTGTCCCGCCCCCTCCTGCTCTTCTCCTCCAATGACAAACCCACTTCCTGAACTATTTCTAGATTGTGGATGAGAAATGTCATCGAGTTGCAGCTTTGCAATAATATTTTGAATGGCAACGGCAGGGTTGGTGTCACGCTTTGTCTCTGTCAACCTTCCATTATATATAAACGTCGTCCCGTTTGAAGAGCTGTTATTGCATCATGAGATCTTAAAGATTTTATATGAACACGTTCCATTCAAAACAAAATGCATGCCAATCAAAACCCAATGTGTCATTACGTTCATAGCATTGTTTCCTTATCTGGAGGGCAAAATTTCTCTCTGTTCAGCGGAAGAGAGGATTGAGTGTTATCAGCAGCACAATAACTGACTCCCTGGCAGGGAACATAGAGCCCAGCTCTCCATATGAAGTAGGCCTTTGAAAAACAAGAAAATAAACTGAGCCATTTTGAGCCCTAGCTTGCAGCCAGGTCTGTAATATTCCTACATAAATGTATAGTCTTGTAAACAGACCTGCAAACGGCCCTCATTGACGGAGTAAAGAGAGTGTCTGCTTGCTGCAGTCTAGACAACATGGGTGGGGTACGTCTGCACATCTGCCTAAAAGTAGTCAAGATTACCTGTCGGGACAAATACTACCTGTCATTCACTAGGACGTACACTTAGCATCATTTCCTCTGCTCCCCTCTGTAACCTCCACTTAAAACGATTCTCGCATTCATATGTCACCTTAATCTTGTATGCACAAAGAGTAAGAATTGAGGAATGTTTTATTTTCCACATATTAGAAATTGGGCAACTGATCAAGATTTATCTTTTCTCCCAAAGAGAAAAAACAACGTATACAGCAGATTTGACCAGTAGAGCTTCTGTCATGTCTCTCCTAGTGTCTCTCCTATACATTTTATACTTTATTTAGATTACAACCTTCACTGAGGATAATGGGTATTAGGTAGCTTACTTTATTCATCCCGAGGGGAAATTAAGGTGGGAAATTAATTTAATTTAAATCATAACGGACAAGAACACATTACAATAAACAACATCTAACATTGTAGTCAACCAACAATATTGAAAGACATAGGCCAAGACGTCTATAGTGGCTTGAATCCAAACTTCCCCCATCCTAATCAGTCTGATCAAGCCAACCAGGGAGTTGCTGCAGGCAGAAAATATCTCCTCCCGCCCCTTCTCGCAACATAGGTGTAAGATTGTGTTGCTAAAGGAGCTTCTCTACCCTACCACAGTGTCATGTAGGCCAGGGGGTCAGAGGGATTGTCCATGATGGCCAGAAGGAGGGCATCAAAGCTTGCTTTTTAAGTCAAAAGTCATTTTTTTGTATTGCGTGTCAGTCAAGGCAAGCAAAGAAGCCTTTTTAAGCTTGTGAACTGTGGAAATACCAAGGGTTCTGACAACTGAAGTAGATATTAAAATATTAATATTGCTGCTGGGTCAAATCATGGGGAGATTATATTTCTTGGTGCTACAAATTACTCTCAAAGTGATACACTACCAATACAAGATGAATAATATATTGGGAACATTCTCAGCCACAATCTGCTTTGTATCTGAGCTCTGAGGTTGAAGTGAATGAAAAGCCCCCCCAACAACTGCCTTTGAGCAAGGCAACTAAGTGTGCAGGCCTGTGGTCATACTGGGAAGCTCCCATGTACAAAATGAGTAACTACAAAGTGTGTAACTTTATGAAAACCCAGCAACCATGCTCAGACAGTCTACATGGATGGATAAATATAAAAATATGTCCTATGGGTGTTAATGTTTTAAGGCAAAAGGAATTTGTTTGGACTTAAACGTTTGGGAGTATGATGAGTTGACCTTGGTAACGCCCTAGAGGGCATGTCTGCATAGTTTGGCAGATGTCATCGCTCCCTGTCAGACAAGTATTTCAGAGTGTCCTGTAACAACTCTCCTATCGCTTCACCCAACAGTTGACTGACAAGCAACTTGAACCAGAACTGAAGTCAGTGCAGCTGTGACTTCTCTGATAAAGCCACACTGACCACATTGGTGCTGGTTCTGAGTAGATCATTTGGAGTGGACATTTACAATTTTGGGCATTTAGCAGACTCTCTTAATTCCCACTCTGGCATCTTCTGAATGTGCTGTACTTCTGGAAAGCAAGTCTGAGATGAAAAGTTTGTCTGTGTATGAAATAGGCCACATCCATGGCATGCGGTCCAAACGGCTCACTGATCTTACTCCAGAACTCCACTCCTCTCTGTCATGATTTACAGCTTCACTGACGTGTGAAACAGAGCAGCACGGTGGCTTGATGCACCGGAGCCGTTTCACAGTTATTAGGCACTTTCATTAGCCGTGCCAATTTAGAAAACCAATAATGGGATCAATCCATCGTCTGCCTGATAGGAGTTGAATTTAGTGAGGTTTTACACTTTACTGTAGGTAGGTGTGACTCTCGGCTGTCAACAGATGGAAATTGATCATCGATATCACAATCACTTTGGACTTAATAATCAGTGTTTATTCACAAACAAGGTAGCAGACAGATGAAGTCTGTATACTATATATATATATATATATGATACTGTTAACCATGTAGCTTTGCTACGTGTTGTGAGCTTGTAGATTGGCTATTTTCAGCAAAGAGATATAGACTCTACCCCTCCTGTTTCCCTCTATACTGTAGGCCTACTATAGAGGGGGAAAAAAGTGAGGGCACCCAGTATAGACCCCTGGTGGTGGACTGCGGTCAACGAAGTACAGCATAGGCCTATATAGGGTATATTCAGCTCCCAGTGTGAAATTACGGTAACTAAATGTATTTGACTACAGTTTCCCTGTGTGGTTTTATATGTGAAACTTTAGTTTTTTGCTGATACTGCGAATGTACTGCTGATACTGTGAATGTACAACAGTCACTTTGAGGTACATTGACCTAAAACATCATTATACTGTGTGGAAGAATGGTTTGAGGCAGTGTACCATGGAACATTACTGCTCTGTGGAGCAAACTCAGCTGAGCCTTTGGCCAAGCCTTATTCCAGTCATTCCTGGATTTATTTGACACAGTTAAACAGTAAGTAATGTTGGCATGTCATTTTCGTTTCTGCATTTACGCCAAACTGTAATGTAGCACTGAAACATCAGAGGAAGAAGAACTCATACTAAACACTCTCTTCACATGGCTGCACTGGAAAATAAATCATTTAGCATCAGCACTTAAATATTATGTTCCTTCAAAGGAGTGAAAACAAAAGTTAGTGGATATTTTTGCTCATTTCTAGTTCAAAGGAACTTGTTTCCGGAACATTCTTGAATCAGCACATCAACTTGATACCCATGATGAAAGTGATCTGCCTCATTTCAAGTTTTTACCATAATTTTTTTTTTTTATGATAACACATTTTGTCAAGTTCAACCATGTGTTTTCGTAGTACTTCTCAACTATTTTCACACTGGGACCTAATTTTTTGCTTTGGCCATGAAGGCAGGACTCGAATCTATTAAATAACACAATTTTCCTCCATTAAAGTGATTCTTTGTCCATGACCCTGCATCTCACGGCCCACTTTTGAGTCATTCTCTCTCACACACACACACACACACACACACACACACACAGAGAGCGAGCCAGGCCTTCACTCCCCCAACACGCATGCAAGCTCACACAAAAGGTCAAACATTCACACGGTGACATTCCTACTTTCTGTTCCTCAGTTGAATGAACTCCTAATTCATGTGTGGAAATCAGACCCTCACTGTGTCGGCCGTATGTGCCATCTGAGCCCAGTGAGAAAACCCCCAGAAATTATTAAATGGAGATGTGAAATATCCCTGCTCTAATGCATTTAAGAGGGGTGGAAAGGGAATAAAACGCCCACCTGTCTCACTAATCAGTGGCACAGCTCCGTCCCATGCTAGCTGGATTATGTCACCTCGCTGATATACAACGATATGCCCCTGGCATGCTGGAACCGTAACCCAATCACATCGACTATTTTGAGAATGTACGGCTTTTCCCAACACACAGGCAGGCGTTGGGTGCAGTGTAGCCTGCGCCCGGTGAGTGTTTTACACTCGACTCCCCCTGGGACGGATCCATTACTACAACCCCAGATGGAATGAAAATGCACATGAGCTGTTCAGACTTACGACGGACTAGAATGACTCCAGCAACTGTGTGTTTGTGTGTGCGTGTCTGAAATAGGACACATTTTGGGCATCAAACCAGTTGATTAGGGACACATGTCTAATTGGGAACAAAATGGGTGTCACCAGTTTGATTTCAAAGCTGTTTCAGAAGGTTAGAAGGTTAGGCATGCATCTGTTAGGGTTAAGGCAAATCAAATCAAATCTAACTTTATTTATATAGCACATTTAAGAAAACAGAAGCTGACCAAAGTGCTGTACCTGTAGGCTGAAACAAGCAGAGCATCACCAGCGTCCATCGACGCACAGACAAAAAGAACATCATTAAAAAAACACATGCAATATAGTACATAATTAAAATAATACGATCAGGTGCGATTTAATGCCAAAGAGAAAAGGTGCGTTTTCAATTGAGATTTGAAAGCCTCGATGGACTGGCCAGATCGGATGGGGAGAGGCAGGTTGTTCCAGGGTGCGGGGCAGCGGCAGCAAAAGAACGGTCGCCCCTAGTCCTTTTGTTGGTTGTACATGACGTGACGGCCTCGTCACCAGGTCCGGGACAAATCCGCTTTTTAATAATTTTAAAACGGCGAATTAAATGCATTAAACAAATGGCGGGTTTAGCGTATTACGCGCGGTGGAACCCTGGATTAAACAATTGAAAGTGTTGTTAGTGACTGGTCAGCCGACTTGATTCAAAGTGTTAATGGTGACTGGTCAGCCGACTTGATTCAAAGTGTTAATAGTGACTGGTCAGCCGACTTGATTCAAAGTGTTAATAGTGACTGGTCAGCCGACTTGATTCAAAGTGTTAATAGTGACTGGTCAGCCGACTTGATTCAAAGTGTTAATAGTGACTGGTCAGCCGACTTGATTCAAAGTGTTAATAGTGACTGGTCAGCCGACTTGATTCAAAGTGTTAATAGTGACTGGACAGCCGACTTGAGAGCCCTGGGTGGGGTATAGGGTTCCAGGAGCTCAGTGAGGTACACCAGAGCTAACCCATTTAACCTTTTAAAAGCAAATAAAAGAACCTTAAAATGAATTATAAATTTGACAGGGAGCCAATGAAGTGAGGTCAAGACAGGAGAGATGTGTTCATGAGGTTTTGTGCCGGTGAGAAGGCGAGCCGCTGAGTTTTGTACCAACTGCAGGCGCCTGAGGGGAGACTGATCTAGACCAATATACAGGGAATTGCAGTAATCTAAACGTGAGGAAATGAAGGCGTGGATGGCTATTTCTAGTTGTTGTCGGGGAAGATAGGGCTTAACACCTTGGCAAGAAGTCGGAGTTGGAAATAACTAGATTTTACGACGGAGCTGATGTGTTTGTCGATTTTGAACGAGCTGTCGAAGAATACACCAAGGTTTTTGGCGACAGAGCCGATATTGCTCCTCCAGGCTGCTTCCTCTGACGCCGACACAGCACTTCCTTCACCAGTCAGACAGGTAGACGTCATGTCATGTCATGTCGTGACATGTCATGACGCCACGACATTCATAAAAAGGAACGTATCTTGAGTGAACTGAATGCCACCAATGGGCGTGAGTGGCATGGGGATATGGAACTAATGTAAAGTCTCCTGGGCGTGAGTGGCATGGGGATATGGAACTAATGTAAAGTCTCCTGGGCGTGAGTGGCATGGGGATATGGAACTAATGTAAAGTCTCCTGGGCGTGAGTGGCATGGGGATATGGAACTAATGTAAAGTCTCCTGGGCGTGAGTGGCATGGGGATATGGAACTAATGTAAAGTCTCCAAAAGCTCTGCATCACTCTGTGAACAAAATGTATTTCCCTGGTTCTAATTACTACACGTTGCACACGCCAATCACATGTATCGTTTTAGGACACAGGACCATTGATTATTTCTTAGCCCGGTGATGTGGTGCTGAATTCTGCTCTCCTTTTAATAGTTGCTTTTTTAATAGTTGATTTCTAAAGCTGCACTTTTATTATAAGTTAGGTAGAGTTATAGCTCGGTGTCTGACATATTTAAGAAAAAAATATGAACTGCACACACACACACACACACACACACTCTCGCACACGGACAGACACAAGTGGAAACGTAGTCTCCGGCCTTCAGCTGTCCATTCCTGCATTATGACTAATTATGTCTTTTCAACCTGATCTTGATTGTGACTTTGACCTTGGCTTTGACCTTTTCAACCCAAAAGTCTTTTTCATCTTTTTATCATTCCCACCAAGTTTCATGAAAATCCAGCCACCTGGCGTTCTCAAGTTATTTCGCTAAGAGACATCCAGTATCTTGTCATTGATGCGACCTTGACCTTTTCAACCCAAAAGTGTATCATCTCTTGGGAGCAGCCTACTGATCCATTCTCAGAGTTTTATGAAAATCCAGTTCTTTTTTCTTGAAAAACAACACCCATCCAATCTCTGTGGGTGGAGGTAATAAGGGTACAATGTTTGAGTAATGCATAATGTCAGGAGGTCACTCGTAGGTTAAGAATACATTTGTCTTTTATTCCAAATAATTAAATTATTGGACACGTCTTGTTAGATATGTATCATTTGTGTGATGGATACAGCGTATATCTGGTTCATGGGTCTTGCAATTGTCAGTGCATGTGGTGCAACTATGTTTTTTTAAGATATTTTCTTTGGTGTTTTTGACTTTATTGATTTGATGGTACAGTACCGTAATTAGAAAGGAAAGGGGGAGAGAGATGGGGGGAAGACATGCAGCAAAGGCCGACGGGCTCGGGACTCAAACCTGTGACACGCCGTCAGGCTGAATTACCGGCCTAGGTGCCTGGACCGCTCAGCCGCAACAAAAAACATAGTTTTTTGTTAGAATATCTGTTAACCCTTTTGTGTTTCCTGACACACATTATACGTACTAGTTGATTCCGGTCTGCTCACAATGCTTCAATGCGTTGTGAGCTTGTACATCTGCAATTTTTGCCAAATGTTTACCCCCAGAATCGGGACGCGAGGGTTCATGGGGAAACCTGGATGTTTGGATGTAGCATGGGAACCAGACAAATCTGCAAGCTCATGTTTTATTTGCTCTGGCAGATGCATCGGGTTTCCTCTCCCATTCAGACAGATTCCAGCAGACCTGAGGACTGCACGAAGCAACAAGAAAGTTCAACATACCCAGGATGTAATTTTGTTATCTGGTTGTTTGAGTAGCTTCACTAAACCTAACAATGGCAATCACTCTTAAGTGGCCAAATGTCGGGTGGTTATCAACTTGATAAATCAACCCTGGTCTTACCAATCTAGCTGAAAAGAGTTTGCACTGCAACATATTTAATCATAATCATTTACAAAGGATTATTCTACTGGCAGCAGCCAGATGATCATATTTCACAAACAAAAGTATAATAGAAAACTATAATATTAGACAAACAATTCAAAACATAATCCAGGCTAAGAGCAACACAGTTTGCAGCTGCCAAATGCTGGTAAAAGATAGCTGTCTGTGTTACTGCGTAATTTAATAGGCTTATAATATCACAAGTAGATCTCAATATAATTAACTGTTAGTGTATTCAAATAAACAAATGTGTTGATAGGTTTGTTGTGTGGTGTGGTATATTAAATTAACTATGTGTTGCTTAAGTGTATTAAGTTATTGTGTCACAATTGTAAAGAGGATGTACAGTAAAATATGCACGTGGACAGGTGGGTGCTGGGCTAAAGAGACACACACCATATTAGGTACAAAAATACTGATTTATTCATTCATCTCAACGTTTGATCGTGTGGATCTTCATCAGGTCATGAAAGAATAAATTAAGTAATTTTATAACAATTTTAGCCTTATTCTTTCAGCTGCCCCAATGGTGTAAAACGCACTTAAATAATAATAAATACACAAATATAAAAATGTAATGCAAAGCAGTGAGTAGGCTTACTGAGTGACCCCTCAAGTCATAATTTCAAGTACAACCAGTAGCCTACACGGATTTAATGCTACAAATAGTCTCTGTTGTAGCTTAATACGGATGTGGCCTAGAGGTCAAATCTCAAGCCGACATGGATAACTCACTCCCTCTGATGAAAACCCAAACCTCTCATAGAAACCGCTGTCAGGGAATGCCAAAGGGTTTTTACTGGCCTCTGAAAACCCTTGCCCTCTCCTACGAGTGCACCAGGCTCTGCCCTCTCCTTTTTTCGGTGTGACTGTACTTCCAACAGGATTTGATAATTTGGTCAGTGGTCACCAAAAAGATGAGGCACAATGAAAACGTTTTTTATTTTGTAACAACTGACTGTTATTGTTGGTCGCTGCATGGAGGAACAGAATGGTGCATGGGAATCTACGATGATAAAGTGTCTCTTTTTCAGAGCTCTTGGCATCTTTGAAAGAGGCTCCCGATTCCGTTTATCTGCTGGTGTTGATGCTAACGTGTCTTCATTCAAATTGGCTTGTTGTTTTCTTCATCTTCCCATCTTCTAAAAACTGAATCACATTTAATGCTTTTTTTGAGTGGTGCAACCACTCCAAGGAACAGCAATGTCCGTGTTAACCTATGTGACTTTGTGACTATGTGACTATGAGTAGCAGTAGGGGCAAAAGTGGCGCTGTTGTGCCAGAAACCGAGAGAGAGAGAGGGGGGAGGGGAGTTGCACCACTCAGTTCACACAGGTGTGATTCTTTTCTTTCCCATGTCCGTATATATACATACCTGACCGCTAGGGGACGTTATTTGCTAGGTCCGTATATGTACGGACCCCAACGTATACTCCCATGTATACAGTATAATGGTTGAGCCCCACGGCAGCTTTTAACATTGTTCCGGTTGCTATGCAACGCTTCCGTCACCACCAGCTATGGGACGTTAAAACTTCAATTCAAAGCAGGATTTTCAAACCTCCATAAGTCGGAATTTTGGAGAGCTGTCCTTGGTGGATCTTCTGCCATCCAAAGGATGTCATTTGTGACTTTGTACCGCATCGCTCCCGACATGTAAACGTTTCTGACGACAGGTTAACAGTGTGTGCTTGCACTAATGATAGCAAAGTGCTATCACATTGTATTGACTTTTCTCAATGAAAATATTTTTTTGGCCATTCCTTATTTTTGAGGGGCGCTAGCCCCTCCTATGTTCAGCTTTGAGTGTTTGTGTAAACACAAACATTGAAGACAAAAGTGTGTAAACACAAGCATTGAAGACAAAAGTGTGTAAACACAAGCATTGAAGACAAAACTGAGGACGCAAATTGTGATTGGCCGGCATGATTGGGTGGGAGATGTGCCATTGGTTGAGAATAAGATGTATGATGACGTATGATGATAAGAGCGGCAGCGCCCCTCACTTCACACGGGTGTCCTATAGACAGCTTTGTGTGTCCCTGGGTCCCTGGCTGTGTCCCTGTGTCCAAGCACGAAAATAGCGTTTGGTTGGTTTTCACCGTCACTGTTGTGCAGCCTAACACACTCACACATATTAACTGTATATATGATGATTTCGGGTGTGACAGTACAGTACAGTAGAGGGACCCCCTGGGGACCCCCACACGGTAACTGTCATTTCTCAACCATTTCGGACGCGCGCGCGCGCGGGGGGGGGGGGGGGGCTTGCCAGAACCGGGCCGGCACCCTGGGCGCGTTCCTGTGGGTCTGGATCTTCTGGGGACCCCTCGGGGACTGAGTCTCAGTGACTAATAACACCTTGTATTTTCACTTTCTTACTGCACACATTCATTCATGCTACACCATCACAGCTTATATCTGCATGTTGCAGTATGTTAAATATGTCCCATCGCTCAACACTGCGTCACACGTTACATTGCTCATTGACTGGTTGTAGGTTTATCCAATTGCATACTTTGGTCTGTGCCTGTTGATAACAGAGAGGTTCCAGAATAATTGCCATTAGTGAATTGGTCTGCAGAATGCAGATGCCATGCTATAGTTTGGATGATCAGTGAGCAGAGAATGCACTTTTTAGTGCATAATGGAGAAACCCTTCTTTGGTGTGGGGAGTCCCCTTGGGAAACAATCCTCCAACTCTGGCAGTGTGCTACAATCTACTGTACTCTACTGTATACAGGCTAACGGGCACCATTAATACGACACGATCAAAAGACGTGATTTACCTCACATGGATGAAAAAGGCCGGACCAGATTGTGGAAACCCTCTGCGAATGAATCACACCTCAGGTATGTCTCTGCAGGACGCCTTCAAATCTTTCATGCCTCTCACGGAGAAGCATTAGTGATGACAGCACTCTGTGTGTGTGTGTGTGTGTGTGTGTGTGTGTGTGTGTGTGTGTGTGTGTGTGTGTGTGTGTGTGTGTGTGTGTGTGTGTGTGTGTGTGTGTGTGTGTGTGTGTGTGTGTGTGTGTGTGTGTGTGTGTGTGTGTGTGTGTGTGTGACAGGTCAACTGGTAAGATACAAAGGTGTCGAGGCCCCTTCCTTCCTCTTCGACCCTCCCACTTCTGCAGCTAACATCTGCCCGACTGTTTTTAATTAGCGCTCGTGCAGATGACAGCAGTAGAAGCACCTGGGAACCTCGCCAGGCTAACGAGACACCATCATTGAGGCAGATCCATCGCACGCCTCTCCGTCTGTCAGGCCGTCTTTCACTTTCCATCCCTGGCAGCCAAAGTTTGTTCTATACTTTATCTCCCTCCTTACCTGTTGACAGGCCTTCGTCCGGGGTTCCAGCTCTAGTTCTCTGGAGTGTGTGTGCGTGTTCTTGGCGTATGTCGCCGGTGGTGACGGACCTTGTCCCATGTGACAGTATGAACACTTCTGATGGGAGGAATCACTCTGCAAACTACTGGTGCCAACTGTTCCATTATATGGAGTTAATGTGATTCTTCTAAGCTTTAACAGTGCAAAGCATTTGTATTTACTGACGTTTTCCATTCCCCCCCCCTCCCCCCCCCCCATTTTTATGAGATTAAGATTTAAACTAGTTTAATCCAGCAGCAAATATTTGAAAAACATTAGATGTTTGACTTGTCAATACTATTCAAGAAGAAGCTTTGAGGCTTAATTATTATGAAACACGTAATTCCTAAAACAAACAAGCTAATATTGTCTAAATGTATTCCCCTAAAGATCACATGCTGTATTTTGTTGTGTGTTGTAGTATAAATGAGGTCCCACATCGCGCAGAATATTATTATATTATTGATTAAAAAAGGTTTCAAGGTCCTTTGTTTGATAAAATGATTTATGAACTTGATATATGGACTGGAGGTACTATAACCATTCACACATCTCTTCCATAGTCTACTTGCCAGCCCATAGAACCCATTGTGAACCCGGACATTTTCAGTACCCTAAAGTTTTATTGCGAAAAACATGTCAGTCCGTCTGTCGTTCCATCCTCACGCCTCGTGACATGTCACGCCACCATATATGGCTGTCAGTCCCTCACGCCTTGTGACACGTCACGCCACCACATATGGCCTTCAGTCTGTCACGCCTTGTGACACGCTCCATATATGGCTGTCTCCATATATGAAGATCACTACACTGACCTCATCAAACCCTGGATAGCCATGCATCGAGAAGACTGGATCATCACCTGGATCTGCATATATGGAGCCGGCCTCCATATATGGAGCCGACCTGTTTTGACATTCCATATGTTGATCCTTCCCCACCCGTCCTTCCTCTTTGATGTCTCCCTTTTGACTGATACCTGTCCATTCTAACTCTAGACGGGCCTGCCCCAAAGTTATTAGTGAAGCGCAGCCACGCCCGGCAGCCGGTGAAAACTAGAGTTCTCAACAGGCCTGAAAATTAAGGCCCGGCCCTATCTGGGCCCTCATCAAACCCTGTACACTCTACACGCTCCATATATGGCCAGACCTCATCAAACCCTGTACACTCAAGACACTGCCCCCGCTGCCACCCTTAGATTTTCATATATGGAGCTGACCTGTTCTGACATTCCATATGTTGATCTGACCTGTACTCTCAAGAAACGCTCCATATATGGCCAGTACAGAATTAATTCCATATGTTGATCTGACCCGCCATGCCAAAGCGCCAGCGCTCGCCCCAGTAGTCCGCCGTCACCCAGGCGGATGTGTGGACGCGACATCGCCCTTACTTGCAGAATGTAAACACTTTGCTGGTCAAAGTCGTACAATTTGTCACACACGTTACCGCAGTGAAATGTGTTCTCCGCATTTGACCCATCTCTTGGAACGGTGAGCCACAGCCAAGGAGCGGTGAGCTGCAGCCAAGAAGCGGTGAGCTGCAGCCGTGCTGCGCTCAGGAATCATTTGATTAGTAGATTTGACCCCCCAATCCAACCCATTGATGCTGAGTGTCAAGCAGGGAGGCATTGAGTCCCATGTTTACAGTCCTTGGGATGGTAACCCCTCATGCTCTTCCTTTCCTTTCACCTAACTGGAATTTGGCTCTAGGGTGGTGCTAGAGGAAAAACCTCAGGCTTACCAAAATGTGTGTACTTACAGTATTAGCTTGCGTGAAAAGTTGATATTTTGGCCTGAGAGTGAAACTAAAGGATTGATAATGGGGTCACTCAAATAATTAGGGTTCATCTTAGAGCTCTCAACGGGCCGACTAATTAGAATACATTTTATTTATTTTGTCGGGTAGGGTCGGGTTTGGGCAGAATAATTTGGTTCCATCTTCCTGGAACCATGGATGTGATTAGGCAGATTTGAAGCCGATCTCAGATTTTGAGATCATTTGTGTGCGACTGTGCAAGTGGAAAGTACTTGTGGTATTAGAGGAATGACTATTTGGTCACCAGAATCAGTAGGATCAATCCTTGCTGAGCGCAAAATGTGTCATGGAAAGCAATGGCCTCAATGGTCAGCAATATCAGTACTGTAGTTCTATCAATTTGGCAGCATTGAGGTGCACTGCAAATTCCAAGGCTCGGTCAAGTTGTTTTTTAGATATGTTGTTTGTAAGGTTGTCCCAATCAGATAAGGAGATCGGAAATCGACTCCGATCACATGATTTTCAAAAGATCGTAATCGGGGAGAAAAGATTGGATCTTTAATTGTAAATGTAAATCTCAAAGAAAGATGTATAAGCAATGAGATGTTGTAATAACTGTTGTGTTTATGCCAGTTGTTTTCCTTCTGGTCCCAGTCAGATCATCAAACAAAGACTAGTCACATTCAGAGGCGTGAAAGACATGAAACTATGATGAAAACAAAGGAAATGTAACCCCCGCTATGCATGATGGGATAGGTGTCTGTAGTCATCATCATCATCATCATTTTTCGACCGCGGTTGAGATCGTGGATTTCACAATATCACGCCAGACTTCCCGGTCCTTCATTGCCATCCCCAGTTCCTGCTTACTGATGCCTGTGTCCCTAGCGATGACATCAGGGAACGACAGTTTTCTACCTCTGGTCTGCTTTGAGGCAGGACTCCAGAGAAGAAGGGAAGATATAACCTCATTGTCAGCTCTGTAGCAGTGGCCGGCAAACTGTGTTCTTCTAGATCAGACTAGTGAAGAAACACGGGGAAGGTATATTATGCCGTATATTAGATTAGTCGATGGGTGGCTCTTCCAAGACAGATTTTGCGCTCTCATTAGAAGGCGGGTGTAAGTGCCATCCAACCGTTTCTCTAGTTTCTTTGAAAGTGTCCATGTCTCGGAGCCATAGAGTAGAATCGGCTCAACGGTCGTACTAAATATTTTTACTTTTTACTTTTTACTAAGCTGGGATGACCAGATCTTATGCATGTCATTGCAGGCTGATTGCTATTGTGATATGGCATAAGTGTTATATAAAAATATAAAGATCGGCTCGGGAAAGATCGGTATCGGTATGTCTCAAAATCAAATGATCGGAATCGGATCGGGAGCAAAACAACGTGATCGGGACATCCCTAGTTGTTTGGGAGTAAAGTGGTGGACGGATAGACATGGTCATTATAGTTCAAAAGTAATGGCAGACAAGACAATATTAGAGCAGCAAAGCAGAGTTATAGTGCATATTTGTTTTATAAACTAAATTGCAAGCTTTGTCATGTTTCAGTGTCATGTTTTCCTCACCTTGAAAACAGAAAACACAATTTGCTTAAAAACCCGAAGTGGTTTAGAGGGTAATTAATTAAGACGAGACGGTGTAGGAGAGACAGAGAGTTGTAAAGCTGAGAGGGATACGGCATGGGGGAGAGACCAGAGATAATCTACAGTCATGATCTTTCTCATGTCCCTATTATACATTATAATCAATCTCTTCATTTGAGGAGGGGTCACTCACAGGATCAGGGTCCTCATTTACCTCTCAACAAATAATTGCAGCTTTCACCCACTCATATCATCAACTACTTCCTGAGTGCCGCAGTTTCATAACCGTTCATCTTGGGACATAATTAGACCTCTATTGTTCCTTTCTAGTGCAGCCTCATGAATATTCACGTTTGCCAAAGATCATATCGGAGCTTTTAGCAGCTGGTAGGGACTCATTCTACACGCAAAATGATACAATTGTTTTCCTCTGATATTGTTTGCCTCCAGCAGTAGTGGGGGGTGTTGGAGGGGAACAAACAGATGATGGAAGAGCTGCTTTATGAGCAAGTGAGAGGAGAGGAGTAGAGGAGAGGAAGTGGAGGTCTGGGACTAGGAGACCTTTTGACAAATGAGAGATGGATAGAAACTTAATGACCTGTGGAGACCAGTTATTTTATTTATTTATTTATCTTTTATTTTGTTTTACAGTGTTTGGTGTTTATTCACTTCACACAAGCAGAAATAGCATTTAGTCAGTTGGGTGGCATCCATCCATAGCAAGACTTCAGTTTATGATGAATAATGTACATTATTGTCGCTGTTGGGCAGAAACATTAATCTCCATATTTCATTATTTTCCTCATACATGAATGCCCTATTTTGTACATGAAAAGTTACGAATATGGCCAATCTACAAGCTCACAATGCGATGCATTTTGTGAGCTTTGTGCAGATGGCTTATGTGTCCCACATTGCTAAAGAATATTCCATTTAGCATCAGTTTACACATACAAATTATAAGCACTGTGATGTTTTAAGCAGTTTGCAATGCATCCTGTGGGAGTTATGCAGCTCTTGGATTCAAGTTCTGATAATTTTATCATAGTTTTATTCTAAGGCCACCTGTGAAATAGGCGTGTGTGTGTGTGTGTGTGTGTGTGTGTGTGTGTGTGTGTGTGTGTGTGTGTGTGTGTGTGTGTGTGTGTGTGTGTGTGTGTGTGTGTGTGTGTGTGTGTGTGTGTGTGTGTGTGTGTGTGTGTGTGTGTGTGTGTGTGTGTGTGTGCCTACATGCGTGCTTATATCTATTTAATACTGTAGGAGCATCACAAACCTATTCTGTCTAGCATCTTGTAAAGATGGTTAATATGCTATTCTTTGTGATGCTGTAATAACATTTCACAACATAATATACTTTGATATCTCCAACTTGAACAGTAAATATCTGTGTTCACCAAACAATGTTAAACCATCTAATTTGTTTATATTTATATTGATATGATTGATCATTGGAATGAATGAAGCCCCTTGAGAGAATCTCCACTAACATCAGCATTGTGACAATACAAGCTCCTCATATTGAATGAACCTTCAGGCAGTAAGGCCCCGCCCTCAGACATTCACTGTCAAAAACATAGATTTATCCAATTTTTCAAATTCACACATTTTTATTTTTTGTCAGTTCTGCAGAGCCAGGTACAAACCTGCTTGGTTTTATGAAGTCAAGCCTGTGGCAAGCTGTTGCAATGGTGTGTGCAGACCGGAGGGTTTGGCTTTAGCATCCAAGAAGGAATGTGGTGAACAGATTTAGTTTGGAGGCATGAGGTTTGTCTGATAATTAGACAAACAAGCCTGTGGCCTCCGGGAGGTGGCAGGTCCAAATCCCACCTGGTCTCATATTAATGCTAACAGAATCTGATGTTTGTCTACGCCTGAAAGAAATGCATCAATATATTTGAAGTAAGAAAAAGTATATATCATTTTGACATCTGTAGATGACATCTCATGTCAAACTTGTCAGCCAGATATGTCATACAGTATATGGACATATGGACACAAAGGTTGCATTTATATGGCCAATATGGGCATCCCTGCCGCTGGCGTAGGGCGGTTTAAACCAGCAGCTTTTCGCCGTAACCCAAAAAAACAGTGTCTGAACAGTGACGACTTAACATCAAATACATTTTTTGACTTCAAAATGTTGACGTATTGCCATAAGACAAGGAGGAGAGCATATACCTTCTCTGGACATTTAGTATCAATGTGCCGTTGAGCAGGGCAGGAAACATAATAGAACGGTAGCGGTCTCGGGTATGACCGTCTTTTAACATGCATGAGCCTGAAGGGGCGGCATTTCTGCCAAAAAGCACAGATGCTCCGCAAATGATCTCTGAGTAAATTAAGGTTAAAGGGAAAAAACGAGAGAATTTCATTATGGAGGGGTCTGCAAGGCCAACACTGCTCCCCATGCATCCCTAGACAGCCAGGTCAGGAGGTTAGAGGAGGGCTTGGCAGGGCAACTGGTAATTAAAGAAGCTTAAAGCCCTGCCTTCTCTTAAAGAAATCGATCAGCATCTCTTAGAGAATCTCTGAAGAAGGAAAGCAGCGGAGCCACTCTATATTATTCTTTAAATGATACGACTGAAACGTATAACTATGCTTGTCTCCTCCTTTAATGCCTCAGATGAATCATTCACTTTAACTGCATCTGAGAATCCCATTAAACCTTTTAAAGTTTGGCCCAGGTTCACATGCTTGGCTCCAAGAATCAAGGGCAGTTGAGAATTCCCATTTTGTTTTATGCTGAAGGTTAATTTAACAAAATCACCTAATAGTGGTATTTTTATTTCTAGTTGAGGCTCCTGATATGCTGCACGTGCCATTTAATTTAATGGCTATAATTGTCCACTTAATGGCTGTTTGTCCACTCAGTGCCAAAAGGTCTCCTACCCTTATCTTGTCATCATTTAAGTTGTGATTACAGTTAATAATTAGCCTAATGTGGAAATGGGAGGAGTTAGGGTGTGGGATTGTGACCATTACCTCATTTACAACCAAGCATTCACTGAGACGCCAACTCACATTCATGGCATTCCAGACGGATCTAGTTTAAAGGATTTTCCTTTAAATAAATAATAAACGTATAAACATGTGTGGTGGTGTCTGTATCTGCACAGACCCTTCCCTGTGCCTGTATTGTTGTCTTTTACTTTGACTGGGAGATTTCTGGACACCAACCCTTGGGCAGTAGTTGTGTGCTATTGTTGTAGTTGAGCCGGGGAAGTGGAGCCAACTTTGAATGTTGTCTTAACAAACCACAACTGACAAATCCTACTTGTTAAAAGGCCTTAACTATAATATGGCTATTCTAAACGGTTCATCTAGACCTCGAGGCATGTACAAATTCGTCCGCAATCGCCAATCAAGTGGGATTTCCATGCAACAAACCTTTATCTCTAATCAGCCTTAATTGCTGATTCTGGGAATCTGGGAAAGGCAAAGCTGCCCACTCTGGCTCTCTCCAGCTCAAACTGTACAGTAATTTACTCCAAAACCTCCAGCTGTCCAGCTCACAGATGGGACTACAAAGCGAGTCATGGAGCCTGCCATCCACAGCTGTGGACAGAGGAGTTTTATTTATTTAAAGGCGTGGTATTGTCAGTGGCAGGCATGTCCCAGAGGTCAGGCGGGCCTTGCTGCTTTTTGTAAGAAAAGTCTCCTACCCTGTTTATTTTTCTGCCAGCCTATTGCGAGGGCTTTGACAGTTGAGGTGTAAATTGTAGCGATTGGCCACCTGACTGCAACATTGCCAGGGAAAGCTTTGTGATCTGTACTGGTTCCACACAGGGTCTGTGTGCTTTTTGGGGCAACGTAGTGACTGGTAGCTCAAATGTGGGTTCAACTCTGTACAACACAAATATAGAAATAGCCTTTCTTCCCGCCTTCAGACTTTTGCATTCAGTCCAGGCTCCAGGAGGAGACATGACGTCCCAGAGGGTCAACACATTCTACCCAAACACAAATAGACTTCCATAGTGAAAGGATCGGCCGTGGGCCAACAGAACAAAACGGACACACAATCTTCCTTTTCCAGTGCCAAACACCAGCATATAGGCACTAATTAGAGGCTGAGGCTAAAGCGCTGAGGGACGGAGGAAGCGTTGTAACCCGAGGACGGCCTCTACTGCTGCACGACAAGACTTGGTCGTTGGAAAGAACGTCCAAAAGCCCAAGTGTCGAGAGAGTTCAATTTAATTTTGTCACGTATGTTTTTTTTGGGGGGTTTTTTGTCCACTGCAGCACATGCACTGCCTCTATTGGGCTGACGGGTGCTAACAGACATCTGGGATGCTTTTTTAGAAAACACTGTCCAGTTTGTGTCTGGTACAAGTTATTCAGGCCATTTCTGGGCTTTGTGTTTGCACCTAATTCAGTGCAGAGGTTTTCCAGTCAGTGTGTATTCATTGTAAAATGAGCAGGATTTGAACAGATTTTTTTGCTTTTAATTGAATGTCACAGAACCAGAACCCAGTGTATCAAATAACACAGCACTGCTCTGATGATGTTGTTGTTTATTTGTGACCCAGAACATGTCATGACCCAATTCTGTGTTCTGACTGAGAAACATAAACTGAAGTAAGTCTCACGGTTTCTCTTCTCACTTTCACTCTTCACACAGGCATGTGCACGCACCCACGTAAACCACAAGCGTATGCACATGCACACATATACATGCACTCATTACGGCTCCTCGCTGCGGTGTTGTGGTGTCAAGTTGGGTCATCCGATCCGAGCTGCAGATGTTTGGCGGAGCGTTCGGAGGATAAGCTAGCAGACAGCCCCTCCTGTCACCGTGTTGGTTTAGTTGGGAGTCTGGAGAGACGGCGGGCCCCTTTAGTGCCTGTTCTGAGGTTACGGCTCCCTCTGACCTCTGGCCCCATTAGTTAAAGGTTATTTAAGGGGTTGTGATCAGCCACCTGTTGCTGAGAGGGTACTGGAGCTCAGGTGTTCTTATGACTGAGCACTGTACCGGTCACTGATGTCATCAGGACATCAGCAGCTATCAGTGGTTTTGTAAACCACTGACGATTCTCTTCTCTCTGTCTCTGTGCGGCATGACGCCTAAGGGGTGAGCCGTCTAGAAGTGTGTTTGTCCTTATGTCCTCCTTATATGCGTATTTATGTGTCTGTGTATGTATGTATGTATGTATGTATGTACATGTACTGTACAGTTTCTATGTTCCCCACGTTTTGTGTCGGTCTGTCCATGGCTAATCTACCAAACCACTGATCAGTGCCAAATGTCTTGTGCAAGCTGCCAGCAGGCCAAATAACTAAATCTCTTGAATGTTTTGTGTGAATTTCTAATCTCAGACAACCGTCCCTGCAGGTTATGGGTATTTCGAGAACCCTACAACTTGGAGGCCAATATGAATGTCCCCGACTACACATTTGGACAAGAGTGATGTCATATCTATCATGTCACAAGTATATTTATATTTTAACTTTTTTATTTTATTTTATCGACTTAATTTACTTGAGTATTTGTATTTTGGGATATACTTGTTGGATACTGTACTCCGGTATTTAAACTCAAGAACAAATTTGACTGAGCATCTTTTCTCCTTCTCACATACTCCCAATTTTGCTCTTTATCCCGTTGTTTCTCTCAGTGTTCATTGAAGTTAAATATCTCCTGCAGGCCAGAGCGGTGCCGGGGGTGCCCTTGTCCGTGTCTGTGTCACGTCTGTCTGTGTTTGTGTGTGTAACTGTGAGGTGACCGATTGGTCCAGCTCATGGTGGCGCTATAATAATAGGCGGAGACCGCATGTAATTCCGACGGCGCATTAGTCCGACATGCGTCCGCATGTCCGACATGCATTGCTCCCGTGCTTGCGGTTATGGTTAGGTTAGGGTTTGAGGTGGGTTGTCGTTTGTTGGACCAATGACTAGTCTGAACTACGTACTGCACCCATAATAGGCTGCTTCACCTCTTGGCCTACAACTTCTGAACTGTAGTTCCAGTACAAACGGCGTATATCATCATCATGATGAATGCAACATCCAATTATACCCAAATCGGAATCACATGTTGAGAGGCCTCTATAGAGCACGCCTCCAAAACTGCTTTCACTTATGCCCATAGGGGTGCCACAAACATTAACAGTTGCACCGTGTCTGTCGTACAAAATCTATTTACCCTACTACGGCATCCACGGCTGCACCCCATGACCCCCCCTGGGTAGGCGACCAGGCCTGGCAGAGAGCTGTACTCAGAGGAGCACACGTTTCTAGTTTGTTATGACCATAGTGTGGGGAAAAATACGGTCCTATATTATGTCTTACATGTACAGTATGTGATGTGTATTTCTCCCGTGGAGAATGTGAATGTGGAGCGCTCATGTTTTGTATGCATTGGTTTTGGGTGCATACAAATGGGAACAAATGGATCCTTACTTATACAGGCAATGGTGTCACTCGCGGAAAAATGCACAAGCCGATGCACAAGCTCACAATGTGTGTTCAATGAAACACGCTGTGAGCTTGTTGATCATCTATTTTTACTAAGCGTTACTATCATACGACCCCAGCATCCTTTATCGTGGGGATCGAAACTTTCACAAAAAATAGCAGATCGACAAGCTCACAACGCATCGCGTGGTGACGCGTTGAGATTGTCGATCGCCTATTTCCAGCGAAAGCTTTCGCCACAATAACAGAAAACACAAAATACACTAGCATAGAGCCCTGATGGACTTCTCCGCTCAAACCCATTTAGGCCTGAAGCCGATTCTAAAAACCTCTAAATCCTGACCTACGTTTTCTGAAAAACTTCAAATATTTATATAGCAGCATCAAAATGTTTACATTTTTGAATACTGTACATACTGTACAGAACCCCAAAATGGGTTCCCGGCCTGAGGGGGTAAAACACCAAAAGGGGTTCCCGCCCAGAATGGACCGTTAATTAAGTGGTTAGGCACGCCTATGCATGTTGTTACATCGTTACCACAGCAGCCAGGGCAGATAAGTCAACAATTTCTGTGAATACGTGTGTCTGATCACTAGGAAATAACCGTGTGCCAGTCGGTCCTAAAGCCCACGTGAGCTGGCCGGATAAATAAAACCCTTATGGAGGTAAATCCTGATTAATCCTTTCTTGACAGAAGTCAGAGCCATGGGGGATGATTCAATCTGCCAGTCAAACTGTCTTTGATATTAAATTGGCTTTAATATTTGCCCTCTGGTCTTTTATTGTCAAACATTTCCAAGGTTTTAAGAGAGAACACTGCCTTGTCTTTGTAAAACCTGGCTAAGCAGCTGTGTCTTTGCTCAGGTTACAACCGATAGGCATGCCACGTACAGTACATACAGTATACACACTGCTTAATAAATGAACTGCCAATTTGTCATGGTGGCAGACTATACGTTGGACACAACACCCATTGAGACAGTAGATTATATTAGACAGCAGACATTATTTGAAGCTGTAATGTGACTCATCACATCTTGTTTAGTACTGGATAACATGTCTGGCAGACTAAACCACTACAGAACTGCCCCCAGTGGTCTCATGAAGCTACATTTTTTTTAATGGCATGAAAGATTCCCGTGGTGAGTTTCAGACCTCACTTTTTTCTCTTCTACCCACATCGACTGTAAAAAGCCCAACGGCAGTAAATATCCTAAGCAGGGCCGGGAATTTACTGCACCTGTACTCGCGCTGCACACAGCCTAACAAGGCCCAGATGTGATTGCATCCCATCGTACGGTCTGGGGGAAAAAAATAACAACTCATTGTTGGGTCTCAGTTTCATCAACTGACAGGAGCCTGGTGTAGCTCCGCCCCCTCAGGGGCTTCCGAAGCCTCCGTCCGGCTTTGATCATGAGGCAACAATGGGGCCAGCATTAAAAACAATTTAGTTTTAGTGTCACTGTCACGGCAGCTGGCCTGTCGTTTACAGGAGAGGAAATATCTGTCATGACTGGTTACAGATGATGTATGACGCATTTGAGGCCAACGGTGTGGCATTGGGATCTAATGTGTGAAAAATTATAATTGCCCCCCTAAAGAAAACCGACACATACTGTACGCCTCATGGTAGGAACTCCGAGGCATGGCATGGCAACTTAAGAGTGACTTACCTTGGAGTCAGGGTTGACATGGAGAAATACAGTGACTTACCTTGGAGTCAGGGTTGACATGGAGAAATACAGTGACTTACCTTGGAGTCAGGGTTGACATGGAGAAATACAGGCCAACTCTCCCCTTCTAGCATTTGATGTGAGCTCATGTTTAAAGCAGCTAGACCTTTGCTCTGAGAATTGCTGTGTATTTAAATGATCCTGAAGCCAAAGTTATGTCTGCTCTATCACAGAATATGAACACCAGATAAACCAGCAGACCCCAGGCTTGGTTGTAATGGGACAAGGTCATGATTTAATATGAATGCAACAGTTGAGGTTATTGTAGTTCTCCTCCTGACACAATGCTGGACAAGACTCTCTGCTCTTGGATGAGAAACATGCAGCATGTAATTTTCTGCTTTTACTCAGGTGTGTGTGTGTGTGCGTGTGTGCGTGTGCGTGCGTAAACCCCTTGCAATTGTCTTCGCTTTCTTTGTTAAGAACAGAGCAATACCAGCTGCAAAGCAGACTGAGCAACATTCTATAGGCTTGGTAGTGACAACTTATGGTTGGTATTGACAACAACTTATGGTTGGTATTGACAACAACTTGTGGTTGGTAGTGACAACTTCTCTTCTCATTGGCTGCCTCGTCTTTAGGCAACCACACTTTTTGCCTCTAGCCGACCTCTCAGCCAATGGGATAGTGTTGCAGTGCCTGCATGGCTGCATCTTTCCCCTGATCTTTCCAGAAAATAGCCAATCTACAAGCTCACGACGGTATCTTGATCTGACTAGCCCTCGCTGGCACGGTGCGTGAGTCCCCCTCCTCCCCCAGCGACTCAGCGAGTCACTCTACCTGCGGACCCCCACGCAGACTACCGCGGACCCCCGCGCCGACCTCCGCGGGGACCCCCGCTGTACCCACGGACCCCCACGCAGACCCCCGCGATTTCGACACATGCCGATGTCAACATACAGTACAACCGACAGCTGTGCGTGAGGTGCGATATATTATGGTTTGGAGAATGGCCTACCTGAGAGTGTACAAATACAACCAAATTGACCCATAACAGTCCATTTGTACAGTCTCAGAGTTTGTTATAAAAGGGTCCTTTGGTTCCATTTGTAGTAGGCTAAGGCTACACTCTCACAGTTAGTCACCTGGACAGATCCTGTTGTTGTTTCCACACACACACACACACACACACACACACAAATACAGATATTTACATTTCATAGCACAATTCTGGAGATATAAGGCAGCAGCTGGTTATTAATTGATAATTGATTATTTTAAGTACACACTTGTGACGTGTTGTGAGCGTTTAGATCTGCTATTTTCTGGCCTGGGCCATGGCTCAGCGGTCCAGGCGCCTTGGCTGGTGGTCCGGTCTGGCAGTGTGCCGCGGGTTCGACTCCCGGTCCCGACGGCCTTTGCTGCATGTCATCCCCCCATCTCTCTCCCCATTTCCTGTCGGCCTACTGTCTGTCCCTCCATAAAAAAAATATATAAAAAAAAAAAAAAGATCTGCTATTTTCTAACTAGCAATAAGTATAAAATGGGGCTTAAGTGGTTAAATGTAATATTCTTATTAGTCCCAGGAGGAGTGTGCAGACATTATTCTAGCAGAAGTCTTTGTGTGCTCCTACTGTACCAGTGTGCAACTGTGCATCTCTCTCTCTCTCTCTCTCTCTCTCTCTCTCTCTCTCTCTCCAGAGACCCCTGCCTGCACACTGTTCTCTGTTCTCCTACTGTACCAGTGTGCATCTCTCTCTCTCTCTCTCTCTCTCCAGAGACCCCTGCCTGCACACTGTTCTCTGTTCTCCTACTGTACCAGTGTGCATCTCTCTCTCTCTCTCTCTCTCTCTCTCCAGAGACCCCTGCCTGCACACTGTTCTCTGTTCTCAGTTGTGGGGAAGTTAATGTTTAACAGCATGAATGGTTCACCCACCAACGTGTGAACAAAGCACAATGGTAGCTCTGTACAGCTCGGCCTCCTATTTATTCAGACTCACTTCCTCTCCTAATAGCCGGCTCTACTTTCCTCACAGAAAAAAAAATAAGTAGGTCAAGGAGAAGTCATGTTTGAGGTGATTCAGCGTGGAGGGAGCGCTGTCTGATCACAGAACAACACTGGTTAACCCTGAGAGTGAGGTCATTTCCAACTTGGACTTTCAAGGCCTGGAATTGGATCCGACTGTTAGACTGTGTGTTAGTACAGCGGCTGAACATGAGGTTTTATATTAACAGAGAAAGTTTAGGAGACGAAAGAACGAAACAAAAAACCAGTAGCAGTTCAATAGGGGTGTGTGTGTGTGTGTGTGTGTGTGTGTGTGTGTGTGTGTGTGTGTGTGTGTGTGTGTGTGTGTGTGTGTGTGTGTGTGTGTGTGTGTGTGTGTGTGTGTGTGTGTGTGTGTGTGTGTGTGTGTGTGTGTGTGTGTGTGTGTGTGTGTGTGTGTGTGTGTGTGTGTGTGTGTGTGTGGTTTGCGGCCTCGTGGGTCTTGTGTTGATCACAAACGGGTATTCAGGGAGAGGTACTATTCTTTTTGTAAACGGTCGCCGCTTGGAAAACAAAAGAAACCACAGAATCACTCGGCTCATTCCTGCAGAGGAATGTGGTGACATTGTTCACCCACCTCTTGCAATTACACTTGATGAGTGCTTCAGGATTATACAAGATATTCCCAGACTTTTAGGATTAAGTATGATTTCATGCAGGTCTGTGGACTATACCTTTTCATCTGAGTCTAACTTTCTTTTCATTCATCTCTGGAGTTTTTTCTCTCTCTTCTCTTTTTCGCCACAGCAGCAAACCTCAGATTTTCCTTTCACATTTCTCCCCCTTTAATTACAACCTTAATAACAAAGCATTCCATTCAACGTTTAACTGATTTTTTCCCAAGGCAGTATATGCTCAGGAGTGGGTCCCCAAAAACCATGTGTCTATGTAGAACTGCCCCGGTATGTTGGGGGGATTTTCTTTCCTGTTGGAACGCTTACATTAAAACCATATGTTATACTTACTGTTCCACTCACTGTAGTGTACAGTACATCTGGGGTCATATATTCAACCATCGCATATATTTTTTACATTAATCATTATGTACTTTATGGGTCCTATATGTTGGAGCCCCCTGTAATAGGGATGTAATTAAAAACATGTTGTGATGGAAGGCCAGACTCTAATACATAAGCTATCAGCTTGTTGCCTCCTGAGCAAGAAAACAGAAGTGAGAGGACCCTGCAGTCAATCAAACGGTGCTCTGTAGCTACTTGCAGCTCTGATTAAAGGGCAATAAAACCATTTATTCCTTTCTTTCAATCAATTCTGCAAAGACATGAAAAGAGCGCTTGGCTGCAGAGAGAGAAGCCTGGTGGATGACTATGAATGGGATCACGGAGGGTTTGCCTTGTCAAATACCGGATCCTGAGGCGCACTCTGGCCACGGAAACCCCTCGCGTCTCTGTCAATACTGCACAAAACATCCATTCGCTACCTGTGAGGAGTGCAAGGAAGAATGGCTTTGCAAAAGTTTGCTTTGCCCAAACAAGGTGTGTATTATTTGAGGAAGGCACAGTTTGTTTTGGGTGCCAGAGCTCCTGGCTGTTGTGAAAGAGTCTGTTCATTGAGAAGTCTTGCCTGGGTTTTGTTTTTCTTTACGTCGGCTCTTCTGTCAGTCAGACTGGTCTTGCCTGGCGTGGACCCAGCTCTAAATGAAAACATCAAAGTAATACTTGCAATCTGATGTAATCAGAAAAAGCGTGTCATGTCTGTTTTATACCTTTTAATATTTCTGATAGGCGGCATTGGAGTCTATGCCAGGTGAAGAGAATGAGCTTTCATCAAGTTGGATCTTGATATGAAAGCTGGTGTAAAGGAAGGATTAGTAAGGAGCTGGATTGTGGCCTAGCTATCCAACATTGATAAGTATGAACGACTTCAGTCAGTACTGACTTTTAAGTGAGCTTACCTTTACTCTGTCCAGCATGCCATAGCCGTAAAGGCGAGTTTTGTTTAATCGGCGGTTGATTCGCATCAAATTTAGCATGTTGTAGCATTTTTAGCTAGCGCCAAGCCGCGATCACGTAAAAACGGATAAAAATCCCCATATAAAGACGGCTTGTGTGCGTGCACGAGTGTGCACGCGCACAAGCCATCTTTATGCATTATGGCTCATAATCTGCAAAAAATGCGATATTCGGCGCTTGATTAGAGCTTAGATTGACTTAGTTATGATTAAAAAAGCGGATCGCTCGGATAGACAGGCCCAATTCCACTACTGTGACCTGGCCGACTTTCACTTCCGGTTCAAACTGATGTAAACATCCGCTACTTTTTGGGACATATATTACAAATACGGCTGGCACGGGCAACAACCCCATCTGCTGGCCATCTGGTGGGATGGCAGCTATCCTGAAACAAAGTTAAAACGAAGCTGCAAAATGTCAGACATAAGAGCGTAAGATCATTCTCTTTGCTTATTTAAATCAATAGTGTGGTCTATACGTTCTACTAAGTACCAAAGTGTACTTAGTTACAGTACTTTTACGCTACTGGACAGACCACTTCTCAGGTCAGAAATATTGTCCTTGGAAGCGTCCAGAATTCCAGTGTTGGCTCTGAACCTGGTTCTTCTGATCGTGTCCAGGCTCTGCTCTCAGAGCCAACTTGAACCTGCCAGTGTTTTCCTTTCTGTCGCAAGCTGAATGAAGTCAACATGAATCATGCTGCTGGTGTTTCCTCACTGAAAACGCATGGCAAAAATAAAACCGCAATCAAGCATTTCAATGCATATTTCTTCGTGCAGAGCGTGCCGCGGATATGGTTAGTCATCTGTTTGAACCACTAACAAACTTCCAACAGTGTTTGTGTGTGTGTGTGTGTGGGTGTGGGTGTGTGTGTGTGTGTGTGTGTGCATGTGCATATGTTTTTCTTTTGTGACAAAAACATTAATGGAATAAATTGTTAGACAGAGTGACCTTTAGATGATAGATTGATCCTTTTCGCAGACGTCTGTTCTGATATACAGTAGGATAATAACAGAGTCTTCCTGGGTGGATCCTAACTGTTGTTTCTCTGCCAGGCGTTCAGGACTCCCACCAGGAGAAGATCCTAACGGTGTCTGGAGAGGGAATGGTGCAGAGTCCAGATTACCCACACACCTACCCCAGGAACACTGCACTGGTCTGGAGGCTGGTAGCCAACAGCAACATGAGGATACAACTGGCCTTTGACGAGCGATTTGGACTGGAGGACCCTGAGGATGGAATCTGCAAGTATGTAACGTACAGTATGGAATGGAAAGATATGTTGATTCTTAGACAGATGGGTAGATGGATGGACTGACATTCATACAGACAGAGAAAGAGGTAGACGGATGGAAAGAAAGACGGGCAGAGGTAGAGAGATCCATATAATAGGCAGGTAGATCTGGAGAGATACTGGCTTCTAATCTCAGGGGGTTGCCCCAGTTGTTGTCATGCTGCCCGCGTGTTCTGTGTTATCTCAGAGACATATGCCCTGCTGGGTTGTAGTCCATTTTCAAAGATTTAGAGTGGGAGCGAGGCCATTTGTGAGATTGCCTGGCCGACCGTAGCAGCTGGTTAATATTGAAACCCTCGCCAGCCCTGTGATTTGTTTGGCGACTAAGCGAAGCAGGACAGCATTTACTTGATGTAGTCGACTTTTTATTTTTTAGACGAGGCCATGGGATTTCTCCAAAGTCACACAGGATTCCTAGCTAACCGTCCGCACGCACGCACGCACGCACGCACGCACGCACGCACGCACGCACGCACGCACGCACGCACGCACGCACGCACACACGCACACACATACTCTCTCTCTCTCTCCAGCATGACACAAAGTGGTCCCAGCATAAAACGTATGTTGAATGCTGTGGCGTACACACATAAGCAGTGAGTGCATTAAGACACACACACACACACACACACACACACACACACACACACACACACACACACACCCTAGGCTGTTATCTGTTCTTGCCATGAAACTGGAATCCATGAGGTCCAATGATCGATTCATCCTCCCTGAATTAAACCCTACAGCTCTGCTGTCAATGCATCAACACTGACCAGAGACGAGACGAGACGAGAGGAGTTGAGGTGGAGGTGAGAGGCGCTGAGTTGCACGCTGTGCGGGTAGCCATTCCTGCAGAGCCCCCTATTGGCTGTCTAGATGGAAAGCAGCTGTGTGTCCCCAGAGAGCTGACAGGGTGTCGATGGACGCCATGACCTCAGCGCTGCTCCTACATCAACAATCACTCTGACAGGTTTACACTGTTTAAGCTGTTGTAGTAGGTGACAGGTGGACCAGACTGTGTGCCGCTACAGCTACCTGTGTTACTAAGTCTAGTAAATGGTGCATTTATATAGCACCTTTATCCAAGGCGGTTTACATAGATTGTGCATTACATTCACACACATGTAATGCACATACATTCAGTGTCTTGCCCAAGGACACTTCGACATGTAGACAGGAGGAGCCGGGATTCGAACCGCCGACCCATGGATCATTGGACGACCTGCTCTACCTCTTGAGCCACAGTCGCCTAGTTATCTCTGAGTTCCAGCACATTTATTATTATGTTTTTTTATTATGCACATAAGGCTGGACTGAAGCCTGTGCATATTCGGCATGAATATTTTCTGCATAACTTTTCATGAGGACGAGGATATATACGTCTATTACGGATCTGCACAATGCTTCATCTCCAGTCGCACGTGGCCGGTTTCTGCAGTCGTTTCTCAACATGTGGGTTGGGACTAAACCACAGTCGCCAGATGTTCTGAAAGAACTTTAATAGAGGAACACTTACAACTTCCTGTTTCCAGGGTCACAGGAGTCCTTGCCACGTCTACCACTCCAGAAACCACATTTTGACTGTTGTTTTGTTTTTTTCCCTGGTCCGAGGCTCAGCATTTTGAACAGGTCCCAAAACACACAGCTGGCAGAGCAACGTGCGCACACATGTCTAAACTACGGTATCAACATCTCCACTATTTGTGTGTGTCTCTCTCTCGCTCTGTCTCTTCCTCTCTTTTCTTACCCCCCCTCCCCTCCTCTCTCTCTCTCTCTCTCTCTCTCTCTCTCTCTCTCTCACACACACACACACACACACACACACACACACACGTGTGCACACACACGCAGTCACGCACGCAATCTTCATTCTGTCTATGAAGTCGAGTGAATAAGAGTGTCTGCTGAATGCCTGAATTGTAAAAGTAATCTCAGAGTCTTTATCTCTCCCACTTCAGTTTCATTCTTCTCCTGTCTCAGTCTCGATCACTTCACAATTTCAGTCTCTCTCTCGCTCTCTCTCTTTATTTCTCTCCATTCACACATTCTTATCTGCTCTTCATGGCCTCTGTTTCATTGTACTTTATATTTCAGTCCGATCACGTTTAGAGCACACGTTTAGAGTGCATTCCCACTGATGTCACTCGCTCACAGTGTTACTGCCTCTACAGAACTATCGTTATGTTATCAAAACTAATTCAACAGCATATTCAGCAGTCAGCAAACCCGACGACCATTGTGTTGTTGTTTTTCTACATGCTGTGGTCAGTCGAGAACCGCTCTCTGACCTACTGTCCCTGAGTGAGTGACAGACAACCCGCAGCCGAACTCTGCATCATGGGAAAATAGAGCATGCTGTCCGTGATGAGCTCTCCGTTTGTACATTTTGGTCTGACTGACCGACCCGACAAGACTTGTAGTGGATACATGGTCGCAGCTAAAACCGTTCTCTATGATACATGGTTCTATACAAAGTAATAAATACAGTATTTGGTGGGAGAGAGCTGTTCATTGCTGCTGGGGTGTACAGTATACTGTATACAGGGGCTCCGCTCGCTCGCGCGCGCACAGACACACACACACACACACACACACACACACACACACACACAGATTGAATGTCAACCACAGACACTCTTACATCTCAGCTTTATGCGTGCATGCGTGGGATGGGCAGAGTCCACACGTCTGTCTGCTGCTGGTTGGCATGGCAGCAACAGAAGAGTTTTGGCACATCGTACAGCTAAGACTGTTTTCAGTGCAGATCTGTCTACTGTCTAGAATGCAATACAATGTGGACATGAAAACGTTTGGAATAGTAAATTGCAAATAGTATGCTGATTTTTTATCAAAAACAGTTGTCTGTCTGGCTGGCTGTCTTTCCATCCGTTTTTTCCCTTTCTTTTATCTCTACTGTATATACCTCACCCTATCTCTTTCTCTCTACTCTGCCCCCCATCTTCTCTCTCTCTCTCTACCCCCCCAGCCCCCCCCCCCCCCCCTCTGATCTGATTCCATTCTCCAGGTAGCTGTATATATTCCAGGACATTTGTAAACATGCGGTACAACACTGAGGATCTGAGACACATGTCTGTGTGTGACAATGTGTCCCTCCTACATTATTAATGGACCATCTGTCAGGCTGTGTATGGAAGCTGATCACAGAGACACACTGCTGCTGTCTCCTTCTGAAGCATAACGGCACACACCAAAGACTCCACTAATATGTAATCCATATTTATGTAATATAGTTCCAGCCAAGTATTATGATTGGCTCTCCAGCCATGCTCAAAATGACAATAACGCTACCTAGCCATGCTCAAATGAAAGATATAGCATCACTAAATTAAATTACGCCGACAATGATTAGAAATATAGCATCTGTTCAGCCTTGCTGTTACTAGAGGCTGACTCTAGCATACTCCCATCAGCTGTTTTTTTTTGTTTTGTTTTTTAAGCCAATATTTTAGTTATAATACGTTTGAGTTAACAAAGCAGGTTGTGTTTATATGCGTTGTATGTATGGGTTGTAACGTTTTCTGGAGAAACATGAACCGTAATACCCAATGATCATTATGAAAGACTAATGTGTTGTCGTCTTTACTCTTTAACACATTAAGACCGGGAAAGCCTATCCGTTAGTGATGCGCGGGCCAGCCCGTTGCCTGCAGGTCCCGTGGGTTAACCCACAGGCAGGCGGCGGGTCAAGGTTTTCAGCGCGGCGGGTCAAACCCCCCCAAAAAGGGGGAAGAAATGCATTCCGGTACCTTCTCTCCCTCTCCTATTCTCTCTCTCTCTCCTTCTCTCCTGCTCTCCCATCTCTCTCCGCCTGAAATCATCTAGCTTGTTAAATCTATTGCTTATTTGATCAAGTATGCACAGCTGCCAATGATATCCTCATTAGCCTATCCTGATGTATCCTGACCCCGCGCTGCACGGCAACTTGATTTGAATGTCCGATCATGTACTGTTGTAGAACAGGACACTCACTGTAGTCATCGATCAATTTCCCATGTAATGTTGTAGGACAGGACACTCACTCAATGTCCCATGTAATGTTGTAGGACAGGACACTCACTGTAGTCATCGTTCAATGTTCTCTCCTGTATTGCACACCATTATAAAAGACAGGGAAATATGAATTGTCTATCCTGAAACCGAACCTGTGTGGGGCTGAATGTGCTGCTTCATGCCGTTTCATCAACTGATTGTAAACACAACTCGCTCTCTCTCTCTCTGTCTCTCTCTCGCTCTCTCTCTCTCTCTCTCTCTCTCTCTCTCTCTCTTTATCTCGCCCACCTGGTATATGAAATTTAGCCATGTTTATTTGCTTATTTTATTGTTTTGAGATTTCCATCTGCTGTCTGTAGCCTAGTCCTGGCTAGAAAGATAATGACGCCGACTGTTCGGATGTTGGAGAAGCCATATGAAATGTCGCCTATATTTTTATTGGTTATTTCATTGTTTTGAACATGGTTAAACTCAAAAGAACAGGATACGCTGGATCAAACATCACAGCGGAACAACAAGCACAGGGAATGATCCGTTGGTCATTGAATGAATAAGCAGCCTATTATTATTTAGCAGGCTACTGTTGACTGTAGCCTCCTACAACAGAGGGTCTATAGGGTGAGTAGGCCTAACAAGTTAGGCTACAACAATCGGAACATTATGAACCAAATGCTGCACAGATTGAATGGGAAAATGGCCCAGAACCCTCTCCCCTCTCTCGAAAGCAATTGAATGGACTGGACTTGCTGGGTGTTGAAAAGCCAGTCGGTAGGCTACTTTTTCTTTTTACGCGTTGCGGGGCAGGCGGGTCTTTGATATTGTTTTGCGGGGCGGGTTGGCTCCCGGAGCGGGACGGGTTATGAAAAAAATCATCACTACTATCCGTTATTCCTTCAAAACAGGGAAAGCATCTTTTTTTTTTTTTTTTTTTTTTGTAATGTTGCTGTGTATACTTTAGCAACAGGATTTTCTTTCTTTTTTCTTTTATACTCTATATTTATATAAGATATATGAGATTTTCTTTAAACCTAGGATTTAGAAGGCGTTTTTAAAATCGGCCTCAGGTCTAAATGGGTTAAATGGTTTGGATAAGGGCACTCTTCATTTTGTGAATGTTTATTTGAAAGGAAACGTCTTTTTATCTCTGTAGCCATATCCTATACACAAAACAGTGTGGACATTTGCCCTCTCCTAAAAGTTTGTTTTGTTCTTCGTAGTGACTCCCTGCGTAACCTTTTCCAAATCAAAGGCATCCATGTCAGGAAGTCCCAACCCCACCCAGTTTATTTAACATCACAGCAGCTGCAGTCTGTGCTGCACTTGTACTGCTTGCTTTTATCTTGAAACCAGTCTGAACCAATTTAGTGAAATGTAAACAAAGCCACTTATTTGAAGCGAATGAATGGGAGGCTGAATGACAGCCTGTGTGACAGTCTGAATGAGAGGGTGAATGATGGATTGGTTGAATAAGAGCTTGAATGAGAGGGTGAATAAGAGACTGAATGAGAGAACGGATGAGGATACATGAGAAAATGACTTAGAGGTTTTTGATTGATTGAATACTTTATTAGACAGAAATGTAAACGGCACAAGCTACAGTCGGACATGTAGGCCAAAATGATAACAAAATAGTAATGAAGTGGGGACTCGTTACTTGCGCAAGCAGAGTGCGCAAGTATTGTGGTCGTGCTGGTGCGAATGAGGTATATATACTGATGTTGATGGTGACATAATTAAGATATGTATCAATGCCGGGTTATAACTGGCTTTTGATGGTGACGTAATAAAGATAGGTTTCAGATTACATGTATAGGCCTACATACAGACATTACCTTTAATTCAACCCAACACTGACACATATCCTAATTACGTCACCATCGACAGCCAGTTATAACCCGACATTGAAACATATCTTAATTACGTCACCAAATACCTCCGAGCATACGCATTAAAATGCCAGCCGACCACAGTATAGTACTTTCAACTTACAACTTACATACATGTATACATACATACGTTACCTGTTACCCAACCAATATTGAAACATATCGTAATTACGTCACCATTGACAGCCAGTTATAACCCGACTTCAGTATTTAATTTCAATGTTTTACAGAGAGGCTGAGATTTGAAAGTTCGTAGCGGTCGACAGTACTTGCACGCTCTGCTTGCGCACTAGTAGGCCATTTATGGCCTACTTGTGTGCAACGCTCAAGTAGGCACTCGTCAGAGTGCAGTTTCTATTGTGGTCAAATGTTTTCAATTCATCAACATGGCATGAAAATAACACTAAAATACATATTTATCAACAAATATAAAACACTACAAAGTAGTATACAAGAAAAAAATGACGACAGTGAATGCCATCTCCTTTCTATGGGAAAGTGAGTATACCTCCCCTTGTGGTCTCCTGAAAGATGGCCATCATCTTCTTGTCTGAAAATCCGGATTTCCAGGTCTATTTTTGAAAGAAGGGATGGTGTCAGACTGCATTCCACATATTGGTGGCAGAGTAGTAGAATAAGATGAGGTGAATGAGAGGCTCAATGGGAGGTGAAGCCAGACTGAATGAAACGAATGAAAAGGCTGGTGTCTGAACATCTGTTCTCCAGCAGCTAGTAACTCAATGAAGTAAGCTAATAGCTTTGCGGTGAGGAGAGAAGGCTTGTCAGGGTTTAACTGGGACAAAACTGACCTCATCATTATGAGCCAAGCTTTGGGAACTTTCACCATCACATGATGTCATGCCACATATGGTTATGTGCGACAAAAACACACCTTGGGAAATGTCATCTACTTTAATGAACAGGATGTTGTGTCACGGATCTACAACTCACTCGTTAGATAAATGACTAACATGTAAAAACCTGGATGTAAACATGTAAACATCTTGAACTCTCAGACAGACAGATACGCCCGCATACAGTTGGGTGCCACCGATATTGTCCCTTATCATTTGACCCATTTAGGCCTGACCTCAAAATTTTAAAAAATCCTTCTAAATCCTCCAGTTTTCTGAAATAAATATTTTCACGATTTTTCAAAAATAGCAGACCTACAAGCTCGTAGCGCGCCACTTGGTGGCGCGCTATGAGCTTGTAGATCTGCTATTTTTCAATAGCTAAATTATAACATGTTTAAAACACCAAAAGGGGTTCCCGCCCAAAATGGGTTAACTGTCCTTTTGCGCAGATCACGCAAACCTCAGCAAAAAGAAAAGGACAATATCGAGGGCCTCCAACTGTACATGCACAATGAACCACATAATTAAGAGTTTCTTTTAATTTACCCTTTTACAGTGGTCTTCCTTGCATGTGTTGTGAGTGCATTGAGTCAGACATCTACAGACATTTCATTTAAATTAATTGGGTGTCATTTCAACACAAAAGGAATATGTCTGTCTCTCCTCATTCTCTCTCTCTGTGTGTTTCTCTCTCTCTACCAGGTATGACTTTGTGGAGATTGAGGACCCAACTGAGAACACCATCCTGGGTCGTTGGTGTGGATCCCAGTCCGTTCCAGCGGGTCACACGTCTAAAGGCAGTCAGATCAGGATCCGCTTCATCTCAGACGAGTATTTCCCGTCGGAACCTGGCTTCTGTATTCGCTACTCACTTCTCCCTGTGGTGAGTGCTGCTACATGTGCTTGTTATACCACGGTAGTTTGCAGGGGGGGTGGGTGGGGGGGCTGAATTAGTTACATGCATTACCCATTGGGAAATGTAGACTGATATGTTTGATATCATCTATGTTTGATAATAGCATAACGAGACAACCACACTACTAATCTAATCTAATAATTAGTATAGTATCAGACCACTGGGAAGTTCATCAGATGGTGGGGGGCGTTCCTCTCTGTTTAAAGCATTCACACCATTCATTCATCAGACGACTTTTAAAATACTGTAAACATGTTGTTTACAGTATTGAAACACGAGTACATACATTTAATTTCAATCTAATATATGCAGTGCTTGTGATGGATCCCATTCAGGCCAGTGTGTAGAGTTTATTACATCCCATAGGCTGAGGGGACGTGTTGCGTGAAGGACCTGTCCCCGTTCACGTTGGACTGCATGTCAGTTCAGGGAGTGGGTATGCAGGTGGAGCTCCAGCCACGCACTGAAACAACTGGTGGAAAAACCATTAGAAACAAACTTTTTGTGAACTGATTTGAATGAGTCAGTACTCTTCAGAGTCACGTAAAGAGAAAGTGGTGACGACACATTCTTGATCAATCATGTAATTCACGTAGACCTCAGATAGTTCCATTTACATGTTGAATTGATTCAGATGTTATGATAAATCTACAATCTGAACGTTTCACCTTTTTAAAAATGCATCACAAATGGTCTATTCTGCTGCATAGTGCAACGTAACCTCCGGGAACTATTGAGAGGCTCCACAATCTGGTTAAAAACTGGTGCATTGAAGTGAACGTAGTTGTTTGCCACTCACTCTTTACACCACTCTGAGTATACTGAAAATAATAATTCCCATCACTAGTCTGAACAAGTGACCTACACACCTGCATTCTCCACTAATGGCCATCAGGGGGAGACACCACTGGTTGCAAAAATAAGGCCTAGTTTCAAGCCTTCTTCGATACACGTTAACACATGTTCATATCATGGTCCAATTTAGAGTCGTTCGGTAGGGCTACACAGGCAATTTGGACCTCAGCCAATAAGTTGTATCATCGTCCAGTTCAATTAGGCCGCTGACTCCATGTGGTGACTTGAATTTAGAGTAAAAGATGATTTAGAGTAAAAGATGAGTAGAGTAAAGTGATGATAAAGCATGGCATGTTATTAGGTCTGGCTATCCTTCTGGTAGCTATGCCTTCTGGTAGCAGAAGGGATAATATTTGAGGGAAGGGGGATGGAAACTAGCATTCTTGCAAAATCCTGTGTATTTTACACAGCTTTGTTTGTGTTGTGTTCATTAAACATGCGCTGTCCCTCCCAAATAAACATATAAATTAATAAGAATGAATAATGCCGTTCATATCCAAGATGGTGACAGTAAAATTGAGCTTGATGTTTAAAAATGGGAACACATGCACAAACCTATGGGTGATGTCACGGTCACTATGTCCATTATTTTGTTGTTATAGTCTATGCTGAGACTTGACTTTGAGTGATTCGAGTGTCCCAATTGGTGGTACTTCAACAAATGAGCATATTTAAATAGACTAATACTACACAAATATCTATCTATCTGCCCTTGGCTTCACCTTTCCTTAATCTCATCTTTCCTTCTCCTCATCTTTCTTGCCTCTCCTTTCATCATTCATAAGAACACACACACACACACACACACACACACACACACACACACACACACACACACACACACACACACACACACACACACACACACACAGCTCTCTGTCCTGCTGCGCTCCCTGACAAAAGCCCAGAGATAAACCAAAGTGACGAGTGCCATGTTTTAACCTGTCATGTTACACTTCTGTTGACAAGCTCTCTGTAAACAACCGGGCCCCTCAGCAATCTGTGGGCTCCTGGCTTTGTGAAGGTGGCCAGGAGCGGTGGACAGACCCTAAAACAAAGTGCATTTACTTGAGTACTGTTACTTAACTAAATATTTTGAGTATCTGCACATTAGTACGAGTTTTTGTATTTTTGATACTAATGATGTTGTTGAAAATGTCTACATTTCAATACAGCATTGTATTGATATTAAAAAATATATATATTTTGTAATTTGTAATTTTGAATACTCCAGTACTTTAACTTGCAAGTCTGACTGAGAAACTTTCACTTGTAGTTGAGTAATATTTTACCAGGAGTATCTATATTTTGATGAAACTTAACCAAGCATATCAGTATTAAAAGAAAATGTGTGAACAATGCCTGTACCAGATTAGCACCGACACCGTTACTGTACATATCCTCAACACATGCTTCCATTGTGAGGAGGCCATACCGTTACTGTACATATCCTCAACACATGCTTCCATTGTGAGGAGGCCATACCGTTACTGTACATATCCTCAACACATGCTTCCATTGTGAGGAGGCCATACCGTTACTGTACATATCCTCAACACATGCTTCCATTGTGAGGAGGCCATGTGAAATTCTGATATAACACTGATCTAACCCAATGGGTCTTGAGAGCTCATGCTGGAAATCCACCGCCAGTCTACGGAAGACTCATCGTTTTTGTAGGCTAGTGATGATTTTCCAGCAGAAGCTCTAGCTGCAGAACACTGGAAGTCCACTCACTCACTTCCCTCAACAGAATGATAGGATTCCTGTAAAAATGTGTGTCACTTAAGTCCCACTGATCTCAAACTTACTCTATAATCTGTTGGACATGGAAATGCCTCATGTACCACACATCATATCAGTCATCAGCCCTGCTCAGTCGTAAGGTCATGGAAATAACAGACTGTAAAGGAATAAAAGGGTCTATTTTAAGACGGTGCTGTTTTAGAGCCAGTAGAGGAGTAAGATTATAAAACTGGGATGTGATTTAGGGAGGACCAGGAGGGAGGCGAGAGGGGGAGGAATGTGTTGTATTTTCTACAGGACATCACAGAGTTCTCCCTCAACCCAAACAACCTTCCAGTTTAAGAGATCTGAGCAGCTAGCATGGCTCAGTAAGAATGAGCGCTCATGCTTCCATTGTCAACAAACTCACAGCAAGTCATGGCAGAACCTTACTGACAGAGTTCTCCGCTCAAGAAGATGTATGTTTTCAATGAGGCAGTGAGTGTTTCAACAAGTTTCTAAATACAGTATGTATAGCCCTGAGGTATCATGGAAGCCTGAATGTGGTCTCTACTCTCTTGTTAAAAGCTTAACATTAAAACTGCAATCTGGAACTTATTTTAATGAATTCAACCTTATTTCAGCCAATCTGTATGTTAATGAATAACTAGCACTATCTGAAGTGGTTGGAGATGGTCTTTCTACACTTCCATTGAGACATTTAGATCCTGCAGTTGCGTAGGACCGTAGGACACCTACTGGTACATGTACACTAGGTGGCAGTAAATGGTACTGACTGAATGTCATATATCTCCCCTGATCAAGCAGGGATACCTTCTGAAATATGGTCTCATTATGGAGGCCTGGGTTTGAATCCATCCTGGGTAGGACATGAAAGGACGGCTTTCTTTGTCTCTTTTTTGTCTTTTCGTTTGACCACAGTATTTATATTGTGCAGTGTTGGGTGTAACAGTGTTATAAATAACGGTGTTATATAAAGAGGAATACTTTTTTGGGTAACGGAGTAACGTAACGAGTTAGTTTTACTTAGTTACTGTACATTTCCAAAAAAGTTATCCCGTTACTATAATGTGTCCCTGTTCATTTTGTTGGCAAGATTTAAAAATAAATAAGCCCCGATTTCCTCCTTCCTTCTGTGTGATTTTGCTCCCATCACGTCCTGAAGGGGTATGTGTGCCTGTGCAGCAGCAGCCAGCTGATTCATTCATAATACTAATTCATTCATGATTCAAGCGAAATGGCGGCAGACGCGAGATTTGAAAAACTACTTCTCCTCCGTTACAACTTTGATACATTGGATTAGACAAGTAACTTGCTACGCATTGATTTGGTGAGTTAACGCGAGTGTGTAAGCCAGTAGGAAACTTGGAGCACTTTTTGAGAAACCTGTGTTTTGAAAACCATACGCACTTTCTTGTAAAGTTGATGCTGTGAAGTTTGAAGCCTCTGCACTTTTTTACAGCCTTACAGTATGTATGATATTGTTTCCTAGCTGTGCATTTTATTTATAGGCATGTTGAGAAGTCGGGCTACTTTTTGTTGTTAGCATAAGCCGATATTTAGTTTACATAGTGGTTCTGTGCGTTTAATTTGTGACTGTCACCAATGTGGAAATGTCCTGATTGTCCTCATTTCGAAGGCTTTAGCCTACTGTAGGTCTTTGAGACAACTTGTGAAATTCAATTGAATTGTATGTCTGAGCCGGTGTTTTATTTTCATAGTGGCAGCCTGCTGTTAAAATATACTTCTAAGTCTGCGCTGATTGCGCTCAGATCGTGCACAAGAGAGTGTTTAATGAGAGGCCTACCCAAGTACTTTGATTTATTTTTATTTTGCTGTTAAATGGAAATAGGCGTACATGTTGTAGCCTACAGTATATGGCCGTATTGGCCTCATTACATGGCATATTGGCTGTACTCTGTACACTCTTGATTTTCTGTCCAGGCCTAAGTGTAGGCTGGCAATTGTGGCTAATTATATTCGTTAATAAAGAAAGAGCTGTTATGGCGGTTTAAAAGGCCGGCCGCGAGGAGCTAAACATGAGAGTTAGTTCAGGTCCACTCCAGCTGTAAGTTTTGACCATTTATTCACTCACCACACGTAAAGGTTACAACAGTTCCCAGGCTTTAGCTATATACCTAAACGTGGATGTAAAGGTGAAGGTGTGTTTACGGCGCTCAACATAAATTGTCTTCTCCCACGCTCTGTCCAACTTCCATACTCTAGTGACAGCCAGGTGAACGCCATGATATCAGTGTGGCAGCGCCCCAGACCCAGTGAACATGATATCAGTGTGGCAGCGCCCCAGACCCAGTGAACATGATATCAGTGTGGCAGCGCCCCAGACCCAGTGAACATGATATCAGTGTGGCAGCGCCCCAGACCCAGTGAACATGATATCAGTGTGGCAGCGCCCCAGACCCAGTGAACATGATATCAGTGTGGCAGCGCCCCAGACCCAGTGAACACCATGATATCAGTGTGGCAGCGCCCCAGACCCAGTGAACACCATGATATCAGTGTGGCAGCGCCCCAGACCCAGTGAACATGATATCAGTGTGGCAGCGCCCCAGACCCAGTGAACATGATATCAGTGTGGCAGCGCCCCAGACCCAGTGAACATGATATCAGTGTGGCAGCGCCCCAGACCCAGTGAACATGATATCAGTGTGGCAGCGCCCCAGACCCAGTGAACATGATATCAGTGTGGCAGCGCCCCAGACCCAGTGAACACCATGATATCAGTGTGGCAGCGCCCCAGACCCAGTGAACACCATGATATCAGTGTGGCAGCGCCCCAGACCCAGTGAACATGATATCAGTGTGGCAGCGCCCCAGACCCAGTGAACATGATATCAGTGTGGCAGCGCCCCAGACCCAGTGAACATGATATCAGTGTGGCAGCGCCCCAGACCCAGTGAACATGATATCAGTGTGGCAGCGCCCCAGACCCAGTGAACATGATATCAGTGTGGCAGCGCCCCAGACCCAGTGAACATGATATCAGTGTGGCAGCGCCCCAGACCCAGTGAACATGATATCAGTGTGGCAGCGCCCCAGACCCAGTGAACATGATATCAGTGTGGCAGCGCCCCAGACCCAGTGAACATGATATCAGTGTGGCAGCGCCCCAGACCCAGTGAACATGATATCAGTGTGGCAGCGCCCCAGACCCAGTGAACATGATATCAGTGTGGCAGCGCCCCAGACCCAGTGAACATGATATCAGTGTGGCAGCGCCCCAGACCCAGTGAACATGATATCAGTGTGGCAGCGCCCCAGACCCAGTGAACATGATATCAGTGTGGCAGCGCCCCAGACCCAGTGAACATGATATCAGTGTGGCAGCGCCCCAGACCCAGTGAACATGATATCAGTGTGGCAGCGCCCCAGACCCAGTGAACATGATATCAGTGTGGCAGCGCCCCAGACCCAGTGAACATGATATCAGTGTGGCAGCGCCCCAGACCCAGTGAACATGATATCAGTGTGGCAGCGCCCCAGACCCAGTGAACATGATATCAGTGTGGCAGCGCCCCAGACCCAGTGAACATGATATCAGTGTGGCAGCGCCCCAGACCCAGTGAACATGATATCAGTGTGGCAGCGCCCCAGACCCAGTGAACATGATATCAGTGTGGCAGCGCCCCAGACCCAGTGAACATGATATCAGTGTGGCAGCGCCCCAGACCCAGTGAACATGATATCAGTGTGGCAGCGCCCCAGACCCAGTGAACATGATATCAGTGTGGCAGCGCCCCAGACCCAGTGAACATGATATCAGTGTGGCAGCGCCCCAGACCCAGTGAACATGATATCAGTGTGGCAGCGCCCCAGACCCAGTGAACATGATATCAGTGTGGCAGCGCCCCAGACCCAGTGAACATGATATCAGTGTGGCAGCGCCCCAGACCCAGTGAACATGATATCAGTGTGGCAGCGCCCCAGACCCAGTGAACATGATATCAGTGTGGCAGCGCCCCAGACCCAGTGAACACGCCCACCACCTGTGCAGTGCCATTAAAGTGACATACCTTATGTCAATTATACTAGCACATGAGACTAAAGGCATACTATGGGGATATTGTCTGTATATCATTCTTGTTTTTAACCATAGAATTAAGCAATATGGGCCGTGATAAGGCGGCGCAATGACGTCAGGCACAAGCATTCGAAAATGGGTTTTAATTGTCGCGTAACGTAAAAGTAATCAAAAAATGATCTAACAAGTTACTTTTCTCAGTGGGTAATCTTGTAATATAATGGGATTATTTGTAATGGCAGTCATCCAGTAACATAACAAAGTAACTTTAGAAAGTAACGATACACTGATATTGTGTCACAATAATTGTGAGAGGCAGCATCTTCGGCCTCAGCACTCAACAGTTTTTTTTTGCTCTAATGTTCGATAAGAGACAAACAGGAAATCGAGGAAGAGGTGGAATGAAATGCAAAACAGATCGCGATTGGGTTGGCGACGCGGCAGCTCGCACCACAAGGGGTCAAAAGCTACTAATTGGCTACCTGCAAGTGTCACTTGTTCTCGCCACACTTTGACTTCTCAGACATGGTCAGAGATATTCGGTCAAAACAACAAGAAACCAATTCAACCCTGAAGTCCCCAACCTTTGGCCACCGACAGTTACACTTGGGGGCAGAGAGGAGTGGGGGGGTGATTAAGAGAGAGAGAGACCATGATACAGATAGAGAAATACAGAGTGAGAGACAGAGAGAGATAAATGAGGAAAAGGTGCGATTATGGGGCGTAAAGGAATTCTTTGGCCTCTCTTGGTTCAGGCTTCTGCTTACGGTACTGCAGCATATGCTACACTACGCTAGCACAGCGTGCTACCAGCAGTGACTGCAGGCCCATGCCACGCAGGGGTTTAAACATAAACCCTACAGTCATTCCTCTTCTTCACCACTTCCATTAAAACTGGGCCAGAAGGGGTGGGTGTGTGTGTGTGTGTGTGTGTGTGTGTGTGTGTGTGTGTGTGTGTGTGTGTGTGTGTGTGTGTGTGTGTGTGTGTGTGTGTGTGTGTGTGTGTGTGTGTGTGTGTGTGTGTGTGTGTGTGTGTGTGTGTGTGTGTGTGTGTGTGTGTGTGACATTTTGAAAGGAAAAGGCTACAGTAAACAGCTGAAGCAAAGAGGTTGTTAAAGCACTCAGCGAGAAGAGATGAGGTCTGTCGGAATGGGGACTGTGGGCACGACACAAGCTGAACAAATGTCACTCTCTGGCAGCTGACCCCGGTAATCCTGCCCCAACGCACACACAGCGTGGGCACACACACACACACACACTACCAGCTCTGTCAGTGTTCATTTTATTCAAGACATTTATACAGTCAATTGCAAGTTGTTTATTGTAACTGGATTCTGTGCCATTTTTTTAGAGCCGTTTTTGCTTTATTTAGACCAGCAAACTGAGGGCCAGTGTTAGTCAAGGACATGCAACACAGGTCCCCCGCCTGAACTGACCCCCGGGATGGCTGGTCAGCTCTGCTGGCATGCTCCAAATCTGAACTGACCCCCGGGATGGCTGGTCAGCTCTGCTGGCATGCTCCAAATCTGTCAAATTCAGTCAAAGTCACTCATCAGTCATCATAGGCAATGGGCTTCAATGTCTTAAATGTGAAGTGAGCAGAGAGGATGTGATGCAGCCTGTTAGTCAGGGCATTGAAGGAAGGGGGAGAGGATGTGATGCAGCCTGTTAGTCAGGGCATTGAAGGAAGGGGGAGAGCAGATGGCAGCACCCGGCAGAGCCTCGCAGCGCCCCTAACGAGTCTCAAAGCTGGCATGGTAAAATGGAGGCCTGTTTTTATACATCGACCTCAATTACAGTGTGTGGGTTTTGTGAACAAAAAGGGCTTTTCACGCACAGTGGACCTCGTCGTTTCCTCGAGGTTTTTGTGGTGCAGGGAAGTGGTTTTGTGCTCCGTGTGAAGCAGTGGATATTGTTTTGCAAGAAGGCTCCCAGCTATTTTGGAGTTGTCATCTCAACACAGTGAGATGAACCTTCCATTTTGGTCCCCATAAATACATCTGTGTGGTCGCGCCTTGAGAGAATAAAGGCAATGGACAACGAGGTAATCACACCCTTGTAAACTAGGTCAATGGGGGTGGAAGGTGGGGAGTTGATGGTGATGTTAGATGTAACCCTATTTTTCCCTTGATTTGGCCTTCTTGCCTGTGGTGAATAAATAAGCAGTCTGAAATTTCTCTTTGGAGACTCTTCTTTAATCAACACCAAAACAGCAAGACATTGGACTTCACTCCTTTGCTTGCTCTACTGTAGCACGTCACCCTAGTGAGCTGTTAGACTCATACATGTACTGTAGCACGTCACCCTAGTGCTGTTACACTCATACATGTACTGTAGCACGCCACCCTAGTGCTGTTACACTCATACATGTACTGTAGCACGTCACCCTAGTGAGCTGTTAGACTCATACATGTACTGTAGCACGTCACCCTAGTGAGCTGTTACACTCATACATGTACTGTAGCACACCACCCTAGTGAGCTGTTAGACTCATACATGTACTGTAGCACGCTACCCTAGTGAGCTGTTAGACTCATACATGTACTGTAGCACGTCACCCTAGTGAGCTGTTAGACTCATACATGTACTGTAGCACGTCACCCTAGTGAGCTGTTAGACTCATACATGTACTGTAGCACGCCACCCTAGTGAGCTGTTACACTCATACATGTACTGTAGCACGTCACCCTAGTGAGCTGTTAGACTCATACATGTACTGTAGCACGTCACCCTAGTGAGCTGTTAGACTCATACATGTACTGTAGCACGTCACCCTAGTGAGCTGTTAGACTCATACATGTACTGTAACACGTCACCCTAGTGAGCTGTTACACTCATACATGTACTGTAGCACGTCACCCTAGTGCTGTTACACTCATACATGTACTGTAGCACGTCACCCTAGTGCTGTTACACTCATACATGTACTGTAACACGTCACCCTAGTGCTGTTACACTCATACATGTACTGTAGCATGTCATCCTAGTGCTGTTACACTCATACATGTACTGTAGCATGTCACCCTAGTGCTGTTACACTCATACATGTACTGTAACACGTCACCCTAGTGCTGTTACACTCATACATGTACTGTAGCATGTCATCCTAGTGCTGTTACACTCATACATGTACTGTAGCACGTCACCCTAGTGCTGTTACACTCATACATGTACTGTAGCATGTCATCCTAGTGCTGTTACACTCATACATGTACTGTAGCATGTCACCCTAGTGAGCTAATATTGTTACACGTATACATGTACTGTAGCACGTCACCCTAGTGAGCTGTTACACTCATACATGTACTGTAGCACGTCACCCTAGTGAGCTGTTAGACTCATACATGTACTGTAGCACGCCACCCTAGTGCTGTTACACTCATACATGTACTGTAGCATGTCATCCTAGTGCTGTTACACTCATACATGTACTGTAGCATGTCACCCTAGTGAGCTAATATTGTTACACGTATACATGTACTGTAGCACGTCACCCTAGTGAGCTGTTACACTCATACATGTACTGTAGCACGTCACCCTAGTGAGCTGTTACACTCATACATGTACTGTAGCACGTCACCCTAGTGAGCTGTTACACTCATACATGTACTGTAGCACGTCACCCTAGTGAGCTGTTAGACTCATACATGTACTGTAGCACGTCACCCTAGTGAGCTGTTACACTCATACATGTACTGTAGCACGTCACCCTAGTGAGCTGTTAGACTCATACATGTACTGTAGCACGTCACCCTAGTGAGCTGTTACACTCATACATGTACTGTAGCACGTCACCCTAGTGCTGTTACACTCATACATGTACTGTAGCACGCCACCCTAGTGAGCTGTTAGACTCATACATGTACTGTAGCACGCCACCCTAGTGCTGTTACACTCATGTGTGTCCGTTCTAAAACAAAGTAGGGTAGGAACCAACGTGAACTCCTAGACAAATGGACATCAAAAACAACTTAAATCTTTCACCTATAAATGTTAAACTAATATTATTGTGATATACACGATAATGACCTGTACTTAAAAGTAATTAAACATAAGTGATTGAAATAATCCCAAACATTTAATTTGTAGATTAACTTGGGCTACAGTGATGAGACATAGATCAGTACTCCCCAGTCACTGTGATTTTCCCACAAAACATGCTGTTGAAAGGAAATGCAGACCACAATAAAAGCACACGCGTTACAAACAAAGTCACAGTTGGAAACAAAAACTCTGTCTACTGTAACAGCTTGGACATATGATTATCATACTGTACGTACACACTAATGTACCTAACTGCTTTTTGTCCTTGTCAATGGTTATTCCTCATCAAATGTATATTTGCAGTCCTGTGAAAGATGAATGTATTATGTATGCTCATGATTACAGTATTTTTCACTGCTGCACATAAAGTGGCTGTCTGGCTGACTAAAATCTGAACACCCTGTCACCCTTTAAACCTATTTTACGGCCTTGAGGACTGTAATGAAAACATCTTTTCATCTGCATATGGTAACCAGTAAAACAATGGTAGAAACAAAAGGCTACTCATTTCTGATAGCAAATACCTCAGTTGCATATTGTGCAGACCCTTCAATTATTCCTGAGTAGAAACACCTCTTGGTTTTTCCTTTGATAACGGCGGCGAGCCTGTTTGGGAAACTTTCTACCAACTGTAGTGCATCTGGATTTAGGAGCTTTCTCCCATTCTTATTTGCCTCAAGAGGTCCATGCTCAATTTCACTGGAACCTCAGATGCACCTTCCTGTCTAGGTCAATCCACAGATTTTCTACTGGACTGTTGTCTGGGCTCAAACCGGGCCATTCCAGGACTCTCATCTGAGCACTGAATGTCTCACCACAAGGTCTCCTGGCTACGTGTTCCTCTTTTTCCTAATAAAAGATCCACACAGCCTGCATCCAATTGGAAATACCTTTTAGTGATGGTCCAGGGAATAGAACAAAATCTGTTTTTGTTTTTCAAGGGGTTAAAGATGAGATGAATGTCCACTCAGTGAAAGTTACAGAGATAAAAGTCTATTGAAGATAGCGAAGTTGCAATGTAAAAATATGAACTTAATTTCAGTCGGGACATCTCATGTGTCAGTGCTGTTTGTCTCCACCAGGCCGAAGGCATGGGGAGAGAGTATGTTTTGCACTCCGTCCGTGTGTGTGTCCGTCCGTCCGTGTGTGTGTCCTTCCGTCCGTCTGTGTACAGCTAATCTCCGGCACCGTTAACCTGGTCGATGCCAAACTTTGCACACACACTCCCTAGATGCCAACGATGAACCTCTGCCCCAAATTTTCCAGAACGGCCTGTTATAGCGCCACCATGAGGCAGCTTTTCACATTTTTTTTACCTAAAACTGCACCGATCTGCGTGAAACGTTGCATGCACACTCCCTAGAGGCCAAGGACAAACCTTTGACTTGCATTTTCCACATCTGCCTTTTATAGCGCCACCAGGAGGCCGACTTTTGTAAAACACATTTTTTGATATTACTCCTCCAGATTCTGTCCAAAAATCTCACAAATCGTTACACAGTATCTCTATGGTCATGTGCTCAAGTTGGATCTGTCCGATATTTCATATTCCATCCTAATTGGCTATAATTGGCTTTCACAGTTTGCAAGATTGCCCCGTTTTGAACAAAAGCCTCAAATCATGAACGCAGCATGCAATTTACGTGAAATCTTTCACACATTTTCCTACTAGGCTGAGGAATATATCCCACCCTTTTCACATTGGCCTGTTATAGCGCCACCAACAGGTTGATTTTTGCAAAACACATTTTTGGAACAAAATGCCTCAAGTCATCCAATTGCCATCAAAGGCAAACATGTTTATATTACTCCTAAACATTTTGCCAAACATCTCACACAGTCCTATCCTCCTGGTGGAGACCTGTGCCCAGAAGGGCACTTTTTCTAGTTGTTTATTGTAATGTCATGGTTTTGGCAGATCTGCTTTCATCGATTATTGTTTAACATGCATTGTCATACTGTAGATCAGAACTTCAGTGATTTGCTCAGTCAAGACACTGAACCCCTTCTAATTCCCAGTGAAACAAATCTGTCAGCAAGCAAAGATTCAAACTGTAAAATGCTTTTCCTTACCCACTAGCCCGCTAACCTTCCTAAAGCAGCAAGACCCCCTGTCACACAAGCAGAGCAGCTGGACAGCAAGACAGAATACTGTATGTGTCAAAGTTTTAGCTTTTAGACCATGTGAATTATGATTGGTTCGCTTGTAAATTCATGGTATAGGGGGAACCAATCTGCGTATCTCCAGCTTTAACCATGTGAACCATAGCATCCCTATTCTGGACATGGCAGGCAAACATTTGGTGAAAATAGCACAACTACAAGCTCAACATGTCGCAATGCGACACGTTGCAATGCTCCAACCGATCGGCTCAGCGCGAGACGGTCGGATAGGCGGTTGTTCAGAACCGCCGATCCGACAATGATGGCCATAGAGATCTGGTTGTCCAGAACACATATGCCCATATATACTGATGACATCAGGGAACCATATGAGCATAAAAGGGGACAGACGGATGCATAAAGAAACTACAGACGGTACAATATAATATAAATAAAACAGCAAGACCCCATATATGAAGTGTGTTCAATATCACGTAGTGGCGTCATAGGCTGGCCTGGCACAGAACTGCATGGGCACTAGGGACACAGATATACAGACGGGTACAACGGGTACTCTGACAATGCATGCAGAGGGTATTTTATAACTGGGTGGGGCATGCATAATAAAGACCTTGAACCTTGAAGCATTCCCAACTTGCATCACTCCCGAGTAGTCCAGTGCCCACTGGTAGGCCTACTTGACTTCAATCACTACATCAATTATAACATTTTTAACCAGTGCTTGAATAATGAGCATGACCTTTGCACACGTACACTACGAGAGGTGTGTCGGAAAAGACCTGGGTCGGTCAACATAAACTTTATCTTGGCATTAATTTGAAGAATAGTGTCTTCCTTCTAAATGTTAATTTGTACTTCAAACAATTCATTAACAGGCCTACGCTATTATAGAGAGACACATGGAAACGGTTTACTTGACATTAAGAGTAAAATGAGACCACTCAAGCCATTTAGAAATATGCATTAATGATGGTGTCAGGATCACAGCTGCCATGCTGGGTGTTTTAGTGGACACATGGTTATGATCCTGATGAACATCTGCAGCTTAATGCCCCCCATTGAAACTCTGACACACCTCTACTGGCTTTGTTGACAAAGCAATCTGATGGATTAAAAGTATTTATTCAGCCAGAAAAATAAAAAATAAACATCGCTTCGAACCCATCACTTGGGTACAGTTGTCTTTCCTTTCCATAGTTATGTGTTGTGTCCATCATCTTTCTGTCAAACCTTACCATTTCACTGACTCCAGGCCAGTGGTTAGACACGGTGGTCTAATTTTTAAGTGCATTGTTCCTAAATAGCTTATGTGGGAGCTCCCATCTCCTACTTACAGCGTTATGGACAGCATTTTGATCCGTCTCCAAATGGGCGCTTGGCTGCTGCATCTGAGGCTCTGAAGCCAGGCCTGCAGTGCTGTTCCGTCAACGTTTTCAAGCTGTTAACGGTCTCCAGGCCTCTCGGTCAGGACTCTGCCAAGACTTTCGTCTAATAGGAATCACAGTGCGTTACTCACAGCTCTGCCCCTGGAGGAGATCCTGCAACGTCTTCTGAGCTTTATTTCAAACTGTTGTTCGATCATACTGTCAGATTGACAATATTTTCTATTAATATTGCAATATCAAACAATTTGGAGCTTTTCATGTCAGTAGATAGCGTGCAAAATGAAGCCATAACACATCATGCAAAGTGGTTTGTATGTGGCAGCAGCATCATCAGAGTTGGTCAGAGATCTTTGTTCCAACATGCTGCTGTCACGAACTGTCGTTTTCTGGCCTGTGGTGTAGCTGGGTCTGTTCTTTTCTTATTATTCAGTGCCAGCTCTGAGGTGAGGTTTGGAGTGGGAAGGAGTGCTGACTGACTGTAATTTCCGAATGTAGCCTATTGCATGGAATTATGTTGTCACAGAGTGTGAATGTTAGTTCCTGTTTGGTGGCTATTATTTGCAGTGACAATGACAGCTCACAGGAACATGATCACTCTGATAACTTAACCCTGTCCCTCTCCTGAGTCAGATTGAGCTGAAATATCTTGTGGTTTTCCACTTGCTTTCTCTGTGTTCTATGCTGTGTGGCGGATCAAAGTGCTCTGGTCATTTCTTCTCCATGGTCGTCATCCTAATAAAAACAAACATCTGTCCTCCCAAGTGACCCACAACCCACTGGAGTTAATCATCCCCAAAAAATACTCGATACCAGCCTTAACGGAACGTCTCTTAATGATTTGAACATCAATGTATGCATTCCAGGTGTAACATATTGTAGGTGTAGGTGGACCCAAATAGTTCTAGCAGTAATAGTTACAAGCTCTACATATTGAGCTACACAGGGAATGGAACCCCAAACTCCGGCAATGCCTTGCTATACACATATGTTTGTTATTCCTCTATTACTTTTGGTTGATGTTGAATTTAGTTGTAATAGTTTCCTAGACACACTGTAATCTTCCAAGAATCTGTTTCTCTTCTATGCAATTGTTCCTCTAAAAGGCTTCCGGGCTCAGCTGAAGTGCGTCATATTTTCGATGATCAAACAACCTGCTTTCTCTCTGCTCATGCTCCCATGACGCCTTGTACGTGTCAATCAAATAGTATTATTTATATCAAAGAAAAGAGTCACTCTGCCAATTTAGCAACATTTATTCATGCAAACAACCCTGACTGAGGGTTCGGCATGGAGTGTGTCCTCTTGAGTGAAAATAATGGAGGGATTATATCTCTCTCTCTCTCTCTCTAAAGGTGAAGGAGAGATGGAGACATGTTGACATCTGGGACTCACTGGGCATCACACAGCTGGGTGCAACAGATTAGGTCTTTTAAATCCCCTTGTTATTACAGTAATTCCCACAGGTGTCGAGGTAGTCCGTGGCTGCCTGCTGTGACCTGAAAGGTCAGCTTGTACAACCGACAACAGAGCAACCTCACAGGGGACGTTGCTCACTCATTAATATGTACAAGTCTCTCTGGGTGAGAGCGGTCCAGGCACAAACCACATATAGGCTCTAATGCAGCCTCCTGACAGCGTGTTGTGGGTTCGAATCCTGATCCTGACCTTTGCTGTGTGTCACTTCCCGTCTCTCGCTCTCCCTGTTTCCTGTAGCTCCACTATCTACTATCAATAAAAGCCTCTTCTGATTATAAAAATTATATTCTCCCCTCTCTCTCTCTCTCTCTGCTTGTGGTGCAGAGTATGTCAGAGCCAGAGGTACCAGCAGTGCTTCCTTCATCCCAGCAGAATGTGGAGGATCTGTCGGAGGCCGTGGCAAGTTTAGGCACAATGGAAGAGGTCCTCAAGTACCTGGAGCCAGAGCGATGGCAGTTGGATATGGAGGAGCTGTACAAACCCAGCTGGCATGTCCTGGGGAAGTCCTTCATCCATAACAAGAAAGCCAGAGGTAGGACATACCTGATGGTTGGCAGATTACATATGCCCTTACAGAATAGAAACGTATGTTTTAAAAAATATATAACAATGTACAGTACAATGTACAATTTATGTTTGAGTGGCTAAATATATTTACAGGGTCAGAAATCTAAATCTAAATCTAAATTTCTTATTTATTTCAAGATAGTTACATTTTCCCTGTGCAGGTGGTGGATTTAATTCATTATTTAAAAATCACACCTGTGTGAAGTGAGGGGCGCTCTTCAATCACAATTTGCCAATCACGGCCAATCACAATTTGCGTCCTCACTTTTGTCTTCAATGTTTGTGTTTACACAATGTTTGTGTTTGCACAAACACTCAAAGCTGGCCATTCATTGTCAATTGCATTCAATGTTTGTTAGGACAATGTTTGTGTTTACACAAACCCTAAAAGCTGTACATAGGAGGTGCTAGCGGTCCTCAAAAAAAGTAAGATACAACTACAGTAATTATGATGGATAGATTGTGAATTGAATTGTGTGATTGAGATTCCAGGTGATTTGAATGATTTCTTTCTCCTGGGGTCTTTGAGGAGGGGCTGACCTCAACCTGTTGAGAGAGGAGGTGCGACTCTACAGCTGCACCCCCCGCAACTTCTCCGTGGCCCTGCGTGAGGAGCTCAGGAGGACCGACGTCATCTTCTGGCCGAGCTGCCTCCTGGTGAAACGCTGTGGGGGAAACTGTGCCTGCTGTGCCCATCGCTGCTTTGACTGCCAGTGTGTCCCCTCCAGGGTCACCAAGAAATACCACGAGGTAGGAGCAACAAGAGGCTGTTATCCATTCTGCAGTCCTGGAAAAGGAGATGACATCAGCTCTCATGAAGTGATTGCTCACATGAACATTGAATTCATTTGAAAGAAGCATTTTAATTTGGTTGTGAGCATTTCTTTGAAGACTTTTGACTAGCGCTGTCATCGCCCATGAAGTGCTTGAGGATCATTTTTTGGTCTTTGAAGTTTACATTCTTTGTCTATTTCCTGCAATGTATTTGACTTCAAACCATATTTACCAATTTGGACAGAATAAGACTGAAGTAAAGCGAAGTAATGCTTAATTTATACTCCATCATAAGAGGTTGGCAGCATACATTGGCCATTCTACAAAGATCAGCTGTTTCAGCACATAGTGCAACCAAGTAGTCTCAAACTTTGACTATTGCCTCTGTTTGTGCCAGGTTCTGCTGCTGAAACACAGAAGTGGGGTACGAGGCCTGCAGAAGACCATGACCGACGTGGCCTTGGAGCACCACGAGGAGTGTGACTGTGTCTGCAAAGACGACTGGGACTGATCTCAAAACCGTGTCTGCCGGTCTCCCATGGGGACAGTGAGAAACGAAGCTCAGCATCCCCCCCCCCCCCCCCCCCCCAACCGCCAACCCCAATCAACCCCCAGCCGTTTCCTGTCCGGTTCCATCGGGAATTAATGAGATCAGGCTGAGCTTCCTGTTGTCCTTTCACTAATTGGATGATAGAAAGACAGAAGTGAATAAATCTTCCTGATGGATCAGGCTGCTGTGGGTTTACCTGTAGTCCACTCCGAGTGCCTTCAATAGACAGACATAAGGCCCCTGGAGTGACTAAAACAGTGTTATCTAAGAACTCTTCAGCCTCGCATAGGCAATTCTTCTATCCCATCCTCTGAGAGGTCAGGTGCCACGTGGGCTGAGAGTATCTGGAAAAACTGTCCGTTTTATTCAAGGACCTTTTTTGGATGAACCACGGACCAGTCCTATATACATGGGATCTTAAGGAGCTTGGATCAGGTCCATGCAGACTGGTGCGTTTTTAAAAAAAGAAATAAGAAAAGGGTGGAAAAAAACACCAGAAATTCGCTCCGATATTCAGGTCAAAAAACGCAGCAGTGTGCAGGGACCTTGACAGATTGAATCTGTCAATGAGTGATGAAGTTACAGCATTGGTTGGCCCGGTTGGCCTAGTAACGGACAAACCAGTCGCAGAGCAATCATCCCTCCAGACTATGGGACCAAAAATGCTTGCGCTGAAAGAATATTTATATTCACAATTCACAATATTTCACAATCCAACAAAAAAACATTGTCTGATTGAATTTAAGTAAGAAATGGGCCATGTTGCTCAGTCTTGATTCATTATATCTATACAACAATGGCTGGTTTAAAAGTGTAATAATATTTGGGAGGGAAACGGTTGCTACTGTACGTGGCTACTACTCTGTCACATTAAACAATCTGATTGGCCACTTCCTGTACGGTCATTTCAAATTAAACGCTCTTCAGCATTTCAGGTATGGTTTTGTATTTTTATATGATTTAATTCTCGTTCACTCGCACGCACGCACACACACACACACACGCACGCACACGCACACAAACATTATAGGTCATACATCGCAACAAATAGGCTACATATTCATTGAAAGTGAGGAAAACACTAACTTATTTCCATTACTCAGCCATACTGCGCTAGGTTTGGACCTGGTTTGGTTCCGGGCCCTTCTCCTCAAAAGGAGGAAAGCCTATTTTGATTACTATAGTTCTAACTCCTGTTCTCCTCTATACACTGACACCAAGCTAGACAGGAACGCCCAAAAACGTCACATCCGGTTTTAGCCTGGGGTAAGAATTTTCTATGGCTGCCAATGCAACTTGGTCCAATCCTTAATCACATACGGACAAACATCTATGCCGATGCTATCTAACATTGCGGAGGTAGCGTGCCTTGTCCACGGGCAACAGATCTTTCAACGTATGGCATTGCAATTACGTTTGATAATCGCTACTCTGCTCAATATTGTTTTTAAAAGGCCGCAAATTGCATTGCAGTGAACGAGCGCAAATCACAACTTCCCCCGGTTGTGGACGGAGTCACAGTTTGAGGCGCTGATTACGCGCCGTGGTGTCAGTGTATGAATGGATCTGTGGAGTAAAACATTCACAGTACACCGCTGAACTGCTTGGTTAACGTGACTGATGTGTAAATATTTTCTTTTGGTTTATTTTCTTTATAGCTGTACTTCTTTCTACCAAAGATTCTTGTGAAGATCGAGATAAAACCGTACATGAACAGTTGGACTCTGCGTCGATGGAGTCTTCAACACCTGTGTCCAATCAACCACCTAACCCAAAGTACTTCCAAGCACATTGGACATTGTGGAGAGCCTATTGGATATTTATTTTGTTTAATGAAAGGGAAAAGAATGTCCAAAGATGTGTCCTTTGTACAGTAGTTTTAGTTTTGTATTTTCATTGTTTTCATTTTATGTTGCCACATGTGACGGACATGTTTAGTTTTTTTCATATACCAAAGTTATTTAACTTTACCTTTGTGACAACTTTTTATGTGTTTCTTAAAATAAAAAAAGAAATATCTGTTTTTAATTGGGTATTTGTAACTACAAGCAAAGAGACACTTTCAAAATATTGCACTAAACTCACAGAATAATTTTGAATATCAGAAATGCCACAAATACAGAAGGTGAGTAATTAATTTCTAAATGTTATTGTCATTTGGCAGAAGAACCCTCTAGGGATGAAATGGAAAACATTGAAAGAATAATGAGCATCAGAAACTACCTGAATACTAAATACATGATACATCACCATGGGACAGATTGTGTTGGGGGAGCCGTAGTACTAATAATTAATTTATAAAAATCTGTGTTTTGCATTTTGGAAAATGTGAAGTGGAGTTATTAAGTATAGGATTGGAGTTTGAAAGGATTCTATTCTTTGGGAATTGTCCTACAGGAACAAGCATGGTGCTTGAGAAGCTTGTTGGTGATACCTCCAGGTGAAGCTTGTTGGTGATACCTCCAGGTGTAGCTTGTTGGTGATACCTCCAGGTGTAGTGGCATAAGCATTAGGAGGTACACCTTTACCTCATTGACATCCTAATGGCTCTGATAATGATGCTGTTTGCCTCCTTCCAGTAGAGTTTCCAATGCTCCAGGTAGTAGGCCCTATAGTTAAAAGTATAATTATTGTGAGATACTGCTTGGTCAGGAGCCTTTGACATCAGATTTGAATCATAATTACTGATTCCCCACCAGTTGACAGGGTCTCGAAGCTCTCAATCAACTGACGTCTCGCTTGGGGTGTGCCATATGGGGCAGGTGCTTCAGACGTCGCACCTGCCCTTTTATCATTATATATTTAATTTGTTTTCAGGCAACATTGCCTGTTTTCAATGTTGAGTCTAGTCCAGTGTTCATTCTGACAGATTTTTTTATTTAGTTTTAGTCATATTAGTCTTTTGAATAAAATGTCATTGAAATGAACACTGGTCTAGTCCGCATTCTGTCTTTTTCAGTTCCCCATCACGTCAGTGAAATGTGTAGGAACTTCATCTGTCTGTTCCCTGCTGTTGTCCTGCAGTGTTGCGACAGTTATAGTGATGTCATGTCCACCCTGCCAGGCAGGCAGTTATAGTGATGTCATGTCCACCCTGGTCCACCCTGCCAGGCAGGCGTCCATGGAGAGGCCAGATGCTCCTGTAGGAAAGCAGGTCCCGCCTGCTGTGGTTTTATAATATTAAACACGGAATTCTTCAGCAGAGGAAACTTCATTAATCTAACACACAACTGTGTGTGCGTGTGTGTGTGTGGGTGTGTGTGTGTCTGCGTGCGTGACTAAAGTCCAGTGACTGACACCCCCTGCTTACTGTCCAGATGTCCAGAGGATCTGTGATTCGTTGATTAATTTCATTCTGCCATGTAAAATAGAAGACGTCATTGTACACATGAGTCAAATCTGCTTCTCCTGTAGCACAATGAGTTACACCCATCTTGTTTGTTAACTGTCTGCAAAGTCACTGTCAGACTAAAGGCTTTGTTGTACAGTATGAACCTTTCGCTTGAAACAATTTGAAAATATGCCATTTTCCCCAAATGAAGTAAATGAAGGCCAACAGTGAGCAATTTCGCCTCTTCTTTAAATACTTATTGATAGATTTCCCTGCAGAGGGAAGGCATCATTTGTTAGCTAGTTAGTTGTATTGTCTTTACACTGAACTCCCACTCAGCACATCACCATGCCGTGCTGACGAAGGCTTGTCGTGAGAGATGGGGAGAGGTGAGTCAGAAAACTAGATTTAAAGGAATCTAAGTTCCTGCTACTTTCAACAAAAAAAAACTTTTGTTTGTTTTCAAAACATTTAAAATAAATTGTGTGTATACGGGCTGCTTTTGCGATAATCTATCAAATGTCTATTTGATAATAGTTCAATTATCTGTTGCACCCCAAATATAGGTGTGATCAGGAGGAGAATGAGCCAGAACTGGTATTCCCCTGTAAGCCAGTCTAGTAACCTATTTACAACGAGGAACCCTGAAGATTCATTGCAACCATCCCATCAGCCCTTGCAGCAGCACCAGTCCATCTTCCCTAAGTGGCAAATAACTATAAATTTCAACATGCATGCCGGCAGGAGAATCGATTCCAATTCCCGGGTCGTTTATAACCGCGGTGGAGGAAATACAGCGGGCTTCTCCAGATGACATCTCCAGCATGGGAGTCTAATTGGTGCGGGGTTATGGAAGGAAAGGCTAAATTGTTTGGGGCCCATGTTATGTTTTGATAATTACAGGGTAGTACTAGAGATGCGGTCTGAGAGCGGGCCCAGCTGTGTCGCTGGGAACGAACGGTACGAGGCTGATTTGGGTTTGGTATTAATCATACTGTAGGTTCGGGGAAAGGTTTTTCAGCCGTGCGGTTCGGGCCGAGGGCCTCATACTAAGTACAGGTTAAAGACTTTGACAGATGTGTCCCCGTTCAGCGTGGATGATGGCCTCTCGTCCCTCTCACCTCCTCATTATGTGCTACGTTAAACCACTTCATTTAACCACACGGAGATGAAAGGTCTTCACGTTCCCTATGAACCTTAGAATGGGCAGGAAAGGACCCGGCATAAAGCACATAAATAAACACGCAATCATACCGTATATCAACCTCCATCCAGAAGCTGGTGTTTATTTAAATCATCTCCTGAGGCTTTTGTGTTGAATTGTTGACCTATAACAAACGAGGTGCATGCTATGGTGGGAGCCTGGGAGGACACATTTCGCCAATCTAGAAAGGTGCTAATATACTGTACAGTAGGCTATGTATATATATTACTTTTTCATTTATTTTACCAGTAAGGCGCCCTGAGGGCGAGAAGCGAGATCGCGCTCACGCATCCGCCTGGGTGGCGGCAGACGGCAAACTGCTGGGCGAGCTAGCACTGTCGCTTTGTCATGAGGGGAGGGGGAGGGGGGGTGGTTCAGATCAACATATGGAAAGAATTCTATACTGACCATATGAATCGTGTCTTGAGTGTACAGGGTTTGATGAGGTCAGATCAACATATGGAATGTCAGAACAGGAAGGACGGGTGGGGAGGATCAACATATGGAATGTCAGAACAGGTCAGATCCATATATGGAGATCTAAGGGTTTGAGGTCAGATGTAGAGTTGATGGCATGGCTCCATATATGCTGATCTAGGTGATGATCCAGTCTTCTCCATGTATGGTTATCCAGGGTTAGATGAGGTCAGTGTCGTGATCTTCATATATGGACAATATATGGTGGTGTGAGTGACGTGTGATGTCACTCAGTGGCCATGGTCTGCCGTCGGTCAAAATGTACACTTTGTCTGTGTGTGTCTGACTCAGACACACGATATTCACAGGGACAACATGGATGCGTGGCGTTATGCGGAGCGCAAGCTTCTAGTTCACAATTGTAGAATCTGAGCAGACCGCTAATGGCAATTTGTGGTCTCTGAATGAATATGATGTCACTGTGTACTGTCCGTACATGATACAAACACTTGAAGAAGAAAGCAAAAGCAAGCACTCAGTTGAGTAATTCCACGTAATAGTGTAACGGGTGCACGGTTCTGGAAGATGCAGACTGTAGAACACCATGATACAAACACACCAGACTGTAGAACACCATGATACAAACACACCACACAAAGCTGATGAGATCTGACAGGGAGCGCTCACACAGCTGATGCTCTGTGTCACATAAACAATACACATACAGTACATGCACGCACACGCACACACACACATTTTAACAATGTATTCATGTCCACAATAATTTAAAGGAGAGAAAATTATTTAAAAAATATTAAAGGGGCATACTGTATGTCTTTGTGATACAATAAGGATATCAGTACTCTGTGGGTTGGATTGGGGGTAAGTCCCTGCGACATACTAGCGTCATGTCCAGGGGGTGTACTTGTACATCAAGCTGCCTCACGCTACAGAAACAGGAGATAGGCTCCTGCCCTATGGGCCTCATGGCTCGGCACCCTACTTACTCTGTGGGTAGGCCTATAAGTAACAGCATCTCTGTCATATATGGCAGCTGCCAATTATAGCAGAGACAGCACAATACTTTGGCCACCTTTTTGCCTCCATTTTGAGCATCCTGAGTTGTTGAAACCCTCTACAGCCCAACACACACCGTCTGTGAACGCCGCGCGTCAAAACAGCCGCCTCCGTTATTTTCAATGAACCTATCCCACACCGGCGGCGTCAGACGCGCGCTGGCGCGCGTTCACGCCTCGCCTGACGCTCCGATACGCTGCTGTTCTATTTTCCAGGCGTTGCCGTGCGGCCTCCATCCGTGAATCCGTGGGCTTGGCTGGCCAGCCGCGCGGTAGCGCGCCGTGTCCTGTGGGTGTTGCTGTGCGGCTATGACGCGCGGCAATACTGTGCCGTGTCGCTGTGCACCCACTTCACAGACGGTGTGTGTTGGGCTTAACAAACGTCTGTGGGTAGCCTATAGCCCTATATGTCCTAAGGCTCATCTAGCCATGAGAGGAAATCATTAATGAAGGTCAGAGGTAAAACAAATAATAAAATAATAAAATATGTTACAGGAGGAATTTACAGGAGGAATATGCTACTGGTATATATCCCTCAGACCACCATAGAAGGGAATAATGTTCAAGAGAGAGGGGGAAAAAGGATATGTCAAAAGGCACAAAGAATCCAGGTCCAGTCTTTTTTTAGGTAAAAGGCCTTTATTAAATTTTGTGCAGACATTATAAAACACCTGACAGATTTAATAAAGGCCTCTTTGACATATGTGTTCCCTCTCTTTTAAGGCCAGAGGTCATTTACAGTACGCAGTCATTTACTGTATGATCCAGTTGCCATGGAACCCAATGTTTCCCACAAATGTGCAAGCAAGCACTCACGCACACACACACACACACACACACACACACACACACACACACACACACACACACACACACACACACACACACACACAAACACGCACAGCTGTTGACATCCATGTGAAGTTCATTGCTCTGTCTGTCTCTATAGTGGAACCAAAGGCCAGGTTCCTTCCTGCCCCGGTGACGTACATGAACCTCCGACTTTAAACTTAAAACCTTTAAAGCCCAAAACAAACACAACCAGGGTGATTTCCTTGTTTTCATCACCCAATTAGGACACGAGGCTCAGAGCGGGCCGGCTGTGCTCCACAGTCCACACTTCATTCAGAGATTCGCACAGAGGTTCTCTGTCACATGCTAGACAGAGACTAATGGCCTCTAATGCCATTTGTTATTCTTTCCAAAGGAAAACTCCCCCTGAACCGTATTTAAACTAGACTTTGCTATAGTACGTAGTGTTATTTCAGTAGCAAAGGGAAAAAGAAGCCTCACTATTTCAAGATGCTTTCCCCACGCTACAGAGGTCACGGCTTTACAGGAGGAAGTTGAGTGGGAGTTTGCGGTGAAACGTTGGTGAAAATGATCATTGCTGTGAGTCCTTCTCTGTGTGTCTCAACTTTTTAGATTTATTCAGGATTGGATTGGTTTCTTTGTAAAAAGAACAAATGAAAGGAAAAAAGAAAATTTCACAGTTTCTTAATTTCTGAATAGTTAGACATTCAAAATGTTAAAAGCGAATAATAGAATTTCATGTTTCTGTTATCTTCAAAGCTGTCAAGAAATGTGCAGATTGCCCTGCAGGCTAAACTGTATCACTGAGAATGTAAAAGATTGTTGAATATGCATTTTACACACAGATGGTTCCAGTGGAAACATCTGAAGTTTTAAGCTCTGTGTTAATTCTCAGTGCAGGTTTCAGTACAAAGCTGGCGTTGCATTTCAAAGAGGAAATGCTATGAATAAACATGATGCTTTACTTTAGATATAAAACTTCAGGTAAGATATTTTTGATAACATGTTACTTATGACAACAGCCTTATTTCAGGATATTACGTGTCTAGTGTAACATAGCTAATAATGTGTACAGAAAGTGTTCCAGATAAATCCACCTGATTTCACACCTACAACAATGTGAGAAATACAATATTAACTTTGTACAATAACTTAGTAGTGTTTTGATTCAAACAAAAGGGTTTTTGTTAATTAACTTTTAACTTTTATATAATTATATTAATTTCAGAAAAAGGGTTTGTTACAGTGTCGAGGGAGTGTCTTCCCCCCCCCCCACCCCCCCCCCCCCCCCCACCCCAGAGGACTATGTTCTATATTCTGATAGTAATCATTGCTACGGTACTGTATTTGTTTAATAAACATAAATACATTTTCAGGGAAGGTTGCCAATTTCAGCCAATCAGGAGAGTACCCATTTATCAGCTTCAATTTGATAGTGTTCCATTTTGTCTGTGCTAGTTTCTTTGGGTCATTACTTCCAATTTCACTTGTTCATCCTGTATCCATAGATTCTGTCTCCTGATTGTATACAGCTGGTATCAAGAGCTGATAATGCATGAGCTGGAGAGATGGGAATACCATACCACTGTTACTGAACAAACACAAACACATAGCAATGAGTAATATCAGAATACAGAGCATTTAACAGAGCAAGAATCACTCACCCTACTGTACACTGTACCTTTAAATTATAGTTAGATTTAGATTTCCATAATAAAGTATTTTTTGCATCCTTTGTTCACAGTAAGATATCTTCCCAGGTCAACACACGGGTCAATGTGCTGCAATGAGGCCATTGTAAAAGCCCTGTTTTCTTCACCTACATGTCTGGGCTTGCCCACGGCTCTACAAAACACTAAACGCCTTACCTTCAGTCACGTGAACACCGGTCCAAGTCAAACGGTTTACACGTCCTGTTTTCCTTTCAGCCCCTGTTTGAAACCAGGGTCAGAGACCACATGTAAGACCAACACAGATCCTAGTCAGCACTTCAGTAAAGGTCCCCATTCATGTTGGGGCACTGCAGGGCCAGTCCTTAAAACCTACTTCACTGATGTGGTCAGTGACACACGCACGCACGTGTGTGCGCGCGGACACGCACGCACGCACGTGTACACACACACACACACACACACACACACACACACACACACACACACACACACACACACACACACACACACAGCTGGGGTCAGTTTACAGTCTGCCAGCGGAGGTGTACAGATTAAGGAAAACCAACTCTGTGTTGATGAAACGAAGGGGGCAGCTTCTTCTCTCCTCCATGGGCTCTGACTCTTTCCAGTCATTCCCAAAATCAACAAAACGTCCCTCATAATTACGCAGACTGTAGTGAACCACCCGTCTTTGGTAGCCACCGATAGCATCGTCACCACGGTAATCGGAAGCAAATGTCTGTTTATGTTGGCATGAAATCTGTCCCCCACATCAAACAAACTAGGATTTAAAGACTAAACCTTAAAATATCCTCTTTGTTTTCAGATGACAAATGCACCAAAGCAGGTCTGGACACTGATAAAGTCAACCTCTTTGCTACAGTATACGTGTGTCTTTCCCCTGTTCACAAAGAGGACAAGTATTTCAACGTATGCCCCAAGGGAGAGGCGAAAATAAACTCTTACCATCACATAACCTGATGAAGAACTCAGACCAGCCAAAGGCTCTTTCTCTTTGAAAAGCGGAGAGCGAATGTTTGTTTGAGCATACCAGCGTCTATGAAACATGATGGTGGTGGGCAATGGGAAGTTTTGAAGGGAGGCCAAAGAAAACACGGACGCCAAGCGTTTGTCCTCACCGCCAATGTCTTTAATCGACTCAGCGCCTTCCATGCCCGCGCATAAATATGTCTTTCTTTTTTACTCTTTTTCTCTTCCCTCTTTTGGCATTCAAATGATGCTTGGTGGTTTCTCTGCACAGAGAGGCCTGTCTGCTGTGTTTACTTTGATGTACGTCAACCAACAGCTGGGTTCCTCTCGGGGGAGAGTGGAGCTTCCAGAACCATGTGGGTCTGAGGTGGTGGCTCTATGAGAGATGAGATTGAGATGAAGAAACACTGACAGTGTTTCTGTTGTTAATTCTCTCCCTGCTCGAGCATTTCTAAATTATATTTGTCAGTGTGGTGGTTCTGACTCCTCTTACTCTTTACAAGCGGTTCCTTGTAATGTTCGTTGTCTTGGTTCTCAATGTGGAGTCCTTGAGGGGGTTCCAGGGGCTCCCGAGCTACATGATTAACAGTTAGGAGCCAAATGGACCCTTATGGGTCTTTAGCACCGACCGAGAGTGTACAAATGGATTATGGAACCAAATAGTACGCTCTCAGTGTCAAATTAACACAGAGAATGTTACAGTAGATCCCAGAGATGGTGGTTCAAATTGGGGTCTGTGGTCTAATGCAGAGGTTCCCAACCACTGGTACGTGTGGTGTACCTGCGCTGTTAAGCGGGACATGTCCCACTGGTACGCGAGAAGGGAATCCCAAGTTTTCCTGACCGGGAATCTACGTTCGTCACCAGGATCAATGATATGGTCAATGACAATGATATAACATTATGTTGTGATATAATAATATAGCAGGCATGTAGTTGCCTCAAGTATTGTAGGCACTACTTTGCCTCCCCCCGGGAGATGGATTGCTAAGGTGGAGCGCAACACCTACCTACCATCAGCTCCCAGTACTTAACTCACGACTTGTGACACCAATGCTGTGCTACACATGCGCTGATTTAGCGGTGCATTTCAATTCAATTAAATTCAATTACATTTTTATTAAAGTGTCAAATCGCAACAAGTTGTCTCAAGACACTTTACATATAGAGCAGAAAACCGACAAAGATCCACCCAGAGCAAGCAATATTGCGACAGTGGCAACGAACAACTCCCGCTTAGGAAGAAACATCAAGCAGAACCCGACATGCATGGGATCAAACCCATGACCGTGTGGTCCAAAGGCGAGTGCTATACCCACTGAGCTTCCTGGACATCAAAAATATGAATGTAGCCACAATGTGTGGAATTGTGAATTAAGTGGGTGGAGATGTGCTTGCGTTGACATGTAGAGATGTGTGTGTGCAACGCATCCTGCAATGCTGTGCTTGTGTGTGGGCTCTGCCTGACAGATCTCATCTCGTCCATCATCCAGCACGTTCCTCAATTATCCAGTTTAGTTGTCAGCGATATTGAATCCCACCCTCAGAGAATCCAGAATGATACATTCTGGGGTGTATGCAGATAGAAACATATTGCCTTTCTATATATGATCTATTCTAAAACACTTTTCAATGTGCATTACATTCACCTATTCACACTCGAGAAGAAACCATAAAGGCAGTATTTCGAAACAAAAACAGAACGAGCCGGGAATCGAACCAGAAACCCTCCCACGTGACGCGCCCACTCTACCTCCTCAGCCGGTGCTTCTCCAGATAATGTTAATGTATAGTCTTAATTGATGGTTCATTCCAAACCTGCACCGACGAGATCCGATCAACTTCCTGTAAATGTTATCCAACAGACTTTACAGTGGTACTATCCATTGAGCTACATTGGAAATGATATGATATGATATGATATAGTACTTTATTGTCAGTTCACACTGAAATTTGTCTTGCGACACAGCAGCCAAGTATGCAGAACACATATACATATATAAATGGAACCCCCTACCCCGTAGTTCCTTTTTCAAAGGGGGCCATATTAGAAAAAATATTTAAACACGCAAGGCCCAACTACATTAGCAAATATAACCAGACATCCAAGGTAAAAAATGAAATAAAATAGCCTTTCTTTGACTCCTTCAGAATGAGACAACAAGGAACAAGGAATCCTGACAAATTATACTGTTCATAATACAATTCAGGTATAAAATTCTTCCCCAGGCCGCATTTGGCCCACGAGCCACACTTTGGACACCCCTGGCCTACCCAGTCTCGCGTAGCCAGACCTCCACCTCCCAATTTGTCTGAGGGAATCAAAATTCAATGTAGAGGCAGGAACTTCTGCTAACAAATCTACGGCTAAATTATTTGATAACAAATCATTTACCATCCCAGTCACCCAGTGTGAAGGACTGCCCCAAAGTATTTTCATTAGCTCTGCAATGTAATAGTTTTTTTCCCTGAATTGTTTCCACCCAGTTTTAGTCCCTAAATTGAATTTAGGCGTCACCAGATTACGCAAGACTACCCTCCCCTACCTTTGTATTATATTGATGCCTTGCTCTGCTCTATTAGAGCTGGCTTGTGGCAATCACATTACCATGTGATTGTTTCATCACATTGATGGTAGAGATATGAACCTATCTGTGCATGGTAATTTATAGTTCCAGGCACTCCGCTGCTCTCCTGATGAAACGCTTTTCTCATGCAACCTGCTCCCATTTTCATTCTACATTGTAATAAAACAACCTTTGATCTTCAAAATCTTCCAAACACATCGCTCCATATAAAAATGCAGGACGAGTTTTCCACTTTCTTTCCCTCCCGAATCATAGCAGTGTTTAGTTGGAATGGGTGGGTTTTTATTGCGTATCAGCCTGATGTGGTCTTCCTCATAAAACCTGTTCTTTGAAGTCTGGCTCACATCATACACATCAAAAGTCCAATATAAAACTGTTATGGATTCACCAAATATGAAGCATATCAGATACTTTACCCAGTCCCTCAACAAAGCCTCAAAGACCCGACCTTGTGTGTCTATGTCCGTCCGTGTCCGTCCTGGATCAGTACAGCAATGATTGCTGTCAGATGAAAGCGACGCACGCATCAACAGAGAGACTTCAGCTTCTCCGGAATGAAGAACGCCATGTTTTATCTACGTCGAGTTATTCAACAGGGTTTTAGATAAGAAATTATTAGAAATTCAGTCATTTTCAGGAGACACCAGTGGATAAAGTAATAGATGATTAAAATAAAGCCACATGAGAGCGACTCAGTTTCAGAGCAGTATAGGCCAACAACTACAACAGCACACAGGAGGAGATGATGCATTTCAGGTTCAGGAGGAGATGATGCATTTCAGGTTCAGGAGGAGATGATGCATTTCAGGTTCAGGACGAGATGATGCATTTCAGGTTCAGGAGGAGATGATGCATTTCAGGTTCAGAGTAAGTGAAACGATGCACAAGAGTGTTGTTTTTACAGTGGTGGAAATTAATTAAGTAGCCCGCTACATTTATACTTAAAGTACCGTACTTTAAGTATAATTTTGAGGTATTTGCACTTTACTTGAGTATTTCCAATTACCAATACTTTTACTTCTACTGCACTACATCTCAGAGTCAAATATTGTACTTTTACTCCACTACATGTATTTGAAAACATTAGTTATTTCTAATAACGTATTAGTTACTTTGATTATTATTACAAAACATATATATTAAACACTTCAGCCCTATATACATTTTGAAAATAGCACATCTACAAGTTCACAATGCGTCGTGAGCTTGTAGCTCACGACGCATTGTAGTATTTTCAAAAGACTTTTATACATTTGAAAAGTTAAAATGGGACATTCTGCACAATGAGTAGTACTTTTACTTTGCCTGTATGAGTATTTCTACATTGCAGTATTGGTATACATTTACTTCAGTAACAATTGTGAGTATACTTTTCCCACCACTGCGGTGCACAAGAGTGTTGTGATTTTCAGCAGCAGCGTGTCCAGACTGAGCCAGCTGTCCACTGAGACATTCTGCAGAGGATTATATTGTCAGCAGGTCCTGGATCAGCGCATGGCAAATGAAAAATGAATCATTGTGCCAGTCTGTGGTTTGCGAGGGGTCATGCTTCTCTGGCAGCTGCTCTGCATTTTGACTTAATTCCACTGACTAACTGTTCTGCCTAAATATGTTTTGGAGGCTTGGAGCCTGGATATATATTGCCAGAAAATATTTAAGAAAAACCTATTGTTCTCCGGGATATACTTTTCTTTTGACTGCTTTTATATAATTCTGAAACAAGTGATATATGAAGAGAAGCAAAGGTTAAACCCTAAGCACTGCAGGTGTTTTCTGTTACTCTGATTATACTTCTCAGGGCTGTGTGGGCCTGCACAAACTAGGTTTGATTGACAGCTCCTTTTTCTGCATCTCTTAAGGGCAGGCCAATTTACCTTGTTTTCGTTCTTTTTGGCACACAGGTTTTTGTGACATCATGAAATTGTTAGCATAGCGACACCCAGCTTCAACCTGGCTAGTCTAGAGGTGTAATCAGCAAGATCGAGTAACTGAAAACACCTGTATGTGTTCAGAGCCTTTGAAGGTTGATTGGGAGGTGGAATCAAGTGCTGGTAGTTATGTGGTGGTGTGGTTGTGTGTGTGAGGGGGTCATTAGTAGCGATGGATTTTGTCGGCCGGCGACCTATGGTAATGGTCATGAGCTCAACAGAGCATCTCTTGTGATGAGTCTGTTTGGAGGCACCACTGTTGTTGTTGTGGTGTCATGCAGGATGTGCCAGTCATAGTTCTGGGCTTTCCTTGCAGGGCAAGGTAGCAGCCATAGGTAGCAGGTAGCAGCCATCAGAGGCCGCCCGGGACAATTCCTGCTAAAACAGACAGTGGCAGGTGGAACACAGGTGGGCTTCAGGCAGCCAGCTATGAGGTGCTCCATTGTAGAGGCAGCAGCTAGGAGCAGTGGCCAGGCCTTCTGTGCCTGTCACGTAGATGGAGCAGATTTTGTACATCCAGTCTACTTTGTGGGCTTGGAGTTACTGCGGGCGGTGTACTGGGGTCATTGCTACGAGCCATCCGGTCCTTGTATAACCAGAGAGCTGTGTCCGTATTCTCAAGTGAAGCATGTTTTCAGTGGCGGTTGGACACAGCCAATGTTGCTCCTTATCACCGATCCTGTCTGTGATATTTAAGGACATGATCTCAAGGCACAACCAAGGGGATGAGAGTGTCCAGTCTGAGGATGATGCAGCTTCTTTTTTTTCTTTTTTTTTTTTTTTTTTTACATTTAACTAGAGGATAATCCCCTTGAGTCTCATTTTCAAGGGGGTCCACAGATGAAGTGGTTGTGTTGGCTTCATCAGACTGTGACGTCCAGCATGCACTGGGGTGGTTTGCGGTTGAGTATGAATCAGACGGGATGAGTGTCATCACCATCAAGTCTGAGGCCATGGTTCTGCAAATACTAGACCGCCTCCCTTTCGGGTTGGGATTAAGTTGCTGCGAGGGAGTTCAATTATCTTCGGGTAAAATGGTGCGTGATAAAATGGAGCGTGAGATGGACAACTGGATTGGTGCGGGTGTCCACAGTAATGCAGGCATCGTACCAGACCGTTGTGGTGAAGAGGGCCGAGCTGAGCTGGAAGGCAAAGCTTTTGATTTACCTAGATGGATGGAACTGGGAAACAGACAGTTACTCGTGCCCTATCTGGAAGAGACATGTGGTGTGCCACACACAGACACAATACAAGATAGTTACCATTGTCCTCGTAGGGCAGTAGATGCATCTGAAGGTGATGAGGTGAGGTATTTGCAGCTAATTACAGTTGAAATAAGCCTGTTTTTTATTGGGCTCTTAATGTTTTGGCTCCCAGTGAGTTTTAGTGAGCTGTTTGGCCCCTGAGGTCCTGGCTCGGCTTTCAATTCACCAATAAAAGGAGGCGGTTTGTAATTATTTTTACAGCCATACAATTATTTTCATTCCATCTAATTGATAAAGCTCACCTCCGTGTGGATCTGAGGTTTTTTTGCATCAGCGTATGACGTATGAGAGTGACTGCAACGCTCAACTCAACAACACTGCGGTTAAAGTTATGGGTCTTTTACTATTTACAAGGTTAAGTTGGTTCCACGTCTGTGGGCTACAGTAGCTGCAATTTCCTTTTTTCCCCCAGTGTTTCATTAGAAAATAGCATTGAGCGAGAACAATGTTGCCATTACTTTCATGCACCAACTACATGAAATAGTTCATTTATACGTTCAGTCTCATTGGCACTGACGTAATAACACTGGACAAAATACAAGGAAAATAGAGGGGAATTTTTTTACAGATCATTAAGGCTACTTGTCATTAGCCGCATTGACCCATGGCATCCCTGTTTTGGGCATGTCATTATAGGTGGAAATGTTCCAAAAGGTTTTCACTTTTATTTATTTTTATAGTGAAAATATGATGCATTGAGTTGAGTTATGTACCCTCTTCACAATTTCTTGTACGACAAAGTATAGGGCTGAACCACTTAAAGTCTCTAGACTTAGTAAACCTGAGTTGGTTCTCGCCCACGTTTTTCTGTCTACATTGGCTAATGTTCCCCCAAGAGTGAGGATGCTGGGGTTCAAGTCCTTAAGGGCAATGTGTCACTGTAGCAGTGTGCCGCTCATTTACTCTACAAGCTAGGTGAATCATTGAGTCGTCTCACATTGAACATGAACTCTGATTCGGATTCCGTTACAGATCTGCACTGTGGCAGGAAGCCCGTGGTGTGCTGTTGGACTAGAGTCAGACACTGTGTTGGCAACCTGCTCGCTGCGGATTTCCACCTATAGAGACCGCCAAACCGGTCGCCGTGGCGATGCCAAGGCACTGAAGGCAGAGACATGGATCAAGGCAACGTGCCATGGCATTCCCTCCCATGCACATCGACATCTCTGATCGACAGAAGGTACGCACCGCAGGGCTGTGTGTGTGTGTGTGTGTGTGTGTGTGTGGGGGGGGGGGGATCCTGTTGGTGATGGGGACAGGTCCTGATTCTTTCACTCCTCTGTCTGTCTGCCTGCCTGCCTGCCTGCCTGCCTGCCTGCCTGCCTGCCTGCCTGTCTGCCTGTCTGTCTGCCTGCCTGCCTGCCTGCCTGCCTGCCTGTCTGCCTGTCTGTCTGCCTGCCTGCCTGCCTGCCTGCCTGCCTGCCTGCCTGCGAGAGTAGGCCTACAGCTGAAAAGTCTCATGGTGAGATCTGGAACTATCGCGTATCGGTGTAATGTAATGGTCATTCATGATGACATAGGAATGTGTTATTTTTAAAGCCTTTATGCTTTTGATTGATGGATTTTGATACCGGAGAGTGACAGCAGAGAGTGGCAGTTTTATGGAGCGCTTTCCCTGCAACACAGCTATGATGTCATGTACCGTAGGTCTCTCTGTGTCTGTGTGTGATATATGTATACTCTAGCTAGCTGCCTGCTTGAGCCTCTGGTGTTTTCATTTAGATCAAAAGGACCCAACCCCTGGTTCTGAGCGTGCGAACGCACAGTGAGCCATCTGCTGTTGGACCCCTGATATTTCCTCAGAGGGAATTCCAGAGTGGAGATATTAAAACAAAACTCCTCCACGCCCCCGGCCGCTGAGAGCTCCAAGCATTCAAGGTCCACAGAACGGCTCTATCCGTTGTTTTTCCAAAAGAAAAGCAGCCAAATATGGGGTTTCTCCCTCATGAGAAATACACCAACAACATTTTAAGCAGTGTGCTTAATATTAACTGTTTTTTGTTTGTTTGTTTGTTTTTTGCTTAGTATTCTTGAGGGGTGCTAGCCCCTCCTATGCCCAGCTTTGTGTGTTTGAGTGTAGGCCTACCCCATAGCGATGATTTGATTGGCTGAGCACGGAATTTGAGGATATAAAGTGAGGACGCCAAAAGTGATCGGCCGGAATGTGATTATGTGTGATGATAAGAGCGCCCCTCGTTTCACACGAGTGTGATTTTGTTTTAAATAGAAACAGCAGTAGCAAAGGTGAGAGGGAGACTGATAGGAAAGACTGTGCGGTGGGGGTGCTTACGTTGGTTAGACATACTGTAAGCTAAGAGGGGGGACAGTGTAGGAGAGACAGTGAAAGCTGAGCGTGAGACAGTGTGGGAGAGATGGACAGTAGGACAGCTGACAGGGAGACTGTAGGAGAGAAAGACAGTATAGTATAGGACAGTAGGATAGGGAGACAGTATACCTGTAGCAGGAGAGACACAGGAGTATGTCTGTAGTGGGATCTGATCGTAAACCAGCAGGGCTAGATGTGGGTTCTGAGATTTATCTCAGAGAGATAAAATAAACACACACACACACACACGTGCACGCACGCACGCACGCGTGCACGCACGCACGCACCCGCACACACACACACACACACACACACACACACACACACACACACACACACACACACACACACACACACACACACACACACACACACACACACACACACACAGAGAATCTATCTATCTAACATGTAATAGTCAATCCCAGGGACACATTTTTAAACATGCCTCTGTGAAATATATATTTTTTACTATTGGGATTTACTGGAAAAGGGAAGATGTTAGTCTCTACTGCCCCCTGTTGTTCACTGAAGGCTGTGCATACAGCTCATTGTTGACCTGTATGCACCTAAAGACCTAAAGATCACATCCTAGGTCGTTTAGGTTACTGACTATACAGCTCTTAGAATGTACAGCCAGACACTATACAGGGGTGGATACAGTGAAGTATAAAATGATATGTTGATAGGCCTACTGTATATAACAAATTGTCGCTGTCGGGAGGAAAACCACCTAACTCAATGTTTTTGGATATATATATTTATTTATTTATTTCCATAAATCAATGCTCATAGCTATTGAATTGAACACCCTTTGTGTTGGTTAAAGACAATAACTATTGAAAAGTATTTTAAAAGCGCTTCGGACAAAACCTCTTAACTCCATTGGACCCTCAAAACCTCTTAACTCCATTGGACCCTCAAACTGTCTCAAACATCCACCACCTCTCCCCTCTCATGCAAGTAATTGAGTCACAATACCAACTTTGATGAGGCAGTATTGCTTTGTTTTAAAAATGTAAGGATTTCTTCATTTCCTAAAAAAGAAAAAAACAATTCCTGAAAAATTTCTCCCCGACAGCAAAGAAATATAACATATGAAAAAAGTAATCGATAGGATAATCACTAAGAAAGTAATTGATAGTGGCAGCCCTAACGGGGACCAGGGCAGCCTCCATGCCAATCCATGGGAGAGACTGTTCATTTGACTGTTATTTCACCATATGAAAGTGCAGTGGTTCACAAAGCCCCAAATTAATATGTGATTGGCCGCGGACCCCCATCTGAAAATATCTCAGGCAAGGCACTCTCTGTTCTAACCTCCTCAAACCCCCCAAGACCAACCTATACGTACCATGGGCGACCGGTCCTTCAGCTCGGCCGTTTTTCTGGGGACCCCCTGGAACCACCTCAAGGCGACTTTGGTTTCCCCAGCTCCATTTTGAGAACCACTGATATGGTGGCTCTACGACGTGGTGTTGTCGACGGTGTTGATAATTGTCTCCACCAGGCCGAAGGCATGGGGAGAGAGTATGTTTTGCACTCCGTCCGTGTGTGTGTGTCCGTCCGTGTGTGTGTGTGTCCGTCCTTCCGTCCGTCTGTTGCCAGCTAATCTCCGGCACCGTTAACCCGGTCGATGCCAAACTTTGCACACACACTCCCTGGATGCCAACGATGAACCTCTGCCCCACATTTTCCAGAACGGCCTGTTATAGCGCCACCATGAGGCAGCTTTTCACATGTTTTACCTAAAACTGCACCGATCTGCGTGAAACGTTGCATGCACACTCCCTAGAGGCCAAGGACAAACCTTTGACCTGCATTTTCCGCATCTGCCTTTTATAGCGCCACCAGGAGGCCGACTTTTGTAAAACACATTTTTTGATATTACTCCTCCAGATTCTGTCCAAAAATCTCACAAATCGTTACACAGTATCTCTATGGTCATGTGCGGATCTGTCCGATATTTCATATTCCATCCTAATTGGCTATAATTGGCTTTCACAGTTTGCAAGATTGCCCCGTTTTGAACAAAAGCCTCAAATCATGAACGCAGCGTGCAATTTACGTGAAATCTTTCACACATTTTCTTACTAGGCTGAGGAATATATCCCACCCTTTTCACATTGGCCTGTTATAGCGCCACCAACAGGTTGATTTTTGCAAAACACATTTTTGGAACAAAATGCCTCAAATCATCCAATTGCCATCAAAGGCGTATGAAGAAATGGCACCCTTTTCACAACCAGGAGGCCACAACCTGACCTGCCCTGGTGGAGACCTGTGCCCCGAGGGGAACTTTTTCTAGTTGCATCTGTTTCAGACTATGCTTCTGAAAAAAGTGGTTTCAATGCCTTTTGGATCAAACGGTGCAGGAGAGCCTCGCCGCTCTTGTGTTCAAAGACACACTCCAGCAGTCTCTGAGATACGGTTGCTATGGAAATAAGCATGGGCGGGGGAAGAGGCCATGCAAACATCTTCCTCTGCCATTGAGCACCAGGATAGATAGATGACACACTCAGGGGTCAACTAACCCATGAGCACAGGATAGATAGATGACACACTCAGGGGTCAACTAACCCATGAGCACAGGATAGATAGATGACACACTCAGGGGTCAACTAACCCATGAGCACAGGATAGATAGATGACACACTCAGGGGTCAACTAACCCATGAGCACAGGATAGATGACACACTCAGGGGTCAACTAACCCATGAGCACAGGATAGATGACACACTCAGGGGTCAACTAACCCATGAGCACAGGATAGATGACACACTCAGGGGTCAACTAACCCATGAGCACAGGATAGATGACACACTCAGGGGTCAACTAACCCATGAGCACAGGATAGATGACACACTCAGGGGTCAACTAACCCATGAGCACAGGATAGATGACACACTCAGGGGTCAACTAACCCATGAGCACAGGATAGATGACACACGCAGGGGTCATTGTTATCGTTAAGTGACCAAGCTCGTCCATTAGACACACAAGGCATTGTATTTATAATAAACAACTGTATTTTTTAATGCTTCAGTTGATGTTGCACTGCTGTTTTATACTCGCGCGTGCACACACACACACACACACACACACACACACACACACACACACACACACACACACACACACACACACACACACACACACCCTGATTTAACACAGAATTGTGTTATCTAGTTTGAACAGGTTGCAGTGAAATAATCGTCAAGTAGAGAGGACCAACACTAGCCTGGCTAATAAGCCAGACTAATATCACACAACACTGTCGCGGTATATCAGTCTGGGCTGGCTCCACTTGGATTTCATTTCCCGGGGAACATTTTCTCTTTGACGCAATTGGTCAGAGCTACTGTCAGTCAAAGGTCTCAAGCATTGAACGTCACTGTACCAAAGCCCGCCCATATTGCATACCGTGTCCCGATTGGTCCGACCTGTTCTCGATTGTAGGAAAGAGGCGTGCTACTGAGCCTCGCCAGACCGAAATCCGCTGGTAGGCAACTTTTTTTTGCCAACGGCTGATTCGGTCTGGTTTATTAACCAGGCTAGACCAACACACCTGTCAGCATCTCACATGAACACTCAACTAGTTCAGAATATGACTGCAGTTGCTGGGCAACAACCCTGTGAGGGCTACTGGAGTGTATGGTAACACAACACAACACAACACAACACAACACAACACAACACAACACAACACAACACCAAGATTCGAAACATTTGCCTACTGGGAGTGTGCATGCAAAGATTCACAATTTCACACCAATCAGTGCCAGAGATTAACTGCTCACAGACACACTGACACACACTCACACATGTCATTGTTCCGACTGATCCGTTAGACCGACCGATTACTAACACTATCCCAAACCCTAACCCTAACCCTAACCTCAGTCTTAACCGGCCACGTAGGTCGCTAATCCTAACCTCAGTCTTAACTGGCCACATAGGTGGCTAACACTAACCTCAGTCTTAACCGGCCACGTAGGTCGGACTAATGGGATGTCAGACTTATTGGCAGTCCCCGGATGGGACAGGAGCGATGGCATGGTGTCATCCAGCCTGCCAGAGACAGTATAAAGGCATAGGAATACATACTGTGTGCACCTACACTATTCATAGAGCACATTCCAATCTTCTGTTTCTATCCCTCATCATATTCCTATTATCGCCTTTTCTAGATCCCAGGCAGTGATTGACCCTTTCTATGACATCTACACAGGATGCGAGGTAACTGTCCACACTATGCTATTATAGTATTACTAGATACTAGGGTCAATACCTTTTCAGGAAGAGATGGTATGACTTTGTGAGTGAGTATGTATGTCACTATGGGTTTTATCATTATAAATGTTTACTTCAAAAGAGTTAGATAATCTTAAAAAAGCACTTATATTCATTCCTTATTAAAACAGTGCTTTCCTTCATTCCCTATTAAAACGTTACACCTCTAAATACCAGAAAACTGCAAGGTCGGGGGACAACAACACAGCTGCCTTCTCATATGGCGGCATGTTGCAATCTAATTAACAAAAAAAAAAAGGAAATCAATTTCATATTTCATAATTTCAGCCACAGATCACTAGTTACTCTGGGCACATTTATATTAATACTAAACAGAACAGCCTCCTTTCAGGATGGTCAGACTCTTCTTATCACCCTGTCCAGCCTTGTCAGGCTCCCAGGCCTGTGCTTGACCCTTAATCCCAGTGATATATGGATCTAATCAATTATTCCATTTGCACCGAGAAAATATGTGCTAACGCTAATGCACTTTTTTTATGTACCTCCTCCATGCCCCTGTTTGACAAATGGTAATGCTCCCTACATGCACGCCAGCTGACAAACAGCAGAATGCATCCCACTGTTGGAATAATAGAATAGAAATAGAAATGAATGAGTGCTGAATAATTCTGATGGTCGACAGTATCAAGAAACTCTAGCAGGGAGAATTTGCCGTTTATAGCTAGGGGGTTTGTAGCGGTCAAAATTACAAAACTGTATCATACTTTCTTATGAGAAAAGACAGAAGTCTCTCAGAATGCAATGATTTTGGACTAAAGCAAATCCCTTGTGGTAATTCTAGATACATCATAATTTTATGTTTTCCATATTTTTCCAGTTCAGATTTTCAGCTATGGTAGAGCTTCAGGGTCAGACGTAAACTATCCCTGTAATGAATTTCAAATGGCTTTCTGGTTGAGGAGAAGTATGAGGTATACATTTTTGATTGCAGTACCAAAGAAATACATCTGTTCTGCATATCTTACAGCTTCAAACTGTTCTTTGTCAGGGAATGGTCGCGCCAAACAGTCGTTCATCTTAACGTTTTACGGTGACAGACGACCCCGGCTGACTTCAGATCTGGCACAGACTCTGCCTCACGTCTTTACTCTCAATCCATCAGGGTTTGTTTCTATGATGATATTAGACAATATCGCAGAGATGATGACACAAGTTTCTGATGTGAGAATGATTGTTGCATTACAGTGTTGTGCCTGAGGAGACTTGAAGAATGTGGCCAGTAAAATCTGGAAATCTGGTGATATATTCCCACAAAGACTGCTCACTGCTCAGACTGTTGAATACCCACTACCCCTCTCTCTGTCATTCTCTCTCTCTGTCTCAATCTGAACTGATCAGTACTTTATTAGTCAGAAATGTAAACAGCATGATAAGGCTGACATTAAGGCTAGAAATATTACAAAAAAAAAAGTCCTGCAGACCTGTTTCTTTTTGGTCCTATGTATTCAATTCATCTCTCTCTGTCCTGCAGGTGCCCCGTCAGTAGAGCTCTGCTTGTTGCTGAATTGACAAGGTTCTGGGTTCGATCCTGGACACTGACATCAAGCGTATGAGGAGTGTGATGAATAGGGAAACATGTACAGTATGTGCTTCCTGCATTGTGGCCACTATCGCTGTCTGGGAGAACAATGAGTGACCTTTAACTTCGATTGGATACAAAATGTCTGATATCTGTGCACTTGGGAACATCAGGATATTCAATCCGGGATTGAATGGGTGATTTTGTCTATATATAATTTATATAGCAACACATGTTTTTAAGTGGTGCAACCACTTCCTTAAGTGACTATGTGTGTGGGTGGGTGGCTGGCTGGGTGGGTGGCTGGGTGGGTGGCTGGCTGGGTGCGTCTGAGCACGAAAACAGCATGGTTGTTTTTCTCCACCTGTGCGCAACCTAACACACACACAAACACACACGCACATATTAACTGTATATATGGTGATTTTGGGTGTGCCAGTATAGTAGTGACAGTACAGTACAGTAGAGGGTACAGTAGAGGGACCCCCACACGGTAACACTGTCATTTCTCAACCGTTTCGGACGTGGGGCGGCCTGCGCCCCCCCACCCCCCCGGGGACCCCCACACGGAGTTGCACCACTTACTTCACACGGGTGTGATTTTTTTCAAAACTCTTAGGACATAACTAGATTAATAGATATTACGGGGACACATTTTTCGATATGGTGTTACATACCATCTGCAAATAGCAGGAGACAGGCAGCTCTTATTTATCATGCTGTGAAATGGCACATTCAAAATACAAAATATCTATTAATCTACTGTCATAAATGTTCCCACATGCAGAGGTATCGGAGATTTAGGCATTTTATATTCACAACTTTGTGAGTCCTATTCCTAAAATGTATATTAGTGGTGGACATGTATAGTATCTACGGAGCAAGATTATGAGAAGCAGAGAGAGATGGAGGAAGTGATCTTACATCAGGTGGGGAAGGGTTAGGATGGATGAATTGCAGTTTAATTTGAACGAGTAAAGAGAGAGAGGGGTTTTAGTGAGGGAAGGCAGAGCAACAGGAATAATAATAAACATGAATTTATATAGCACCATTCATGACATAAATGCAGAACAAAGTGCTTTACATAAAAAAGGATCAACAAAAGGAAAATAACTCAATATTAAACAAGATCAAAAACATGATCAAGAATTAATTAAAAGGAGGCAAGATAAAACATTTAAACAATACAAGAAAATAGCAGGAACAAAAAGAAAATGGAATCAACTAAAAGCAAGAGTAAAAAGGTTGGTCTTGAGCTGGCTTTTAAAGCTATGGTCTTATACTGTATGTAATGGGAGCTTGTTTCAGGCCATTGGTCCATAAAAGCAGAAAGCTGCTTAATTCATTTGTGGCACCTCGAGGAGGCCAGCACTTGATGACCTATAAGGAGGACCTAATGGAGAGAGGGAGGCAGGCAGGCAGAATGAGCATGGGTGAGGTAGAGAGAGAGGAAAAATAAAAATAGAAGGTCGGTAACATATTTAATGAACTGATTATTTATCAGGTCAGTGTTGATGTTAGAGATGGATGATGTGTATTTATAAGACCGCTGGCGTCATTCATCACGTCACTCTCTCATCCGCCATTCGCCACACGCACGCACACACACACACACACACACACACACACACACACACACACACACACACACGCTTTTTTATAAACTGTGTGTTTTCAAATGTATGTATTTCTTCTTTGGGTAAAAAAGTTTGTCACATTCTAGTGAATACTGGACAACCATGACAAAATGACACCTGATTTTCCCTACAGGGATCAAAATGCTCCTTTGAAATATATTTCCATTGTAGGATTGGTTTTGAAATACAACATTCACAGATACATTAGAGGTCAGGAGGAAGTGCGTCAATGAGCCATCACTCAAAGGGGACGTCAAATCTTATTTTATAAAACTGAGTCGTATTGGTCAGAGGGAATTGATGATGACCAATCCATGCAATCTGTGAAACCACTCTATGTTGAATATTATATTCACATACAGTATGCTGTTGGAATATTAGTGAGGATTTAAGAGGTTGTTAATTGCAATGGGTCGAAAGGTATGGTGTGGTGGTGGTGGTGGTATTATATTTTGAAATAACTACGGATGAATTCTGGGGAAGTCATACTGTGCATGGGAAAAATATTTATTCTATTCTTAGCTATATCCTGCTGAATTAACATTCCCAAGCCAAGTCAGTTGTTTGTGAAACTACTTAATCAGAAAGCAGACACTGCAGGGGGAAAAAACGTTTCCATATTTTTTGTCTACAAGGCACACAACATCCCTGTGTCTCCTAGCTAGGAATTTGTCTCCTGAAAATTCAGATAATAAATCACGTTGATGGATTTTTACAGCTGCGAGTTGATATTTGTATCTGTGGCTATGATGGTATGTGCCATCAAGTCATATAACCACCAGGACTCATACTGAATACTGACTCATACTGAATCCTCTGACAACCTTATTGAGGGCAGCTGACAAGAAAGCTACACCAGTGTTCATCATCATTTGCATTGCATTGCATTTGACCAAATTAATCGTGTGTAACAAAACCACAGTCATGGGGAGGGAAGCTCAGGGGTGCTAATTGTGTTCCTATATTGTTCAGGGGTGCTTCAGCTCCCAGGCATCCCAGTAGTCGTCGCCTAGCTACTATACCTACAGGCAACATAGCACATTGTGAACAAGAGAGACTAGTTTGTGAGTGTGTGCGTGTGTGCACGAATGCATACATCTGTGCATGCGTGTGCACGTTTTTGTTTATTTTTGTATTTTAGAACAAGACGTCAAAACAGAGTGCTTTGTCTTCATCACTTGTAAGTTGTAAGACTTATTTTTAGATAACTGGGTTTTTTTCTTCAGGAACAGAAGCGTTAGCAGGCCTTGCACTTCCATGGCCACAAGACTGCATAGTCTTTAAAATGTGGTCTTGCTGCTGCCACATGTGTTTTTGAAATCCCAGTTGCATAGCAACGCATCTCCGAGTGCGGTTCTACCAACTCTATTCAGAAACAAACTGTTGTTTAATTTAGCTTCACAACTCCTCCTCAACTTCTCCCATTATGAACACCAGTGTTTCCGCATGCAGGGATACGGGAGCCTATTGGATGCCACTCCTATTCTTGATGCCACTACACTCGTACACTGTGTACTGAATGCTCTCCCTACGCACTATTAGCCTGGTAGTTTACAGGCTGTGACCCCCCCCCCCCCCCCCCCCCCCCCCCCAGGTCACAACTTGTCAACTCATGTGGCATTGTGAGCTTGCAGCTATTTTAAAAATATGTGCCCCTTTCTTAGGTAATATTTGACAATTAGTCGCTGTCGTCGCTGTCGCCGCTGACAGCTATGTCTCGTCCTCCGCTCCCTTGACATATGGGGTTCCCCAGGGTTCCATTCTAGGTCCAGTCCTCTTCTCTCTTTATATGCTACCCCTTGGTAAATAGTTTTGAAGGTGTCGCCTATCATTGTTACGCTGATGACACCCAGCTATAATTTTCTTTCAAGCTAAAAGACATCAATTTACAATTTACAATTTACAATAATTTACAATTTAGGCATTTAGCAGACGCTCTTAATCCAGAGCGATTTACATTAAGCAAGAACAAAAAGCATGGGAATACATCACATATGTAAAATGCATTTCTCGCGAAACATGCGTAAGCTAAGAACGTAACTAGAACATATCTATATAATGACACTATACATATAAACTATAACTAGAACATATCTATATAATGACACTATACATATAAACTATACATATATGCTATACTATGCTGTACATATATACTATGAATAGTATGAAGTGCTATGACTACATACAATGCACTTATTGTGCTGTCTACATGACATGCTATAAGTCTGTTTCAAATGCTATATAAGTCTAAGAAGTGCTGTCTAAGGGGGTAGGGTAAGTGCTATGGGCCATGATGGAGTCTGAAAAGGTGGGTTTTCAGACTACGGCGGAAGATCGGGAGTGATGCTGCAGTTCTGATTGCAACGGGAAGTGCATTCCACAGTGCATTCAATAAAATCACTGTCCTATGTGACTGTCTTACAGCAATACAATACAATACAATCCTACAGCTCAATGCCAACAAAACAGAGATCTTAGTCATAGGCCCTGAAAGTATTGCCAACGCCATTCGGCTTTCTCTAGGCCCATTGGCACCTAATATAAATGACTCCGCTAGAAATCTGGGTGTCCTTTTTGACAACCGCTTGAATCACATGTACCCAGTCCTGTTTCTTTCACCTACGCAACATTTCAAAAAGCAAACCAATCCTCACTTCCCAAGACCTCGAAAGAATCATTCATGCTTTCATCTCTTCCCGTCTTGATTATTGTAATGGCCTCTACACCACCCTCAGCTCCTCCTCAATTCATAAACTACAGTCAATTAGTACAGAACACAGCTGCCAGGATTCTCACAAACACAAACCGCAGATCTCACATTACACCAGTGCTTGCTGCACTCCATTCAAAATTCTTCTAATAACATATAAGCCATTACACAGGCTGGCTCTACTATACATCTCCGAACTACTGCATCCAAAGCAAAATACGAGATCTCTCAGGTCATCTGATAAAGGCCTTCTGATTATCCCTGCAACCAAACTTAAAACTAAGGAGGGCCGAGCATTTGCAGTGGTTGCTCCCACTTTGTGGAACGCCCTTCCCTGTCGACGGTTTTAAGAACTTGTTAAAAACGTACTTATTTCGTAAGCATTTTATGATGTGTTTTACTTGATATATTTGCACTTCATTGTTTTGCTTTTCTATTGTTGTTTTTGTTTTTGCCCTTGTTTTATTATGATTGTTTTGCCTTGTTGACCACTGTACAGCACTTTGTAACATTGTTTCGAAAGGTGCTCTATAAATAAAATGTACTTACTTACTAAGTTCAGTTTACTTACTTACTTAGGCCCGTCGCTCCCAGTGGAGCATAGGCCATCAACGACTCTTCTCCATCCTTACTTAGGCCCGTCGCTCCCAGTGGAGCATAGGCCATCAACGACTCTTCTCCATCCTTGCTTAGGCCCGTCGCTCCCAGTGGAGCATAGGCCATCAACCACTCTTCTCCATCCAACGCGGTTTTGGTCTGTCCTTTCCGCCTCTCTCCCTGGGGGTTCCAAGTCAGTGCCTTCCCCTGGGGGTTCCAAGTCAGTGCCTTCCCCTGGGGGTTCCAAGTCAGTGCCTTCCCCTGGGGGTTCCAAGTCAGTGCCTTCCCCTGGGGGTTCCAAGTCAGTACCTTCCCCTGGGGGTTCCAAGTCAGTGCCTTCCCCTGGGGGTTCCAAGTCAGTACCTTCCCCTGGGGGTTCCAAGTCAGTGCCTTCCCCTGGCGTGTTGTACTAGCTGCCGGTTTCCTCAGGGTGTGGCCAATCCATCCCCACTTTCTCCTTAGGATCTGTTTCTCCACTGGCTCCTGACTCCCTTTCCTCCAGAGTTCTTCACTTCTGATTTTGTTTGGCCACCAGATCTTGAAAATGCGCTTCAGACAGCTGTTAATAAATGTCTGGATCCTTTGCAATGTCCTCTTAGTCATCCTCCACGCCTCTGAACCGTAGAGAAGTATGTTCAGTTTACAGTATAGATATTATACTGTAGTGTAAGTACAATATACTATTACTGTATACTAGGATATAATAGTTTCATTACAGCAAAGTATACTATTATTCTGTAGTGTAGTGTAAGTACACTATACTATTACTGTATATGATATAGTTGCATTACAGTAAAGTATACTATGATGGTGTGGTGTGTATGGTATACTATTATACTAAGATAGTAGCCTAGTAGAGTGTAAAGTATATTATACTAACACAGTGACGTGGAGTGTACTGGGATAGTGTGCAGTGAGTGATGAGTAGCGGGGTGTGTCGGTGTCGGTGATACCAGCTCACCAGCAGTCTGCGGTGGAATGACGTCTCCCTGGGGGCCTGTGGCTCTATATCAGATATCTTCCCTGGCTGTCACAGTGTCACAATAAACAGATGCTCAGCTGGGTTATGGGGTCTGGGGATACACTGTAGACAATTTAAGATTAGTGAGGGAATGAGGTGTCCTCCTCATTCCTTGGCCTTCAGACAGGCCATTTTGACAGGTAAAAACAGGCACCCACACAAAAAACACATAAACAATAATGTCTGTCTGTCTGTCTGTCTGTCTGTCTGTCTGTGTGTGTGTAATCCACGTAACTCGAGACCCGTTAGCCCCACCGACTTCAAATTCGACACACGCGTCGATCGGACCCACGGTTGTCCAGAACCGCCCGAAAAGTCCTCTGCCCGGGCTCTGGACCGGGCTTCTGCCCAGCGTCCATATATGGAGCTGGCCTGTTCTGACCTCACAACACTCCATATTTGGGCATGCCTGACACAGAACTCCACAAGCTGGCTTCATATACTCCATATTTGGGCATGCCTTACAAAGAACTCCATATATGGGAATTAAAGGGAGACATAATATCTGGGTGGGGCATACATTTCCAATTTGCATCGTTCCAAGTAGGCCAGTGCCCAACAGGCACCGCTGTAGAGGCTCCAATGCATAATATCTGGGTGGGGCATGCATTTCCAACTTGCATCGTTCCAAGTAGGCCAGTGCCCAACGGGTACCGCTGTAGAGGCCCCACGGGCACCGCAGGGGGTGCAGTGGCCGGTGTTGAGACTATCGGACCAACGATTGTCCATAACCGCCCCAAAAAGGCCTCCATAGGGGGTGTACTCCGTATGCATTTACAACTTGCATCGCTCCAAGTAGGCCTTCCCCACGGGCACCGCTCTAGTTAGTATTAATTAGTACTTGTTTATGGTCTTTTGTCTGTCTATCACTTTGGACTATAACCAAAGAAATTCCATGAGGTGAAGCGACAGCTAATCGGGTTGTGCATTGTAACATTGAACAATGCTATTATCGGACCTGTTCTGAGCCATGGTGGTGAGATGAAAGAGTTTGAGATACTTGTCCGACAAGGTGATACCTTGGCCACCTTTTTGTTGACTATGACGATGAACCATGCCCTGACACTTGCAATCAATGGAGACAAATGGGTTTCAAGCGGGTTTCCGAGGAAGACTCAGCGAGTACATCATAATCACTGGCCTTGACTATGCAGAGGACATTTCCCAAGTTTCGGACACAGCAGAGAAAGGAATGGTTAGGAAAATCAGCCTCAAGCTCAAAGCCAAGAAAACAAAGGTAATGACATTCAAAACAGAGGACAGAACCATTTCTTTACTACTGCCAGCGTGCTCGGGGTAGTCGAGGACTTCATACCTGTATATCTCTGTGCCTAGACTATCAGACGGAACAGGATCTGAAGGCCTCGAATGCCTTGTATGGGAGGAGAGAATGATTAGAGATGATCTCAAAAGGTGGCTGTGAGTAAAATCAGTACTGCTGTATGGGACAGAGACATAGATGCTCGCAGTACAGCCGGAAAAGCCAGCCCCTGGATGGTGTCTACATAAGAATGCTATGAATGGCACATGATGTCAAATGGGCGAACCGCATCAGAAATGTGGAGGGTCATGGACAAGGTCAGGGGGAGAAGAGCAAGGGTGGTTGGGCATTGTGTCCGGCAGCCGGAACTGATGGTAAGTGAACTGGCACTGTGGGAGCCAACCCAAGGCACAGCTAGGAGGAGAAAGAGGCACACCACTTACAGTATGTATAGACACTGCGGTGTGAGAGCAGAGCTAGCAACATTGCATTGCTCTGGACCCTGATGCTGGATAGGACTAGGAGGGAGTGAAGGGCAGTGATCCAGTACTCCAGAGTTGGTGTCAGCTAGTTTTCATCGCATTACATTATTTATTTTTATTGCATTCTTTATTATCACTACTACCTTATTCTTGTTGTTAAATGTATTGTTGTTAGCACAGTCTTGCGGTCGGAGCATGCCATTAACCTGTATGAAATAATACCTGTAACAAATAAACCCTTTTGAATCTTGAATCTACAGTTAATGGCAGAGCATTGTTTTCTTTTCTTTTATGCCAGTCATGTAACTTTTTTTGATGGACCTTCCTTTATGTTTCCTTCCCCGAGATCTCAACACCAGCTGTAATATCACCCATTTTTCTCTTCCTCTCCCAGTGCATATTGAAAATTAATCTAGCTGATGGTGTGAGCACAGCAGGGTTAGAGGCTGTTCTCATTGCAAAGCGTTCTCAGTTTGAAAACCGCAACCTGTTCATCACATGAATCTAAGTAATTGCAGGATAGGTGTGTTGAATTACAAAGCATCATTTTGTTGCCACCTTCCGAGAATGCTGGCGAGGTTTAATGCGAAGTCTATGGACTATGGAGAGGAGAAACCGATTGCTTTCCCCAATGTGACTGGGGCGAGCCATTAAAGCTCAACTTTGACGATTTGCTACTGAACGATTCCAATCAGACACTGTGCTCTTTTTATGTGGCATCGAGTGTGTACTCCAAACCAGTCTCTGAAGTAGGTGTGGAGTATACACTCGACAACACATAACAGGACTACTGTATGGAAGTAGCAAATATTGATAACAAAGTTTTAAACTAGCAGTTGTAGGTGTGAAATTGATCAACATTGAGCAACAACAACATTGAACATTGAACATGAACAATGAACTCAACATTGAACATTGAGCAACTATATGGGCCATTTATTACCTAAAATGTATAACTCCTTTACAAACAAGCTGCCAGAGGCAAGCATCAAGTTGTAACTCCGCCTCCCTGTCTGTGAGCTCCCCAGCTGGGCACAGCTGCTCACTTTGATGCGTTCAGACCAAAGGATTCTCACGGAGGCACAACTCGCTTATTTATGAGGGTAACCTCAGACAAGGCCAGTTTTGCTATGTTGGTCCGATGGAATTGCCCTTCAACGGGTTACACTTCCAGCTCAGAGACACACATGGCAGGTTTGAGACTGTTTGCTCTGACTGTTTGCTCTGACTGTTTGCTCTGACTGACTGACTGACTGACAGACAGACAGACAGCCCTACCCATTTCAATTAAAAATGCAGAGTCTGTCGAGGGTTTCAAAGTCTTGTTGAAAACTCACTTATTTAGGTTACATTTTATCTTGTGAACTTTTATTTTGACCATCATTGTTGTCAACTTGTGTTTCTGCTCTTATTCTTTGTTGTGTTTGCTCCTTTGTGCCTTGTTTTAACTTGATTGTTTATATTGTTGTTTTTACTGTAACTTTGTAACTTTGTTTTGAAAAGTGCTTTATAAATAAAATGTACTTACTTACTTACAGACAGACAGACAGACACACATAGATAAATGTGCTGGAAGCCACACAGTGGGAACAAATGTGTCTCAGCTGGTTTCACGGTTTCCACCTGATGGCTCCATGTGCTTATCTTGACACTTTTACAACCATCTCTCATCTGTTTGTTGGCCTCGCATGGATGCTCATCTGGGCTCCTGACTACAGCAGGATATTTCCAGCAAACTCTATGTTTAAGCTGACAGTCTATATGTTATTCTACTTATTCATGTTCTATATCGTAGTAGAGCATAGCAGTGGGCATGTAATAATCTACATGTCCAGATGTATGCAGATTATGCTGTTGTACTTGCCCATGGAAAAAGCTATGCAGATGTGTCAATAATTCTAACCTTAGCCCTGACAAGCATTCAAGACTGGCTTATAGATTCATGTCTGCTCTTGAATGATCATATCTTCACTGTATGATCCTATCACACATTGAATACTGTTTCACAAACTGGTCTTGCACAGGGTACTCTCAAACCCATAGAGCAGCTCTACAAGAGTGCGCTCAAGGTGTTTGACAGGAAGCCCCACTCATATCATCATTGTAACATCCTCAGGAGGCTCAATTTTTTTAGCTTTGATAACTTTACATTTTTCAAACAGGTTGGGGTCATATACAAGACCCTACATGGTCTGTGCCCGCCCCCCCTAAGTGCATTCATCAAACGAAAGCCTGATAGGGGAATCAGTACCAGAGCAACAACTCGAGGAGACTGCGAAGTGCCGCACCGGCAAACAACATTCGGCCAAAATGTCCTCTCAGTACAGGGCTGTATAAAATGGAATGGACTTCCTCTGCATATAAGGGAATGTGCTACATTTTCCTCCTTTAAATACAATTTGAAAAAATGGTTGCTTGAAAATCAAAGCTGCAACCATTTATAATTATTTTAGGTGTGTCTCTTTTGCTGTATCAGAGATCTTATTAGAGTAAACCTACCCTAATAATAGTTTAATCTTTTCTTATTTTTTATTCTTATAGTCTTAATACGTTTGAAATGTACTAGGTATTTGTATGCTATGTCCTGTATGTCAGCCCTGTTTGTACTGTTTGATGTTCGATGTCTGGGGACTGCAGATGGAAATTAGCATGTTTTGCTAAATCTGGTATATTTACACTGCATTTTTAATGTAATGTGCATTAATATACATTGTCCCGACTAAATAAATAAAAAAATAAAGGCATGGTTTTCTGGCCCCCTGAAAATTATTTTTTCCCATAGAGATTTACAAAAATAGCCTACTATAATCAAGCCATCCAAGGATCCTGGTGAATCATGACCAACACCTTTGATTCTGTGAAGAAAGAAAAATGAAAAGCGCTAAACAAAGGGTATTTATTAAATGTAGTATATCATATAATTAATTATTCAAACTTCAAAGGTTTCAGGAATCAAAAGGTTTTATGGTCATGATTCACCAGGATCCTGGATGGCAAGGCTTAAAATAATTGATATAAATATTTTTTGTAAATCTCTATGGGAAAAATGAATGGGCGATTTTTCAGTGGGCCCAGAAAACCACTCCCACTTCTATGCCCTATTGCCCCTTCTAAACATGGCCAACCTCATTCAGTTGGCACTGAGCCCAGTAGCCCTGTGTCCTCATTAATGACTCAGAAACTGGATCAGAAACGTTTAAGCCACTAAGAAATTATACACAGCAGATATTTTATCCACATTAACATACCGAGAAATTATATGAATAAAAACGTGTGTGTGTGTGTGTGTGTGTGTGTGTGTGTGTGTGTGTGTGTGTGTGTGCGTGTGCGTGTGTGTGTGTCCAGACTTTGGTCAATGTCATGTCCAAAAACAATTAATTATGAATTATAAATATGCATGAAACGCTTTTGGAAACGGTAACAGCCTGGCGAGATAAGAGCTAGGAGAATGGTGTCACAGCGCCCTCAAGTGGACGTTAGCAAAACGGGTTCTTTACTCCTTGGAGCAGATTTATGATGATACCAACTCTATGTGATGAACCCATTGAAGTAGCTAGCCTAGGAGGATGCACCTGATGTTGTCTTTGAAGGTTACATTTTAGCCACTTAGAGTGACATTGACAGGGAGTGGAGAGAAACAAAAGACTCCTGGATTTTTTTCCTTGTAATTTACAATTTTGTGTTATGCTGTGCTGCTAGCGATACTGTAGGCCTGTTGTCATAGTGCTATACATAATAACAATAATACTAAATAATAATAATAATAATAAGGGTGGTAATAATAATAATAATAATAACTATTGCAGTAAGACGCCTGAGGGCGAGAAGCGGTCGCGTGCACACATCTGCCTCGTTGACGGCAGACTGCTGGGCGAGCGCTGGCGCAACATGGAATGAATTCTGTACTGGCCATATAAGCATGTCTTGAGTGTCTTATGAGGTCTTAATGAGGTCAGATCAACATATGGAATGTCAGAACAGATGAGCTCCATACAGTATATGGAGATCTAAGGGTGGTAGCGGGGACATTCTCTTGAGTATACAGGGTTTGTTGAGGGCCCAGGTAGGGCCAGGCCTTAATTTTCGGGCCTGTTAAGAACTCTAGTTTTTGCCGGCTGCCGGGCGCGGCTGCATTAATAACTTTGGGGCAGGCCCGCATTTACTATGACATCAGGGTCTCCACATCTCCATCCCTGATTGATGGCACATGATGTCACGAGACCTGGGCACCATACCAACACACTGATGGTGCCCAACCAACACACTGACGGGGAATGAAGGATTCCATAGTTAACTGCAACCTTTGGTCGCAATTATTATTATTATTGTGACTGATGTGTTTAATTTTGGATGCCAAAACATAATTATAGCCTGAACCATATTACACGTACCATACCATATAGACCATATTATATACCTATATACCTTTTAGATGGGGGTCCGCAGCGGCGCAGCCAAATACACATTAAGTTAGAGGTCCTTGCATGAAAAGGTTTGAGCACCATATAGGCTACCTGGCTACGTGTCTGATATACTAGGCCTACACCTTTACCAAATTGTTGTAGCCTATGAGTGGTTTATGCAGGACCCCGCCAAAAATATGTATTTTGCCGGTCACCCATCAGAACATGTTGTGTGCCAGGTTTTCCTAGATTATATATTTTTAATAGCAGATTAGGTCGGAAACATATCACATTATAGCTTGTATTTCGGGTATTTTCAAATAGCCGATGTATTATGGTTGAAGTGGTTAAACGGATTAACTAATTTAACTGGGGTCCCCGAGTCAGAAACCACTTTGAGTCCTATGTCTATCAGTCTATGGTTAGCTCTCCTATGGGAAGTAGCCTTAAATGTCCAGCAGGGAGAAGTGTTGTACAATATTTTAGAGGCAATTTCAACAGAAGCCTGCAAGAGAAAATTGTGCAAGATCTTTAATGATGTTAACCGCTTTAAATGTTGATTTAAACATATCTGAGAGCAGCTGGTGGAGTGGTGGTATTCATGGTTTAACTTTTGTACACTTTACTTTTTTAGCAGCACAGTTTGCAATAATGTCTTGTTTAATTTGTTGAAGGAGACACACTTGATGGATGATACGAATCAGTTAAATTCTGCTGAACTAAGCACAGGTGGTGGTTGATAAAACATCGTTTCCATTATTGATGTAGATCGAAGTTTGTCCCAGACTGTCACACCCCAGATTGTCCAACAGTGTAATAATCTAATATGTGGACACTCAGCAGCTATAGTGGCAGGGAGAGGCAGCCTGTTTTTCTGGGTGGGAGATCTTCAAAGAGAGCTAGAGATATAACTCCTCCGACATTAACTTGTGTTTATCTGCAGTTTTACTTACATCATGCAGCATCAAACATATTATAGGCTGCACCTGATAGCCAAGCATGGCCATTAATCAGCAGATCTGAATATCTATTTATCTAGCTCTGGACCAGAGCTAGATAAATAGATATTCAGATCTGCTGACCAGAGCCTCTGGTCCATAGCCCTAATGCTAATTCTGCCTAAATGCAACGGCATTAGAGCTATCTATCTATCTATCCATCCATCCATCCATCCATCCATCGATTGATTGATTGAAAATTGTATTAACAGTTTGCAGAATTACAGTACATTTCAAGCACAAACTCAATACAAAGGCTGTTAACTGTGAGTGGACGACCCAATTAAGCATTACACTTGTTTACAACAGGGTCCACCATGTTCAATTCATCAAATCCATCCATCCATCCATCCATCCATCTATCTATCAAACAAATTAATAATACAAGTACGGTATGATACAAGAGAACTGTAACTTGTAACTTTTATTTTTGTAGGGCAATCACACCATAGCCGTATCTCCGGGCTATGGGATACTGACTCTTAAATATTGCATTGAGAACTTTTCGCCTGAAAGAAAATAATTAGACACCTTAACAGAGCACAGTCTATGCCTACAACCCAACCCACTTTGATATTCAACAATATATTGCTCAGCTATTGTGGTGTTGGAAGTTTGAACTTTTGTAAAATATGTCTGGTAGACACTAGACAGACTACAAAGTAAAACTAAATTTATGTGAAATTAACGAGGAAGTCCTGCCTTAAGGTTCAGGGCAAAATAAAATACCGCGTACAAAATCCGCAATTTCCGCATTGCTTCTGCGCGAACTTGAAAAGAATGGCGGGTCATGTTTGTTAACTTTGGTACATTTTATTTTACATCTTAGGTAGAAACATTGTTTTTAGAAGCTTTTTAAAAAATGGTGGAAGGTCCGGGGTGCACGTTAAACGGAGAGAAGATTCGTTCAAAGGTCCAGCAGGGACAGACATTGAAAGAGGTCCGAGGCACTTTGACATCGACGTCTCAGCAGGTATTTGGAAGCTATTTTTAATGTTAATTCATTCGTATGGAAATAACGATGCTAACACACACACACACACACACACACACACACACACACACACACACACACACACACACACACACACACACACACACACACACACACACACACAGCCACACACACTAGGTTTTTAATAAGCTGTGTGTTTTGAAATGTATGTCAGATCAGCCGGGAAAGCAAAGCAAAGCAAAGTTACTATATTTACCCAGGGTAACTGGACTAAGCATCAGATACTTGTTTACAGCCAGGCCCTGCTCATAGAACATTTCATGGTAGTGGTTCAATGCCTTGCTCAAGGGCACTTCAGGGAAGCTGGAAGTACCTTCACTCGCTCCACACGTCCCAAACTCTTCTCCCTTCTGGCTTCAAAACTATGGAATGCACTTCCCATTGCAGTCAGAACTGCAGCCTCACTCCCAATCTTCCGCCGTTGTCTGATGAAAACCTAGCCCCATATGTGCCCTCTCCCTACGCTCATTCTGTACAGCTACAGAATGAGCGTAGGCAGTGACGACGACTACGTGGGGGCTGCGGGGCTCGAGCCCCCTTGATGATTTTAGGGTATTTCTATTTTTTCTACATTCCTATTTTGATATTGCAAAACAATGTTGCCTATACACCAGATAAAATGATAAGACATCTTTGTTTGTTTTCACCACCAATGCTACTGGCTTACTGGTACAGTATACTTGATATGCTTTGAGAAGAAAAAAAAAGTCAAATATAATATTGAAAGACGAGAAATCAGAAATAATTAAACTTTGCTTTATTAAAGCAAACATGTTTTGCGGCTCCAGATAGAATTGTAATACGTTTTTGGGCCAAAAATGGCTCTTCTGATAATAAAGGTTGCCTACCCCTGCCCTAGCCCCTTAGATAGCACTTTATGTAGACTTAGATAGCATTTTATACAGACTTATAGCATGTTACGTAGATAGCACTAGAATTGCATTTTATGTAATCATAGCACTTTATAGTACATACATATGTATAGTATAATATAGTATAGTATGCATAGTATATATATATATAGTTTAATTATATAGATACTCCACTGTTACGCTCTTAGTTTACCCATGTTTCATGATTACTTTTTATGTATGTGATGTATTGCCATGCTCTTTTGTTATTGCTTAATGTAAATCGCTCTGGATTAAGAGCGTCTGCTAAATGCCTAAATTGTAAATTATGTGTAGCAGTGGCTCAGAGCCTCTGCCTGATGGCCTCAAAAGTCTAATATCTCCCCCAGTCCATAGGGATATCCCTTTGGTCTAGTGGTTAAGATATTGGACTTTCATGCGGGAGACGCCCATTACATATGCATTTCTTTTTAGTTTGGGTCCAGAAGTTTGTCACATTCTATTCAAAACACAAGTGAATACTGCTGGACAACCTTGACGCACGCACGCACGCACGCACGCACACACACACACACACACACACACACGCACGCACACACACACACACACACACACACACACACACACACACACACAGTCACACAGTCTCACACACACACTATTTATGTAGTGTAATTAAGACATGTTGCCTAAGCCTTCCAGTTGCACTGTCAGTATCTCGGATGACCAACATTGTGTTGATCCTTTCCACAGAGCTTCCATATGTGTGTTGGTTCTCAGTACAGCGGCGTTGAAACCTTAGGAAAGGAGCTGTTCATGTACTTTGGCCACAGAGCTCTAAGGTAACTTACTACTTTCTCTTGTATTTTTGTAAAGTGTGGTGCTGCTTGTTAAAATTGGTCCGTAACCCAAAGATGGGCCCGACTCCCGAACCACTGTTAGCGAAACAGTGCTTTACACAACAGACACACATTATAAAAAGATATCTGCAGGCCTGGGCCGTGGCTCAGCGGTCCAGGCATCTTGGCTGGTAATCCAGTCTGGCAGTGTGCCGCGGGTTCGACTCCCGATCCCGACGGCCCTTACTGCATGTCATCCCCCCATCTCTCTCCCCATTTCCTGTCAGCCTACTGTCTTTCCCTCCATAAAAAATATAAAATAAAGGCGAAAGCCACAAAAAAAAAACATAAAAAAAAAAGATATCTGGAAACAAACTAGCCGCAATTTGCAACTCTAGATTTTTTTATAATGGGATGAATCTAGAGTTGCAATACCCTCGACTGCCCATTCATCCAAATTGCATTTGCGACTCACCAACATTGCAGCTGTAGGGCAAGCTTGAATTATCCTCTTTCAATCTGCAAAGCCTTTGTTTCATAAAAATTCACCGTATACATGTTATGAGGTATTTCACAGCATATTCCGATCCGCCATGTTTTCTTAATTTTTCGACCAGCCTTCAAACAAGTCGTGTGGGAGAGTGCTTGTTTCATAGAACGTCGTCTGACGGGGCGTCGCCTGCGTCAGCGCCTTCTTTGGGTGTTTTACCTGCGAGTGCACACTGCACACCTGGTGCTCACGCAGGTAAAACAAGCGCTCTCCCACACGACTTGTTTGACGGCTGGTCGCGCACACTTAGTAAACATTGCAGCTCGGAATATTCTAGGAATATTTTGGACAGAAAGTATCTCATAACATGTCTATGGTGGATTTTGATGAAACAAAAGCTTTGCAGATTGAAAGAGGATAATTCAAGCTTGGCCTACAGCTGCAATGTTGTTGAGTTGCAGTTAAGATTACTCTATTTAGAGCTTACTGTACACCACTCTACACTGGCCACTTGTGGTCAAGCAACAAAAAAGTATTCAGAAACTTCAAGTAGCGTATAATGATGCCATGACAATTTTACTCAAAAGGCCTAGATGGTGCAGTGCGAGTGAAATGTTTGTGGCTGCAAGAGTCAATACTTTTCAAGCTGTTCTCTGGAACTTAATGCATAGATTTATGTGTCTCTTGGATGAGTCTGTGAATAGTGTCATCGTCAGTTTAAATAACCCTGTCAAAAGTTGCACTAGATACTCCTCTAGCCTTAGAAGACATTGGCTTAAAAGCCTTTATTTATAACTGTTTATTATTGGATGTATATATATTGTGTTGTGTATGTTTTTCTATGGACCCTGACGCCGGGGTTCCACTGGACGCGTGCGTGCGTATGTCAAAAAACGAACCGGGGCAATTTTAAAGCAGTCACCAAACGCAGCGCAACGCAACGCATCGTAGGCAGTGGAGCCACCCTTCATTGATTAAAAAGGGAACATTCACTGACTGACGGAGACGCAACGCTGACGCATCCAGTGGAGCCCCGGCGTGAGTCTGCAATCTAGGCATTCATTCATTCATTTAATGTCGTTTAATACAAGCAGATCTGCAGATGCAAATTGGATGAATGGGAAGTCAATGGAGGGTATTGCAACTCTAGATTCATCCCATTATTAAAAAAATCTAGAGTTTCAAATTGCAGCTAGAAACAAACAGTTATTAAAGAGTTAACCATTTCCGCCCTTTTTAAAAACCTTTTTATAGTTACTGTTTTGTATAATAAAGTTCTCAGTTGTCTCTGCCTCTCTCTCTCTCTCTCTCTCTCCCCCCCCCCTCTATCTCTCTACACATGTTTCTGTGATTCAGAGTGCACTTCGGGATGAATGGATCGATGCGTATAAATCCTGCAGAGAGGAAAGATGGTAAAAGCTCTCCTCCGGCGCTGGTGGTCCACTTGACTAACGATGTCATCTGCTTCTTTGACAGCACTGTGGAAATCAGGTAACGGGGCCACCAGTCTGGGCTGGCTAGAAATGACACATGAAGGGTGGAGTGGGTGCGAGGTGAGGTCTCATTCAATCGCTCAACACGCCATGAGTCCCCACCATCAGACTGGGACTTTAAAATGCTGTTGAGAGTGTTGGGCCTTAACTGTCGCGTTTCTGACAGTAGATTTAGCTTTCTGATCTCTGTTTGGTTACAAGAGCAGATGGCACCCTCTCGCCGTGTTACATCATAATCAAATGCAGTCTGTCTCAGCTTTCCTACTGTCTGTCTCTCCTGCACTGTCTGTCTCTCAGCTGTCTCTATTTCCATGTCGCAGCATAAATATGGGGAAATCATTTGCCAAAGCCTTTTCGTGCAGTGTGGTACAATGACTGTCAATGTGAGGCTGCCATATAACGGCTAGATGGCTACAAACATGTACAAAAAAAGTTACTCTGGCAACTTTACTGGTTTCGTGATAAGTTAAATCACAGGGATTCAATTGCTGTCTGCAACTTTATTATTATTTATTACACGGCTTGGTTGAATGCTTGATTCTGATTGGCCAATCGCTGAATTCAGTGGTGTGTTATTACTGGATAATGACCACTCCGCTTTATCACAGACCGATGGCTAATCAACGCCAGCTTTGATCAAAGCCACCTCCGCTCTGTCTGTGGTTAATCACCCTGTCGGGGAATTATCTCCCAACAATGACCAGCTAGCCAGACATTATCCCTTACTTATTGAATTTATTATGTGGAAAATGGCAGGAGATATTTCCAGCTCGTGTTGGCTACTCCCAGGTAAAGACCGCTCTATTAAAAGTAGATTGTAGTTTGATAGCCAGAATCAGTTGAACTCTCAGTCTGACATGGTGAGGATAATCAGACATTTTCACATGGTTTTAATGACGAGAATAGAGTAAAAAAAAAAGAACACTTTTTGTTGGGTTGCAGCAGGTTCCCTATTTGCACACACACACACACACACACACACATACATGTGGCAGCGGTGGCCGAACGGATTGCAGAGCGGTCTTGATACCGGAAGGTCGCCAGTTCGAATCAGCGGTCCGACACGTTAAAATTACTACCGCTGAAGTGCCCTTGAACAAGGCATTGAACCACTACGATGAAATGTTCTATGAGCAGGGCCTGGCTGGAAACAAGTTCTTGAGCTTAGCCCAGATACCCTGGGTAAATATAGTAATCATTTCATTTCATTTCATTTCACACATACATGTGTGTGCATCAGTAGACCATAATGGAAATACGTCTTTTTGATTTGTGTGTATGTGTCTTTTATTGTATTTATACCCATTTCAATTACACATCACATCATCAGTCACATCACCCCTGTTTTACACCAACTCCACTGGCTTCCCATCAAATACCACATTGACTATAAGATCCTTCTCCATACTTTCAAGGCCATTCATAACCTCACCCCCCCTTATCTATCTGACCTTGTTCATGTCGACATTCCCACCCGGTCTCTTAGGTCTGCCTCCTCCATCAAACTGAAAGTCCTCCCTGCGCGTCTGTCCACCATGGGGTCAAGAGCTTTCAGCCGCTCTGCCCCTCACCTCTGGAACGCCCTCCCCCCTGATATAAGAAACATGGACTCAATCACCTCATTTCAAACCCACCTCAAAACCCACCCGTTTAGGCAGGCCTATGATTGATCTGTGTGTTCTGCTGCAAGCTATACTTTATTGTCTGCTTTTGCTTTTAACTGTGTTTTGTGTCAACTGTTTTTAACTTTTCAACTTGTTTTTGTACGGCGACCTTGAGTGCCCTGAAAGGCCCCTTATAAATAAAATGTATTATTATTATTAATCAAACAAACACACGGTTGTGTGACAAAGTATAAATCACAGGCATCTGTCTGCATGTTCTAAAACTCGTGGTCCTGGCAGGCTGACGGAGGACTGTGGACAGAGGGTGAGGTCCATGGAGAGTCTGGACGTGTGCTCCTCCAAGTTCAGCGCCGTCCGTGCGGAGGAGGCTGTGAGGCGTCAGCGTGGCAGGATGCTCTGCGACGTCCTCCTCGACCAGTCCGTGCTGCCAGGAGTGGGGAACATTATTAAGAACGAGGCCCTGTTTGACTGCGGCCTCCACCCAGCCGTGAAGGTACAAGCCAGCGTGATGGATGGTGTTTAGTTGGAGGAACAGAAAAATAACAAGGGGATTCCTTCCCTGTAGAGGACGCCCTACGTGTTGTTATAGTGGCTAATGTGCTGCATCAGTCTGTAGTGTATGTCTGTCACTGCAAAGTACTGTACAGGTCGCCCATCCCTTGTCATATGTGTTGCATGAATCCATTTAATTTCACTTGACTTACTCAAGCATCATCAGTAATGCTTCAGTAGCAATCGGTAATCTTCTACGATAAAAGATGAGCTGTTGTAAAACATGTTTTATTTATGCATATTATTAACTTTTTAATTGATGCCATGCATCATCTTTATTTGTTCATGTACTGTACTTCATTGTTTGTGTTAAATGTAATGTATTTTATAACTGAAGACTTTCCAGTTACTTAACTGACCGCAGGAACTGTCTGAAATCTGATTCTGACCTTTTAACTGTATATTACACACTCAGGCGGACCAGCTGACAGACGAACAGGTCCGCTACCTGGTGAAGATGACAAGAGATTTCACACTTCTCTTTTATAAGGTTGGACATTTTCTGTTGGCTCAACCATATATATATATATATATATATATATATATATATATTTTTTTTTGAGACCGGCAGTAGGAAAGCTGACAGGGCGAGAAAAGGAAACGGTGTAGAGAGACAGACTGCAGGAATGCTGATTATTATTATTTTGGCAGTTTCATTTAATTTTTAGTTTTGAGAGCTGGATAAACATAGCCATTTGTCCGTTTGTACTTTATTAGTTATGGTCGAAATTGATCACATAGATTTATCAAGTAATCCTCAACATAATGGAGATGAATCAATTATGAAAATGCTATAGCTACTGTAGCTGCAGCCCTATTTCTGTATGCATAATTGGGCAGACCTAAGTAAAGAAATGGTAGCAACAGTTTGTTTTAAAAATTTGTTTGAAGAGGCTTTTCAAATAGTTTGTCTGTATGAAACGTTTTTCTCTCTCCTCCATCAGTGCCGTAAGTCCAGCGCTCCTCTGTACAAACAGTACAGAGTTTACAAGAGGCCTCGTTGTGGACGCTGCTCAGCGACGGTCACAGTCTGTCGTCTTGGAGACAACGGCAGGATGACCTACTTCTGTTCCCGCTGTCAGACCGATGACCCCGGCGACGTTGACATCAGGTATACATGGAAACTAGGGGTGCAACAGTTAATAGAACTGATCAATTAGCCAGCTTTAATACTGTGTGTGTGTGTGGGGGGCTGTTATCCACAATGACTTCCTAGATTCACCACAAGCAACAATAATTAAGTACACACCTGCGGCTGGTTGCAGCAGCTGGATGTACATGTTGGATACTGTACCTGTGGCATGTCTCATCTAAAGACCACGTTATACAGACTGGACTTCAACAGTCCTCTATACGGAGATAGATTATTCTTTTTTTGTAGCAGGGTTTGAATCGAAATATTTTCATCACCATAGCTACAGCATGTGAGGGATAAGATAAGATAAGATGGATAACTAGTGCAGGGGGACGGGTTCTAGAAATCCAGCTAGTCAACTTGGTCATGGTTGTACAATGGCATCTCGGACCAAAAATAGAAGATTTGCAAATCCGCTTATAGCTCAACTATTTTCGGTTCCTGATGCCATTCTGCAACAAGGTAAGTATAAATGGGGCTTAAGGCATATTTGTGGAGGAAATATTATCGCCTACACACAATATGGCAAGAGATGTCACGCTCTCCATTTCTCACCTCAACTTTGTGAGAGAATTGCAATGAGTGGAAATGAATGTGCATATTAGAGGCAGTGTGTGGCAGACGTGGTGTGAGCTTGCTGCCTGCTGGGCTGTGTTTGAGAAGAGCTTTGCAAAGCGTTAGCGCTCAAAGCCCCTACAAGGCGTCACACAGCTGAGTAGACAATCTGTGAAAGGGATGTTTTGTTTTTCTTTTCTCCCCCCACACCCCCATCCGTTTTTTAATTTCTGGTGAGCCAATGCTGCTTTTCCTCTGCTCCATGTCGTCTGCTGACTTTTTTCAGCTTTTGAGTACTATTGTCTAGCATTGTGTCAGAATGCAAACATGAAGGATTGGCGTGATGTCACTCACATGCTGCATTATCAGATTTCTCTCCTCTACTTTGAATGCTCTTCAAATCAGTTCAAACAAAACTTTCAGTTTTATTCCCAATGCGTTAATCTCTTTACATAGCACAGCTTTAGGTATTTCTTTTTGAGTGGTGCAACCACACCTATAGACAGTTATGTGTGTCTCTGGCTGGCTGGCTGGCTGTGTCCGTCCCTGGCTGGCTGGCTGTGTCCGTCCCTGGCTGGCTGGCTGTGTCCGTCCCTGGCTGGCTGGCTGTGTCCGTCCCTGGCTGGCTGGCTGTGTCCAAGCACGAAAATTGCGTCACAAGTGTCACTGTTGCGCAGCCTAACGCTCACACTCACACTCACACTCACACTCAGACACACTAACTGTATAATGTGTATATATGATGATTTGGGGTGTTACAGTACAGTAGAGGGCCCACCTGGGGACCCCCACACGGTAACTCTGTCAACTCGCCGGAACCGGGCCGGGCCCCTGGGCGCGTTCCTGGGGGTCTGGATGTTCCAGGGACCCCCACATGGAAACTCTGTCATTTCTCAATCTCAACCGCTTCGGACGCGGGGCGGCTCGCCGGAACCAGGCCGGCCCCCTGCACGCGTTATTGTGGATCTGGAACTTCCGGGGACCCCCACACAGAGTTGCACCACTCACTTCACACAGGTGTGATTTTTTTTAATCTATTTTGGTTGTATTCCGTTCAGTTTGTTGGATTATTTTTTTAAAGATACATCACACAAATTCTTCAAGTGGTCATGTCATCAAAACATTTTCAATAATGGACGTAGAGGTTTAGTAGTATGTAACACAATGGCTGAACTTTATGCCGAAAGAGATTGCAACAATCTAGATCTCGAGAAAACGAAACTGGATTTGATGGGAGAGATCAGGGAACTGAAAAGAAATCGACAAGACAAACATCGATGAGGAATGGCCTCTTGGGATGGAGAGTAGCAGACTTGGTACAGTACTTCTGAATGAACGACATAATTACCACTTAAGACACCATGCGAGGGCTACTGCAGCTGCAAGTGTGGAGCCTCTACCAAACGTAGTCTCGCGTAGCCAGACAACTATTCTACAATCTCCGAATGCTATAGAGTCTGGAACTACACAAGAGTAATGTTTGTCATTTATGTTCACAAAAATATATTTTAAAATATCTTTAGAGTTTTAGTTTTTATTTCCATTTCTGCTAAGCAGCAATCTATATATGCTTAGATGATTTCTATTTATATTAGGATGAATTTGCGTGACTAAAGACGAAACGGAAGTGGGGAGGAGGCTCCACTTTATTTGACTCAATAACTACTACCCTCTATTCTTAGAGAAACAGACTTGAGTTACAACTGTACTTGGATGCTTTTTCCTGTCTACAGCACATCTCTTCACCAAAAACGTGTCGCCACACATAACGTTGTGAAATGGTTTGGCTAATATTCCCCCCAGAATATGAATCCTAGTGTTCAAGTGGATAATTCACTTTGTGAACAGAAAACTGAAAAACGCACTACTCGGGCAGGGGAGACAGGATCAGGGGAGACAGCTGAAGGGATCAAGCATGTACAGTTGGGTGCCACCCATATTGTCCCTTATCATTTGACCCATTTAGGCCTGACCTCAAAATTAAAAAAAAATCCTTCTAAATCCTCCAGTTTTCTGAAATAAATATTTTCACGATATTTCAAAAATAGCAGACCTACAAGCTCGTAGCGCGCCACTCGGTGGCGCGCTATGAGCTTGTAGATCTGCTATTTTTCAATAGCTAAATTATAACATAATGTTTAAAACACCAAAAGGGGATCCCGCCCAAAATGGGTTAACTGTCCTTTTGCGCAGATCACGCAAACCTCAGCAAAAAGAAAAGGACAATATCGATGGCCTCCAACTGTATGACAAAGAAGATGAACACTGACTTTGCCAGACGGGCACAAAACAAGGAAACAAAAAAATATCAGATCATGGACAAAGGTGTTCATAAAACTGAATGGGTCACCAGAGGAGGCAGAAGTGCTGGTCAGGAGCCAAATTCCAATACCCAAAATCTCGGCCACTCGCTCACTCCCACTCGATCACTCGGGGTCATTCCAGCTTGACCCGGAAATGGTTAACGTTCCGATTGTTAAAGTGCTCCATCGAGGAGGAGAGTGGAGTCGAGTGGAGGAGCCGAGTGGGCTCTCCGAGACCGCATAGAGCGAGTGTACATCAGGTGCAGGCTCGGTGGGGTATGTTGTCTCCTCGCTGCGGATTTCCGCATCACGTGTACATGTTTTTTTCCTTCTCTAGTGACATAAGTCCGCCTCCTCCACATGTGGCACAGAAAACACTGCTTGAAACCCGATACTATGCACCCCCCCCCCCCCCCCATCCACTAGATGCCGGCTGCTGCGGCTGATGAGACGCTGTCGCTGACCCAACACACACATGCACGCACACACATTAAACTAAAAAGCATTGCTGTTTGTTGAGACACATTTTCGCTGAATTAATAGAGCAGAGCTTCAGAATGATACAGTAGCCTATGTATAGCCTATGTGAAAGTGAAAGGACCACAACAAGCCACTGGCTTTGTTGTGTGATATAAGCATAATAAAAGTAGGCTATATTGTGCGCACCTCAAAAGCTATAGTTAATTTCTCTCTGTGCATGCCTGAATGCACAGACTGCTATGAATGACGGTGACAAATATGTATTTATATGTGGACTGAACTGAATATGTAAGTCAGAGAGACTACCTATAATAATTCCTGTTATAGTGTCCGTTATTTGCAAAGACTGTCGGAGGAGGGACTGTCCGAGGAGGGGGGGGGGGGGGGGTTATTTATACGAGCAAAAAGGAACGCGGGCTGCGGGCATTCACAATCATATAATATAAAAGTGTGCGCATCCTGGCGCTTATTCACTATTTCAGGAATAAATAGCCTTGTTGCACATGTTACCAATACATATACACATTGGCCTCGGTTACATGCACAAAAATGAATTGTCTATTCTGTAGACTGTATGGCTCTGGGTTCAGAGTTCCAGTGATCCAGCTGTGTGACACTGTATTGTTCCACCACTTTTGCTTTGGCAATGTAAACGTATGTTTTCCCATGCCAATAAAGCCCTTTGAATTGAATTGAATTGATTCACGTCATAAGTGATCGCGGAATGTGCCGTCGCTTTGAAATGACAGCGGAGTACATTCCGATTCTAGAGGCAAATCCACTCCACCACTCTGTCCTCGCATTGAATCCTCTCCTCCTCCACTCCTCCTCGCTGGGGGCGGAGCCGAGGAGCGAGTGGAGGACGCGAGGGGAGTGAGCGAGTGTGAAAGTTGCGGTATTGGAATTTGGCTAGGGAGATTGCAGAATTGGTGTACTAGTGAGGCTAACTCCTGGGAGAGAAAATGAACTAACTCCTGGGAGAGAAAATGAACTAGCTGAATGTAATTGATTTAAAAATGTTTGTTACTTAGTTGAACTTGGAGTGACAGTGCATGAACCGTGTGGATGATTCTTCTGATCCAATGATCACTAGACCAAGTAGAATAGCGTCTGACTGAGCCACTCTGTGTATGATGTGTATCTGTTAAAGAGATATATATATATATATATATATATATATGCGCGTAAATATTTAGAAAATGTATAGAACTAGGGATGCATGAATTATAAAAATCACTTTTTTGGGTGCTGGGTTAACATTTCGAAAATTGCCCATGATTGTAGATTGGATTTTAGTAATCATGTTCCTTTTCACTTTTGTGTTTTTTTCCACTCTTCCCCAACATTTTGATTACTTAATACATTGATTATATATTATTTCATATCAGTAACTATTGTAATATTACACGAGAGGGTGTGGTTTTCGCCATAGTGATGTTTACAGTTTCTGACCGTATCACTGTCGACTGTTGTGCCAATAATGATGATAAAGCACACCCTCTCGTGTAATATTGCTTAATTATAAATCCGTTCAAAAAGTCGGATGGACAAACTTTGTTTGGAGAGATACAGAGATGAGGAAAGGGCCGTCTCATTATATGGGCAAGGTACAGCCTGAAAACCTTTTATTTCAACTTCTGGAAGGACCTTGTTTCTCTTAGGAAATGGGCTCAGGTACATCCGAGCTGCAGGAAAACCTTTTATTTCAACTTTTTTTTTCTGGAAGGACCTTGTTTCTCTTAGGAAATGGGCTCGGGTACAGCCGAGCTGCAGGAAAACCTTTTTATTTCAACTAATTTCTATTTCAGTTTTTGGAAGGGGCCTTGTTTCTCTCAGGACATGGGCCCAGATACAGCTGAGCTGTCTGAAAAGCTCAAATTTCAACTCCTTTCTATTCGAGTTTCACTACCAAATGTCTGCAAAACATTGTAAGAATAGAAATGAAGCAAGTGAAACATGATCATTGATGCACAGAGCTGGTTAGGACAGGTTGAGTGACGCCGGTACAGGTAGTGATTCAATGTTCACTTGATCGCATTGGGGTATATTAGAAATGAGTGTTCTGCACAGGCCACGTTTCAAAGAAAAACAAAAGATTAGGGGGGATTTGTTTCTGTATAAAGCAGTGTTGGTGTACTGATGTGAATGTGATGTTACAAACTTGTTCTCCTGACCTGGAATATTTTGTATTGACTGTAAGCTGTTTTCCCCTTGTGAATTAACTTTTTATATTGGTTATGGTTCACATCCCCCTGTAAGCTGACATGAAACCAAAATATAGGAGCGGAGAGAAGCAACCTGAATTGAATCGATAGATCCCAAAGGAAATTTGAGTTATGGTGACTGACTGACATTGCCATCCTTAGAGCTTCCCACTCCCTAGTGAATCAAAAAAAGTAAACGATTATTGGCGCCAAAATGGGGGCTGGGGGGATTGTGTATATATAGTGAAGGATCAAAACATAAATTGAGCCTTATCTTGCCTTACCCCTTATGCCTAACCTGACTCTGCCAGATTGCGGCAGTATTGAGTTCAGAAGTTCCCTCGTCCTGCCTGCATCTGGGCTCTCTCAAGCAGAAACGATGAACCCGGAAGCAGCGGGACAAAAATCTGATATCTCCATAATAATTTCGAGTTGTAGTCTTGTTAGGTTGAGTTTACATTTGCGCTGTGGCACAGCTTCAATATGTCATAAGTCTCGCGTTGATCCCGCCTCTAGCGGCCGCATACAGCCACATATCGCTCCTCTAGCGGCCCCATACAGCCGCATATCGCTCCTCTAGCGGCCCCATACAGCCGCATATCGCTCCGGACAGAATTGGTCCGGAGTACATCGTCTCTGCCCGAGAGATTCCAGACTCACCCTTCTGGCAGAATGCAAATGTTGTCCAGCAGGGGGAGTGGTTCCACCAGACTACCTTATGCCTAGACCTTATAGGCAGTTTTGCATGGCTTTGCGTGTATGAGCACGGAATGTGATGATTTAATTGGCTGAGCACAGAATGTGATGTATGATGATAAGCCCCTCACTTCACACAAGTGTGATTGTTTTGTTTTTACTATTTAGAATTTATTTTTGAAAGTCAAACTAGCCGATCTACATCGACACATTTTTCAAAATAGTAAAACATTTCTTAAAAGTTTAAGGGGTAAGGCGGTACACAACATAAGAGCCCTACTGTACATGCCCTTTGGACTAAGGGTGATGCTAGATGAAAGGTTGATTTTGGGATCAATTGGGATCATGAATGTTCACTGCAAGTTTCGTCACAATCCATCCAGTCAATTTTGAAATATTCTGTGTGCAAGTGGAAAATCTGGCAGAAGGCTTTGTGCATAACTGTAGTTCCTGGTTCCCAGAAAGTGGCCATACCAGTTTGCTTTTCTGGTTCAGTTTCCCAAAGCATTGTTTGATTGGCTCGGCAACAGATTTGAACCTGAAACATACTGTATGAAGGTGTCATGCGTTTCCTGTACACCATGGAGTTATTGAAAAGAGGCCCGGACCGCTGGCGTAGCGATCCAGGCACCTCAGCATATCACAGGTTTGGATTTGACCTTTGCTGCGTGTCACTCCCATTTCCTGTCAATCTACTGTGTACTATCAATGGGGGAAAGAAGTGGGAGGACATCACTGCCATCACCAAGAAGGTCTGACGGGGGCTGTTCTTCCTGCTGCAGCTGAAGAAATTCAATCTGCCACAGAAAACGATGGTCCAATTCTACATGGCCAGCATTTGAGTTCATCCATCATCACAGTTTCATAGTGGACTAGATGTGGATTGCTCCAGCACTGGGAAGTGCAACAAAGTCTCAACAAAATCTCATCACAGACCACCATGTGGCAGGAGGTACCGGTCTCTCACAACCACTATGGGACACCATCACAGTTTTTTCCCCATGGTAGTGGGGCTCACAAACAAGCCTCCTGCCCGTCACTGATCCCCCTTGGACTACCACCACAATCCTGGTGTAATGCAATTCTCAACTGTTTTCATTTTAATGACCCTCAGTTTATCATGTGCGTCACCCTCTTTGATAGCAACTCCCCCCCCCCCCCCCCCCACTCCCTGAACGCTGTGTCTGTTTTGAATTGTTTATAAATTGCAAAGGGAGCTCTACATTTTTGGAAACCGCAGCAGTGAAGCGTGAAGAGGTGCTGAGCATTTCTTTTGCGTTCGCTTGTTCATGGATGCCGTTTGACTTTGCTTGCTGAGAACTGAAATATTTTCAAACCGGGTGGTTAGAAGCATTTATAGGTGAGAACCTTGGTGTTTTCAGCTGGTAAAAAACTGCCTCGGTGGACACGGCCCCTAATGCATCTATCGCACAGTGATGAATTCCTTGTGTGTGTGTGTGTAAACATAACTGGCAACGCGCATGGGAATCACTAGGTTTTGTTAATTGGCCACATGGGCACACTGAGTCATTGGCCAATGCCGCTGATCTGAAAATACCAAATATTCATTGGTTATTTGACTGCAGCACCATCAGGTCGGCAGCTCAAGGCCTTCATAATGTGTACAACATATAAGGACGTGCATCTTTTTTAATCAGTGTGCCTTCCGATGTTACGATACCCTACGCTGCACAGTTAATGATTAATATACTGTGCATTAATAGAATACTTAGTATTTATGTTGGCTTATAACCATAGTTATTAGGGTTTATGATTTATAAAGCTGTCACACCCTACATTGAACAAGCACACAAGCATGAAGACACAAACATTTGGCAAAATACAGCAGGAATACTGTAAGGCTGTAAGCCTATTACTCGCCATACGACCAGGAGAATTATGTGAGCATGTTTGTCTCCCTGATTTGTTTCCAACCACGATACACATTTCCTCCATGCACAAGAATCGGTTAAAATAAAAATTCCAGAATGTTGCTGGAGGCAAGCACTTTGAGTGCTTGGGGTGATGTTTAGAACCTGACACATCTGCTGATCATACATAGGAAAGAAGACGGTTCTATCCTAGATTTGTTTTAGTCTTATTTGATAGACTAGTTCATTTTAATGATTAGTGATCGACTCGACTCCATCCATGCATCTTCATCTGCTTAACTGGAGACTACTAACAGTTCCAGCAGAGAGATGCAGATTTCCCTTTCCCTATAGCATCCAAGGAGTTAGCAAGCATCCGTAGTAGTAAATTAGATGCCGGAACAACCTTAACTTCTTCTCACCCTATCCCTAAAAAGGGAGATGCCAGCCACCCAGTAAATCATCCATGTAGTAGACCACCTCCAATGGATCTAAAGTGCTGCTGACAGACATTTAACCAGGTCCAGGCGAAGGTGTCGCATTACTCCAGTCCTGCCCTCTTGTTGTTATCAGGGTTTGGTTCAAGGCCTTGGTGCTCACATAGAACTCTGTATGGTCAAGCACCAGAATATTTAACTGACCCACTACAACTGTATCTGTATGTCCCGGGCAGGACACTAAGGTCAGCCGAGGTCCTGAGAGCAGCAGCCTCTGTGGACATTTTAAAGAACCACCTAAAACACTACTATTTAAACAAGGCATTTTGTTTAATGCAGAAAGCCCTTGACCCACGCTTTGTGGCCAGTACAAACGGAGATAGACCGGTTTATCAAGAGCTTTGCCTGAGCTTTTCATCACAATTTGAAATATATAGAGTTGAGGGCAAATAAAATAAACAATCGATGAAACTGTCAGGTGCTGGAAGTGGAAGCCCCTTTAACACTTTGATTGCTACAAGATCTCGACAGGCCTATTTGGATGTTGCTACCGTTTAACATTGCACAAAGGCCTTGTTCGGGGGCCCACAGCAAAATGTTCTCTTATAGCGAGAATCACACGCATACATCAAAAGAAAGTTGCACCGCGCAACTGTAGAGAACAGTTGCACCGCTCACTTCACAGGGGTGTGATTTTTATTATTACAGTAGAAGTTTACAGACCAAACTGTAAATAAAAGGTTTACATGACTTTCTGCCTCAGTCCGTATATAGCGAGCTGTAGTGAATAAGTACAGAACAGTTGCAACGCTCACTTCACAGGGGTGTGATTTTTATTATTACAGTAGAAGTTTACAGACCAAACTGTAAATAAAAGGTTTACATGACTTTCTGCCTCAGTCCGTATATAGCGACCTGTATTGAATAAGCAGAGAACAGAATATGGGACAGAGTTGCACCACTCACTTCACATGGGTGTGATTTTTATTATTACTACAGTAGAAGTTTTTTTCTTATGAAAGCAGAGAGTCTTCTGTTTCATACGGTATATAGTATTTATATGTCGCTATAGGCCTTATTTTGTGAATATTGAGTTCGGGTCCATGTCTTCTCTGCAGTTATATCTGGTGGGCGCAATGTGCATCCACCCAGTAACCAATTTATGACAGACTGTACATGGGATCAATGTTTACTCTTTTCCTCGTAAAAGTACACATTCAGGGCTTTCATTCGGTGTATAGGATGTATAGCATATTTATTGTGTTTATTGTTATATCTGCCTGTCAATGTCTGACTATAAACCTTCATAACTCTGCATCCTTTAGATGATGATGATGATTCACTGCTTTCATTGTTTTGATCACAGTAACATTGGGGGGGGGGGGGGGGGGGGGTCATGGGCACATTGGGCAGCAAAAGTCTTGATCGTACGGCTATAAAAAGTCCCATTCCACCGTTCGGTTCAGAACTATAGTATAACGGTGAGACGCGTTGTCATCATGAGCTGATTTTGTTTTTCAAGCTAGTATAGGGAACATGCCTGGGCATGCACGGTTTAGGACGCGGAAAAGTTCGTTATACATTACACCCGGGTCGATTACGTCCCCGACGCGTTCATTGCGATCTTATCACTACAATTATAATGAATAAAAAAGCGTTACAATCACACGTCTGAGCGATCTCCGATTATGACGGCTCTGCATGGCGATACGTGATCCACCAACGGTAGACTGTCTGTTGTCATGGCGGCCCCTCTCGATACTGTAGTTCGTTTGTTAGTTCGTAGTATTGTAGGCTCGGGGATCGTTTGGTCGCTACAGTATGAAGAAGTAAACATGCATCTGTCCATGTGTGTTGCCGATCTGGTGCAGAATCTGCAGATCATGTGTTAGGCAGCGTAACAGCGTTCCGTATGTTTTTTTCCGAGACATGAGCCCCCATCTCGCAAGGCTTTCCTCCTGCAGGAGAAACAGGAGGGGAGGGGGGAATCGAGTATAAAAGCCAATAGGTGGAGGAAAGCCTGGTGAGGCGAGGTTAGGTGAAATTTGATTCTTTTCACACACGGGCTACATCGGCATGGGCGCATCCATTCTACACTGGTTTATACACGTAAAGCGGCCCGCCCTCCTGTTTTCAGGAGTGGAGGGGGTTTTTTTTTTTTGGTTTTTTTTTCTGATCACGTGAGCGGGACTAAGCAGCAATGATAGGGCGATGGTTCTTCATTGTCCGGGTGGGTAAAAAGATGAATGAAAGTATGCTATAAAAAAGTGATTGAAACGTATTGATACGTGATCCGCACCCGACGTTTGATTAATTGATAACGTATTGATACGCGATTCGCGTCGGCTGTGTTAAGGTGTTTGAAACTATTTACAAGCGTGTACCCAACACTGGTTTTGGCTTTGTCAGTGTTGTTATCTTTGTCATCTTCTCTTTTCCTTTTTCCCCAGCAAGCGCCCAGCTAGGAACAGCCTGATTGGGTGGGCCTACAAAGAAGGAAACAATGATCTTGTGGCAAAGGTGGAGGAAGAAGAGTGGGCATGTCGGCTCTGCACGCTGATCAACCAATCAGCAGCCAGGGCTTGCGATGCCTGCTTCACTCCTAGACCTGAGAGTAAGTTAAATGTTCCCATCACAGTTATTTTATAATGGGATTGTATATTACATGTACTGTATACACTGTAGTGGCACTTGAACCATGACATTTAAACTGGTGAATCATTGAGATGCAGTTTTGCAGTAACTCATTTACATTACAAGGGCTGCACAATGAATTGGGTAGAATTAAATATTGCAATACCACTTTACCCTGTTAAGTATTGGTTTAGACAATATTTGAACATTTTAATTCAGGTACGTTATTGTACCTGAATTAAAATGTTCAAATATTGAACTGTTTTATTAGATTCATGAAGCAGTACAATAAGACAATAAGAATCATTGAGATTAACAATTGTGTGACAATATTTTATGACTTCCATATTCTTACAAGAAAGGTTTGAGTATGGTGATCTATATTTATTGCAATCTAGATGAAGCAATCTATTTCATTTTTTGGCAAACATTGTCCAGTACACCACTATATTGTTGTCTCTGTGTGTGTACAGTATATATGCTCTTGCCACCATCATAACCACACTGTAGGTGTCATGAGGTATTATTATTATTTGTCAGGGGGAATATTGTCTTCAGTCACTGCTTTCTGTATTCCTATTGAATACAGAAAGCACACTGCCCATTAAGCCACGGGGCTCCCTTTGTGACTCTAATTTAGCATTTGCATTTACTATCAAAATGTGTCGTTACCTCCAGAGTTGTATTTTATACAGGCAACATTTACAGCATTTTGGATGAGTGCATCATCAGCACAACAGATAGGGTGGCATGTATCATTTTACGGCACAACAGCTGTTTGCTGCTTACGACAGGAATTTTATGGCAAGCCTAGCCTAACCATTTAAACATAACAACAACTTGCATTTTTATGAGACAAGCCGATGCCTTATTGTAAAGTGGTGTGTGTTGCTGAACGTGTCTCGATGTGGCTCCCTCATCCACAGTCCCTAAAGGAGACATTAGCTCTGAATCGCTGGCCTTCGCCACAGACTTGATTAAATACCCCTGCACTGCCTTCACCAAACCACCAGAGGAGCGCAAAGTCAACTGGAGGTCGGTGTTCGGGACCACCACCCTGCTTTTCTCTGACTTCAGCGAGACTCAGAGGCCTGCGAGCTCGGTTTCTCGCTCCCCAGCCGCTGGCCATTTGAATTCCTCGGCGGCAGAGGAGGGTGGTTTGTATAAATACAGTGGCTGCCAAGGGACAACAAGCCCCAATTATGCCTCTGGTGGCAGGCAGAAGCAAAGCTTGGAAATGTCCAACGGGGAATCACTGGCCTCCTACAGTCACCCTTCCAAGAAAATGAGAATTGATCACAGTCCCTCTCCCAGTAACAAAGCTAGAAATGGAACCCCCAACTCAGGGTGAGTACTAGATCCCTCGCTTGGTTGTTCACGAATAAAAGTTTATAATGAGAGAAGTTTTTGCAACTTAAGGGGGGGGTGGGGTAAGGATAAGTGGGATGAAAAAGTATCTGCCTGTGGAATTTTTAATGCGCAGAAGCATTGTTAGTGAAGTTTCAGATTGATGAATAGCTGCAGTAGGAAAGTGCTCAGGTCATCATCCACCACACACATTTAAAAAACACAGCTGAAGCAATGTTTTTTCATTTGCTAACGGACATACAACCGCATGACAGTAATGCTTGTGTAATATGTTGAATTTGTCATAAACTAATAACACTGTTTCAATTATTTTGTTAGATCACACCAAATCATTGCACCGAATGAAGGTGGTGCTCCCAATCGCAATTCCAGCATCCCTTGCTGTGTTTCCCATCGTCGGCCGGCCATCCTCAGACTGGTTCATAAAGAGGGCGAGAATAAAGGGCGACAGTTTTATGCCTGTTCGCTCCCCAGAGACACAAATTGCAACTTCTTTGAGGTAAAAAAACGGAATAAAACCTGCTACAAAACTTCATGGAATAATGTGGCTTTAGAAGAAAAAAGAATGAATAAATATATACACTATTAGAAAACTATCCCTCAACGGGAGACATAGTTCCAACCCAAAATGTGATCATGTCTCTTGTTTAATAATGAAATTTATCTGATAATAGCCATTTTCGCTTTCCTTAACAGTGGGCAGACTTACATTTCCCTACATGTCAGCATGGCAAACGCTGCCTGATGAGGACGGTGTTGAAACTGGGACCCAATAATGGACGTAACTTCTACACCTGTAGCTTTAAAAGGGGAAAACAGTGTGACTTCTTCCAGTGGGCTGGGAATGGACCAGGGGTCTCCATTCTCCCTGGCTGTTAGCTCTTGCATGCTTGGGTTTACCCACCAGTCCCCCATTACAAACCTGAATTTGGATCAAGCAGGTACTGTATGGAGAATGAGTGAATTGTTTTAAACTGAACTCAAGCCATCAAATGAGATCTGATCGCTATGATCATGAAGCTACCTGAGCACTCCTCCCTATCTGTGCTTAATTATATTCAGACTTGTATGATAAAATATAATAAAGTACCGATCGGCTTAAACGATTAAGGACTAGCTTGTCTAATTATGCAGTGTCTACTTTTCTGATCTACTTAGACAATCTTGACTTCACTTGAAGGAATATGCCATCTGTGTGTCACATTTGCAATGCAAAATATCACGGCTCATCCATCTGCAGCCACAGAGGAGAGGAAGTTGTATTCATAAGTGTCCTTTTATTCACTTAGGATTCTGTCTGTAGTACCACCATATTTGGCTGTGATTATCTGCAGTCATTTGTCATGTCAATAAGTGAAGTAACTTTAATATAGAACACTTGAGTACAAATGTTTTTATTATCAATTAACATAATTGATAATCATCTTGGGCATTAATGTTAGGATATAACTAAAAGCAGTCCACAGATTTCAGCAGCGGTGTGTTTGACTGGGAGTCTGACACCATGTAGTGAAACTGGGAGAAACCAGGAAGTTTGTTGCATGCTGCACCTGGAATGAATGAAGAGAAAAAGCAAAGTTATATTACTGCTGTCTGGACAAAAACATTTTCCCCGACAAATTCTTGCTCAGTGTTGGACATTTAGTTGATCAATTCAGTTTAGTTCCAAGAGATTAACAAAATACCTTTTGGTGCTTCTATCTATCATTTAACCAAGAACTTGAATATAGTCTCACAAAACTTATTTTTGTGGGCAAAATTCATACGCCTCTAGCTCAATAGCCACAATTTGATTTCCCTACATTCAACAAGGCCAATGCTACTTTGGCATGTGTTGTGGCCGTCTTTGGCAGCAGCTAAACGGTTGGTATTTTTGAATCCAAACACTCACCATAATGGCCTGTTGTGTTAGCACAGATGATGGCCCCAAAGAACTCTGGGTAATGCCTCTTGATTCTGGAAATGGTGGTCTTGCAGGCTGATGAGGGATCTACCCCTGCCCTCATCAGCTCTACAGCCAAGAAACTGTTGGCAGGAAAACATGGAGAGTATGAGGGGAGCTCCTTCAAAGCCACCAAATCAGATGAACAGCCATGAACGGTTTGTGCTAACAATAATTATAGCATTAATTAAGCAAGAGGGATGAATGCAAGTTCAACAAACTACACATCTAAAGAGGATTGACTAACTTGATTTGATATTGCAGCAATGTATATATTTTAAATAATCTGAAGGCTTATTTAAATTGTGTTAATATGGGGTGTAGTGTAGGTAAACACGTTCAACCCTTAGTACGCTCACACTGAAATCTGTGATGCGTTATTTGAATCTCCAGAATGCTTGAAGATAACTGGGCAAGGAAATTTAACCACACATTAACCCTGGCCCTATTTTGGGCCTTTAAAAATGTTCACAACGTGCTGCAATCTTGTAGATCAGCTATTTTCAAACAGCTGAAATATAAAATGGGGTTTAACTGGTTAAGAAGAGTAATGGCCCTTTCTCCCTAAACAACCTATGGTATGTTCTAGGTCAGTGGTTCCCAAACCTTTTCATGTCAAGGACCCCCAAATTGACACTAATTAGCCCGCGGACCCCCATTTGAAAAGATATTCCAGGGACCCCCCATAAGAGAAGATTTTTACGGCTCTAGCAGTGATTCGCAACCCGTTTAATTTCAAAGACTCCCAGTTTGACATGCATTAGTCTACGGACCCACATTTAATGGCATTTCTATCTCTGGGCACCCGCTTCGACTGATATCAATGGACAAGACCGCAGTTATCAGTTCAGATCAGTACGATTGTTTGACGAGTATGTGCATGCCTGCGACTGATAAAAAAAACCTGACAGGATTAAGGTTGGCGAACATGCGTCAATATTAGGACCGCGCTGCGACATGCTTGTGGTTAAGTTTAGGGGAGGGTATGAGGAGGCTTGCCATTTTCAGTAGGCTCCCAGCATGTCCAGTAGACCTGAATAGACCGATAAGATCGGTTAACGTGTCATCAACGCCAATCGCAGCCAGTAGGCTCCAGACGAGCCGATCGGCTAGATAAGATCGGCGTAATAAGTAACCTACTGGGAATTATCGGTTGATTTTCGGTCGAAACGGCTGTACAATTTATATTGTAAAATCAATGTTAATTTAACTCAGAGTGTACAAATGGAACCATTAGGGTCCATCTGGTTCCATTTGTACACTCTGAGTTACAGACCCATAAAGGTCCATTCCTAATTATCATTTAGCTGGGGACCCCCTGGAACTCTCTCAAGGACCCCTAGGGGTCCCCGGACCCCACTTTGGGAACCACTGTTCTAGGTACCCTTGAGGCTTCTCTCCCAACTGCTCCAGTAGAGCTGCTCATTTGCCATCTGTAGGAGACTGGTTGTACTGGGCCATTCCCAGGTGTGAATGTATCTTTACTGTCGGAGCAGAAAGCAAAGTGCTCCGAAGCGCTTCACCTGCATTCACAGCAAACCTTCCCTGGATAGAGTAGACTAAAAAAAAAACACTTCTGCATTGTGTTATTTTCACACCCCAGAAACCAACAAGCACATTATTAGAATGTAAAGTCTTTTTTTGGGATGTACAAATGGCATTTTTGGGGCGACTTAACTCATATCTTGTCACCAAATGGTGGTAGTGTTTGCAGTGAGAGGGCTAATGGCAGAAATAAGCCATTATAAATTCCAAACCACAGGTGACATAGTCACCAAGGTTCTCTACAGAATAGTCCTTCCATCACAGAAAAATCTAATTTGGCGTTTACTTTTCCTTTATTTGACTCTTGGTCACTTGAACCTGTGTCACTGTCAACATATCCTTCCCATGTAATGATCTAAGTTCAAAGAGAGACATTTGTTTTGTGAAGGTCCAATGGTCCTGGAACCAATGGAAGATGATTCTTCTGATTCAATGTTTACCTGGGAAGGAAACGCATCATCACATCTCCGTCTCCTGTGGCTGCGGCGCCCCCTGCAGTGCTGTCAGCATAGGCCCCGGCTCCAGCGATAGGAGAGTCCCCTACACGCCTGTAGGATGGGAACATCCACAAATACAGTAGGATACCTTAGTTTGCACTAAATTCTACCCACATATATTATGTTTTTTCTTTGCGGCTATGACTCTGAATAATACATCATCCTCCATAGCCTATAACAGTGGTTCTCAAACTTTTTAGCTCGAGTCCCAGAAGAGAAACTTTATGTCTCCCCAGGATCCAAACTAGTGAAAACATCTACAACTTAAGCTTGCAATGTGAGCTTGTAGATCTGCTATTTTAACTACTAAAGTTTTTTTTAAATGTAATTTCTTAAGAGTCCTGTTTGGGAATCACTGGTATCAAATAACAATATTGAAAATATGCACTATAAAACGGCATTGACAAAATCCTTGCAGCAGCGTCCATGCTCAATATTTCACAAAATGAGTTAATGTGTATATAGTTGGTGGCTCAAACTTTTTTTTTAAAGTATCTTTTCAGTACCCTGGGATTTTGTGGTTTGCTCCATTAGTTGACGTCCCAGCTGCCACACCACCATCTGCACCCATTGCAATCATCCCTGGTATAACAATATAAAAACAGTTTAAAAAGTGAATTACTGTTTTCCGTCCTACCAGGACCACTGTTCTTTTCTGCCCTACCAGGAGTACTTTTCTATAGTACACCTGGGTTTCTGTCTTGCTAGGACCCCAGAACTTTGATTTTCTATCTTACAATGACCCTTAGTACCGCTGGTGGTCCAACCTGCAGTATTTAAGAACGTATACTGACTTTCTGTCCTACCAGGTAATTACTAGGGGTGTAACGATATAGTAACTATCAAAATATCGATCTCAATTAAAAAAGTATATCGTTAATTCGTTATGTAAACAGCAAATATCGAATCGTATCGTTTTGCAATGTAAATAATAAATTATACCAATACTAAGTACTTGTGCATTGTATTTAGCAATTTTAAGAAGAAAAAAGAAAAAGATGGGTTCAATTACTTTTCCATTCCATATAGTTATAATTGGTTTATCGAAAAATGTGTGTATTCTCTGTGTTCATGTCAGGGCGTGGGTTTGTTCAAATACAATGTCCATCAATTTGCCAGAGAATCACTGTTTACTCATTTATAGCCATAACAATACATCTTTCCCTTAAAAAACCTGCACTATCCACAAGTTTCACACATATTTAATGTATTTGCTAAATAATTACTGTATCTATTTCAAATCATTGAATCGTATCGCCATAATGAACCAATATCGTCCATGTATCGTATCGTCAACCATCGTATCGCTGTTAAAATGTATCGTAACACCGCTAGTAATTACAGTAACTGCATGCACCTTATGTCCCTGATTTGATAGCTTCTGTATAGTAGTGACAAGGATACTAATTGCATGCAGTAAATATCCAGGTTTGATTTATATCATATCCTGATGGGGTAAAATGGAATCTTTAAGACCAGGATTGGTCTGGAAAAGCTACATAACAGTTAGTAATGAGTAAAGGTTGACTCCCCCCACATACAGTAAAACCTACCAATGGTGTCATGGCAGTGTATGTCAATGTGTCTTTGTGTTGTGCTCTGTCTCAGGGTGGGTTTGTAAGGTCCACAGTACTTGGATGGATTGGGAAACACGTTCTGTTGGAAGACAGAGAATATATGAAAGCCATCATCTTTCATTTTCGACTCGTTTCCACAACTCCTGGAATGATGTTAATGTGGTGGTGCACACATGCACCGCAGAATGTCACTCCCCCAGACAATTACTCAAATTTGATGAGCTGTGACGAAACAAAAGCCATTGTCATCAAGCATTTCAGCTGTTACACAGCACGGCCAGTTAAACGCCACAGCAATAAATTAAAACTGAGCTGGCAGTCTCGTATTGTTTGGATTAAACGCACGGTCAATTATGTACGTCAAAAAATAAAGACCCGCCCTTTAAACTTTGACTACCAAAGCAGCTTGATCTTGAACAGTATAATATAATACAGTCAAGGTATAATATAGTTTGCTGGGCTATTGAGCTCCTTCACCATGGCTGCTGGTTGAGAGTGGAGTGCTGTGGGTGGGGTGTAATTTGAAATGGTTTTTTGAACTGAAACGGTCTCATTCACTGCAAGAAAGAGGTTCTTTTCTGCTCTTGTGTGATCCTTGGTGCCTCGTATACAAGCTAAGAGGTGTGAAGGATTCAGTAATTTGTATTCCACTTATATCGTTCACAAGTAGACTGGTATCGGGGTGAATAGGTTCAATGATTAATGTTCACACGGCACTCACGGAAAATGAGTTTTTGTAGGTCAAATTCAGATTTTGCCACTTGGTCAATTAAGATATATCATATAAAATAATATCAATATAAAATATACAGTACTTTAGCCCAGCTCCTTAATTGTACTTGGCCTACCTGTGTTCAAAGACATTTTAAAATGCTGTATAAAATACACACCTGTGACAATGTCACAGGTATGTATACCGCATTATCAGTATTACTATGCCAAACTAAATGTAAGATTTTGTTGTACATTTTTGAGTGGTGCAACCACTCCTATAGACCTATGTGTGTCCCTGGCTGTGTCCGAGCACGAAAATAGCGTTTGGTTGGTTTACACAAAGTGTCACTGTTGTGCAGTCTAACACTAACACACACACACACACACACTGTATGATGATTTTGTGTGTGACAGTACAGTACAGTAGATGGACCCCCACATCGTAACTCTGTCATTTCTCGACCATTTCGGACGCGGGGCGGCTCGCTGGAACCGGGCCGCCCCCCTGGGCGCGTTCCTGTGGGTCTGGAACTTCCGGGGATCCCCCGGGGACCCCCACACGGAGTTGCACCACTCACTTCACACAGTTGTGATTTTTATATTAAAAAAAGTGTAGCAGCCACCTTATTTTGCAGGCAGCCAGGGACTGGCTTGTATTAATAGTAACATTATTAAGTGGTGCAACCACTTCATTAAGTAGCTTTGTGTGTCCGTGGGTGGGTGGCTGGCTGGGTCTGTCCGAGCACGAAAATAGCGTTTGGTTGGTTTTCACAACAAAGTGTCACTGTTGCGCAGCCTAACACACACACGCACACATTATATATGATGATTTCGGGTGTGACAGTACAGTATAGTGACAGTACAGTAACTGTCATTTCTTGACCGTTTCCAACGCGGGGAGGCTCGCAGGAACCGGGCCGGTACCCTGGTCGTGTTCCTGTGGGTCTGGAAGTTTCAGGGACCCCCGGGGACGCCCACACGGAGTTACACCACTTACTTTACACGGGTGTGATTTTTTTAAATAGATTTTATTGGACTGTCACTGTCTATGATTTTCATGTTGCTCTATATTTGGTAACAGTTGTATCAAAGGAATGAGCTACACAAGGCCATGATTTACAGTAATTTTAGATTAGTGAAGCGTTTCTTGTCTTGCTTAACAAGTTTAACAACTCCCTTTATCTGTTCTAAATTCACTGTAACCACAGCCTTTTGGGGCTTATATGCTTTAATTTGGGGGCTCAAAGCAGACTTAAAAGTATTTTCAGCCATCTGGCGAAGGCCATTCCTGCACCGGAGGGGTTTGATTATACCACCGATAACAGCCAGTTAGGATCAACAAGTCTGTTTCATGAAGGTGTGCTCATGCATTATTCATACAGCTGTCTGTTTTATTCAAAGTTTCACAGATGTGAAAGGAAAACCTTTGACAAGTTTGCTGAAGAATGATTATAAAAACACAGGTAAAGTTGGTCAACAATAACCTCAGCAACATGTTGTTTCCCCTTTCTTTTTAATTAGCCGGTTTAAAAGTAAAAAGGGATAGTGACTTCATCTTGGCAACCTACTGCTGTATTTTATTTTAATTTGTTTGCTTGATGCACACCTGTGCCTGATTCTTTAAATCCTGGACTATGACAGATACTTTCACTTTTGAGTGATTTTGAGTTTATATTATAGTGATGAATTTTGTTTGTATTGGGAATTTACCTGTGAATGTGTATAGCAGAATAGTTTTTTTTTTCTAGTAGCACGCACACCACAAACTTGCCGTATTGTGGGTATATAATGGTTGCATTCAGAACTCCATCCAAAGTTGCTATTTATCCATGGTATGGCAGCATACTAATGTAATTCTAGAAAAGAGTTTGACTTTTTAAAAGAAGCAACAATGTGGCTCTGAAAAGCTTCACATCCAACACCAAAGTTATCTTTGTGCTGACTGCTGGAACAGGCCCACTGATTCCCCAGTTTAATACCAGTCTTTTAAAACCTCGGCGCCTGGAGCCAGGGAAACGGGTATGGATAGAAAAACACGCACCTTGCGATAATTGGGTTGGCAGTTCCCCTTCAGCCACTGTGTGAAAATATTCATGGATTTGTTGGTAGCCAGGTCCTCTGCAATAAAGCCCATGTTCTCAGCAAACAAAGAAGCTAGAAAGGGGAAAACATAAAGTTGAGATAGACATTGACCTTGCATTTCAGAAAATACAAAGGGGTGTGTGTGTGTGTGTGTGTGTGTGTGTGTGTGTGTGTGTGTGTGTGTGTGTGTGTGTGTGTGTGTGTGTGTGTGTGTGTGTGTGTGTGTGTGTGTGTGTGTGTGTGTGTGTGTGTGTGTGTGTGTGTGTGTGTGTGTGTGTGTGTGTGTGTGTGTGTGTGTGTGTGTGTGTGTGTGTGTGATTCTGTTAGAGTAAAGTGCAGGTAGGAGTGAAAGGAAAATGTTATTGGTTATTAAGTTTTAACAGTTTTTGGTTTCAATTGGTTTAATTTGCACTAATGCTAGGACATCTTTCACTTCAAGTTCTGACAAGCGGTCAAAGTGCCAAAAAGGTTGTGGTCCTCGTGTGTGTGTGTGTGTGCTTGCGTGCGTGCGTGCGTGCGTGCGTGCGTGCGCAAGTAGTGGGGGAGCCCCATGGGAAAGCTGAGAGGTGGTGGGGAGACGATAGGAAAGCTGAAAGAGAGACGGTGTAGGAGAGACAAAATATAGGGAAGCTGAAAGAGACAGGCGGAAGGAAGGCTGAGAGAGACAGTGTAGGAGGGACAGGCAGTAGGGAGACTGTGTAGGAGAGGCACAGTAGGCAATCTGAGAGGGAGATTGGAGGAGAGAGACCGTAGGAAAGCTAAGAGTAGAACACAGGAGAGAAGAATACAGGCAAGGCCCTGTTCTAATTCATTGCAGTGTGTCTACAAAAATGGCAATTTCCAGACAGAGGTGCTTGCCAAGAAATAAATCTGTATAATAATACAAAGGATCCCATGTAACAGGATGACAGCAACTCCCAAGAATACACACCTTTAGTAGCGTGTTCTACACTTCAAGTTAGGGTCTTAACTCTTAACCATAACGGCATTAAAGGAACACGTTTTCTCCATACAGTATATTGCTCCTCACGAACGCTCACTATTAGATGGTACCATTTCTGTCTACTTGCTCTGTTCCTCAGTGGTTGGCTGTGGATTTTTCCTGGTGATTGACATCACAGTCAGGGATTTTAAGCTAATGGATCGGAACATATGTCTCTTCCTGGAATGTACTAAAATAGTAGCTATGGTTGATGTTTTTCCATCTTATTCTACTTTTAAACTCCTTTTGTCTTTAAATGACCTTATAATGCACGTGAATGTATGTATTAAATGTGTCTATAATAAATATACTGTACTTGCCTTGCAAAACTTGAAACAATAAATGTAAAACCTTATCCTCTACTAAAGACAAAAGACGTGTCTAAATTTCACCATGTCAAAGAATGCTATTTATCGGTAGCTGTGACTGTTCTTATCAGGCAGTACTCACACCGTACCTGACTCTCCCACTAGCAGTGTGTGATGTGTGTGTTCCATCACAGCTCTGGCAACTCCAATGGCATTCTTGATTCTCCTCAGGTCTGCTATGGCACCGACCTCCATCGTATCTCTGCACAGTGCACACAGCACACAGTAACTAGTGATTCTCAAGCAGTGGGGCCAGGGCTCATTAGGGGGTTGTGGGACGCTCTGATTGTGGACCCGAATGTGTCCCTTTTCTAAGCGAACATTCAGTGAAAACATGCAACATGCAATGCGCGTAGATCAGCTATTTTCATGTTGAGGGAAACAGGTGGGGCCAAAGTACAGACCCCTGGGGGTCACTGGTCAACAAAATCCTTAATTGAGTCCTTCTCAAGACCATAATTTCATGGTTCTCGCTCTCTTCCCTGCAATTTTACTTTGTCTTAACTCTGTATTGTAGGATTTCTCCAAAATATGAATGCAGTGTTTGAGATCAAAGCATTACTATATAATATATTAAGTAATATGTATTTCATGTGTATGTGTGTATTCATGGACACTAAATACACCAGATTTAGCAAGAAGACTAATATCCATCCATACAGAAAACAAGCAACCTTACAAAAATATACACATATACAGACATCAGTAAAAAAGGCCTAGTTTTAACCCAAGAAAACCCTACATTTTTTTTTCTATTTAAAAATGTTAACATTATGATCCATACTTTTAGCTGGACCTTAGAATTTAATTAGCTGAATGGGTGGTATTCTGTCCCCAAATAAATATATATATATATATATATATATATATATATATATATATATATATATATATATATACACACACACACAGTAAATAGGTGGGGGTGACTCCTGAACCTGATTGCACAGGTTCAGAATACAGGAGTTTGAGGTAACAAATCATTGAATAATCTCCCTCCCAGGTTACCCAGACTTTAACCAAGCCAAACCCACAGTTAAACCACAGCATTTTAACCTTGTACCCAAAACTGTGTAAAAACAAAACTGAAAAGCAAATAAATAAATAACTATTTACCCATGGGGATTAATGAAGGTAATCTTCTCAATTACTAAGCAGTCATGCTGCACGCAGTCAGTGTACTGGAATGACTTGAAATGAAGTTTAGAATAATCACTGAGAGGTCTGCAATAAAGGGATATAATCAACCAGTCTGGAACAAATTTATTTATATCTCTTAGGCTTAATGCTGATTAAAACTAAATCTCTTGTAATGTAACTTCATTTGACGGTAACAGAATTTGTAATCCACTATTTCCCACCACACATAATCATCCACTGTATCCTAAGTGTCTGACACAAATGTAATGGATTTTGGTACAACCGACCTGCTCTGCAAGTGCAATGTGTCGTTTGTATCCACTAGAGGGTGCTTGTGTTCACAAGTGAAATAACAAAAAGTATGACTACATAATATTTCTACTGTGTTGTTAGCATGAAATAATGTGAAAATGCAGCAACTTTTAAAATAATATTTGAAATTATTTCTACAACGCAAGTACCATATGTCTGATGCTATCCATTTAAAAGTTGACACAATGTATTTCTCATTCACACATGGACATTTTGATTAAATGTTGCACCCCTACTGTTTTTGCATTGTGTGGACCAGAGTGTAGGAGTAGGAGAGTACTAGTGACACGCTTTGATCTCGCCGCAAAGCGGGTGCCTATGGGCTATAGTTCCAAACATTGCTCCTATGGCTGGAACTATCCCTTTGAGATAGAATGAGCACTTCCACATTCCATTGTTACAATGGGAGTCAACGCTAGTGTCGCCACTCTCATACTATATTACTCTGGTGTGGACCACATTGTGCTACCAAAAAACACAAAACCAAAAACAAAACAACCATCCCTGGCTTTATGATCAGAGCTAGTATAGGGCTGTCAAAGTGAACATGATATTGCCAGAACACATTATTTTTTACATTACATTAAAAAGGGTAATGTTCGCCTATTTTTGCGAAAATATTAATCAGGTTTTTAATCAGATCTCTATTTTAAGGACCATCTACTCGTGCTTCTTTAAGCTAAGGAAATCTGACTATTCTTGTTTCTGACTGATTTGTTATGTTATGTTAAGTTATTCATGCTTTATTTTTCCATACCTAGCCTACTGTTTATGCTGCTATCAGTCAGAGCTCCCTTCACCTGGTGCAGAATGCAGCTGCCAAATTTTTAACAGGCACCGAAAAATATGAACATATTACTCCAGTGCTAGCCAAATTACAATGGCTGCCAGTTTTATGCCATATTGGTTTAAAATGTTCACTGATCACATTTAAAACTTTAAATGGCCTCACTTCATATTGCAGAAATGATTTACTGACTCCCTATTATGCCTGTGGATGCAGCTCTGCTTGGTTATGTGACCAGGCTTTGTTGTCAAGAGACTGTGGAACACTCTTACCTATTCATATCAGATAGGCAGGCTGCACCAACAGTAGGGGAATTGCAGTAATTGGTTTAATCACTTCTAACCTGGCATCCCCATATTGGACATAATTATTATATATGGGCACATTTTCTCATATCTTCAAAAATAGTGAAAATAAAGAGATCTACCACCTTGTAGATTAGCTAGTTTTGTTTATGGTATCTTCCTTATCAATCTAACTATTTAATCTCTTTCCTTACACCATGCCTGTATTGCTGACATGAGTGATCCATCTGGCCAATTAGCATGACTCAATGTTCCGAGTACATTTAACATCTTGTCAATTAAGTTCATTGATTTTGTTCTATATCTTTTTTATAATTATATTAATTGATTTTATTTTCTAATTAATAACTAAAGTGTTGATCTCCTAACCCATTCTGTACGGGAACCCCTTTTGGTGTTTCAAGCATTGTGTTATACTTTAGCTATTGAAAAATAGCAGATCTACAAGGTCATAGCTCGGCACCGAGTCCCACACTACGAGCTTGTAGATCTGCTATTTTTGAAAAATCGTGAAAATGTGGCGCAAATCTTTGAATATATATTCTTTCAGAGCGAACGTTTTTAACTCCAATCTTTGCTTCTGGGACGTCACTGGAACAACATATTTTCAGATGGGGGTCGGTGGCCAAATACATATATTTTGGGGGTCCTTGACATGAAAATGTTTGAGAACCACTGACATAGAAACATGGGTTTTTCAGAAAACTGTCAGGATGACATAGAAGACATTTGTAGAATCTTCCTCATAATCAGGGCTATTAAAATACTACTCTGGGAGCAGAAACATGCCTATCTGTCTTTAAGTAGCCTTTTCATCAGTGCATATTCTACATTTAAATGTTTGAGATTATCACTGTCCTGCGGAAACCTTGTATGTGAGAAAAAAAAAGTTTGTTGATGTAGTTATTGTTTATTCACAAGCTCTTTTAATCGATTCATGTTTATAAAACCCACAGACTTAACCAGCTTCAACCAAGCATCCCTATTTTGGGCATGTTATTATAGTAAGGCCAAAAATTACAAAAAAATAAAACTAGCAAGAATTTCTGATATACAATCTCACAATAAAAAGTATAAAATAGCCTTTAATATATATATATATATATTAGGGCATTAACATAAAATTTGATTATTCGACTAGCAAAACGGTAGTCGACACTGTAAATCAAAAATCGAGTAATCCAACAAAAGTGCAGGCGTGCGGCATTATTAAAAACAAACGGCTATGCCGCGCGATCATAGTTATAATAGTCGCGATGGAGTGAAGTAGTTGATCATCTGATTCATAGCCTGCTAGCTAGCAAACCTAGTATGTAATCATAACCTCCTCCTAGCTTGTAGCTCCTTCTAAAGACCAAAGGAACTGTGGTTGTAACTTGAATTGAATTGAATTGAATTGAATTGAATGAAAAACATTGCATCGTTCATTCCTCCTCCTCCCCGCTCCATTCTCCACTCTGTGTGTTCTGTGAACAACGTAACATGCTATGCTGTGCCGTAGAAAGGTCTTGCGCATCAAAAATAGCAGATCTACAAGCTCACAACGCGTCCATCTGTGAGTCATTGTGGACTTGCAACTTTGATTTGACTTGTAACAGCTGATGTGAATTTCGGCCAATCAGAGCGGCATTCAGAGTAATCTAGTAAGAGAGTGGCGACACTAGCATTGACTCCCATTGTAACAATGGAATGCGGAAGTGTTCATTCTATCTCAATGGGATAGTTCCAATGTTTGGAACTATAGCCCATAGGCACCCGCTTTGCGGTGAGATCAGAGCGTGTCGCCACTCTCTTACTATTCCACTCGGCCTGCATTCAACGGCTCTGTTTTGCAGTTAATCCTTCACTCGCTGGCCGTTTCAGAACACAGCGTTTTAATGCTTGATTGGATGGAAAAGAATATCATATTTTACCACCGAATAATCGTCTATAAACCGATTTTGATGGTAGTCGAGTCGACTATCAAAATTCACGTTTGGTTGATGCCCTAATATATATATATATATAATAAAAGATGAAACGTGGCGATACAGTACAATGTTTCTGCCCAACAGTGAGGACATTAACAACACCACCATGTTGTGGCTGATGCTCACCCGTTCATGATCATGGCGTCCAGAGTGCTCTCTCCTGATTCGTCAGGACTTCCTCCATAGCCCACGCTGCCGTCACATTGGTCCACTTCGCAGCGAGCACAGCCTTTCTCCACCGCGTCCAGCACTGAGCCGCCCGACTGCAGGGTGCTCCACGCTGCACAACAGTGATGGAAGTTTGACTTAATGGTTAATGTGGTTAAACGCTAACGTGACATGGATGCGTTCCAGGTCTCAATGGATTAAGTAAAAGTGGCAAGACCAGAAATACTCTGTCTCATACTCAAATTAAAAGTCCAAGTATTGGCAAAAATAATAATACTTGCAGTGCAATACGTAAATGTAGTCATTATGTCCCATTTACTCTACAACGTGTCTGTTTGTTTTTTGACTAGTCGAAGGATAAAATAGGGCTTAAGTGGTTAATGTATAGTATGTAATAGTAATAATCTACAGTAAGTCTGTATACTAAAGTAACTAACATTTTCAAACAAATAATTGCAGTGGAGTCAAAAGTAGGCTTCACTACTCTGAGATGTAGAGTAAAGGATGTAGGCGATTACCTTGTGTTGTCATTGCTTACTGTAAATCGCTCTGGATTAAGAGCGTCTGCTAAATGCCTAAACTGTAAATTGTAGTAAATACACTATATAAAGTATCGAAAAAGTAATAAATGTAATTTGAAATTAAGTACAGATAGAGTACTGAACAGTGACGCACATTGTAATGCTACTATAGTCACTTGTGTACTGCTGAGAAATATTTAACCACTATAGTGTTCTTAATATAGTGTGTACATTCGTCGAAAACTCTTAAGAGTTAAATTAGCATTGATTTTACAATATAAAAAACAAATACAAAAATTAAAAATGCCATTAAATGGGGGTCTGTAGACTAATGCATGGCATGGGGGTCCTTGAAATGAAACGGGTTGAGATTGAGAATCACTACTACAGCCGTAAAAATCTTCTCTGGCATATCTTTTCAAATGGGGGTCCGTGGGATAATTAGTATCAATTTGGGGGTCCTTGACATGAAAATGTTTGGGAACCACTGGATTAAGGTAGTATAGATTATGTGGTTAAAATGTTATTGTTTTATCTTATATACTTCCTTGAACATGGGTCTATACATTGTAGCTTTCTCATAATAGAACCGTTTGTAGTGCCTGTTGGCTGTTGGGACAGATGAGATGACCAGGGCACCATATTAAAATAAGCTGAATGTAGACTATGTAGAGAGCTGCACTCTTTATCTGATGATATTAAACACCTTAGCAGACACCTAAAAATGAAAAACTACTATCTGCATGCCATGCATATTAATGTTCAGAATCTAAAAGTCCAACATATTCAGATGAAGTGATCTCCTGTGAAAGGTTATCAGCATATACCGGTAATCACTTTGTTAGCCATTTATTATAGTTGATTTAAAGGTAAACTGTTTGTAGAAAAGAAATGATCATGTTATCAATAATGTATCATGCATTTGGTAGCCACAACATACAGTCTTTCTTTAGTTTACATTAATGCACAGTAAATACAAAACAGTGCACCCTATTACTCACTATGCACTGTTACTGTGTACTGTACGGACATGGTGAGTCTGTTATTACTGTTACTGTGTACTGTACGGACATGGTGAGTCTGTTATTCTGTTACTGTGTACTGTACGGACATGGTGAGTCTGTTATTACTGTTACTGTGTACTGTACGGACATGGTGAGTCTGTTATTCTGTTACTGTGTACTGTACGGACATGGTGAGTCTGTTATTCTGTTACTGTGTACTGTACAGACATGGTGTTACTGTGTACTGTACGGACATGGTGAGTCTGTTATTCTGTTACTGTGTACTGTACAGACATGGTGTTACTGTGTACTGTACGGACATGGTGAGTCTGTTACTGTGTACTGTACGGACATGGTGAGTCTGTTACTGTGTACTGTACGGACATGGTGAGTCTGTTACTGTGTACTGTACGGACATGGTGAGTCTGTTACTGTGTACTGTACAGACATGGTGAGTCTGTTACTGTGTACTGTACGGACATGGTGAGTCTGTTACTGTGTACTGTACGGACATGGTGAGTGTTACTGTGTACTGTACGGACATGGTGAGTCTGTTACTGTGTACTGTACGGACATGGTGAGTCTGTTACTGTGTACTGTACGGACATGGTGAGTCTGTTACTGTGTACTGTACGGACATGGTGAGTCTGTTATTGTTACTGTGTACTGTACGGACATGGTGAGTCTGTTACTGTGTACTGTACGGACATGGTGAGTCTGTTATTGTTACTGTGTACTGTACGGACATGGTGAGTCTGTTACTGTGTACTGTACGGACATGGTGAGTCTGTTACTGTGTACTGTACGGACATGGTGAGTCTGTTACTGTGTACTGTACGGACATGGTGAGTCTGTTACTGTGTACTGTACGGACATGGTGAGTCTGTTACTGTGTACTGTACAGACATGGTGAGTCTGTTACTGTGTACTGTACGGACATGGTGAGTCTGTTACTGTGTACTGTATGGACATGGTGAGTCTGTTATTGTTACTGTGTACTGTACGGACATGGTGAGTCTGTTATTGTTACTGTGTACTGTACGGACATGGTGAGTCTGTTACTGTGTACTGTACGGACATGGTGAGTCTGTTACTGTGTACTGTACGGACATGGTGAGTCTGTTACTGTGTACTGTACGGACATGGTGAGTCTGTTACTGTGTACTGTACGGACATGGTGAGTCTGTTACTGTGTACTGTACGGACATGGTGAGTCTGTTACTGTGTACTGTATGGACATGGTGAGTGTTACTGTGTACTGTACGGACATGGTGAGTCTGTTACTGTGTACTGTACGGACATTGTGAGTCTGTTACTGTGTACTGTACGGACATGGTGAGTCTGTTACTGTGTACTGTACGGACATGGTGAGTCTGTTACTGTGTACTGTACGGACATGGTGAGTCTGTTACTGTGTACTGTACGGACATGGTGAGTCTGTTACTGTGTACTGTACGGACATGGTGAGTCTGTTACTGTGTACTGTATGGACATGGTGAGTGTTACTGTGTACTGTACGGACATGGTGAGTCTGTTACTGTGTACTGTACGGACATTGTGAGTCTGTTACTGTGTACTGTACGGACATGGTGAGTCTGTTACTGTGTACTGTACGGACATGGTGAGTCTGTTACTGTGTACTGTACGGACATGGTGAGTCTGTTACTGTGTACTGTACGGACATGGTGAGTCTTACTGTGTACTGTACGGACATGGTGAGTCTGTTACTGTGTACTGTACGGACATGGTGAGTCTGTTACTGTGTACTGTACGGACATGGTGAGTCTGTTACTGTGTACTGTACGGACATGGTGAGTCTGTTACTGTGTACTGTACGGACATGGTGAGTCTGTTACTGTGTACTGTACGGACATGGTGAGTCTGTTACTGTGTACTGTACAGACATGGTGAGTCTGTTATTCGGTCATATAACAATGTTGTTGAAAACCCATAATCTACCAGTGGTGGAAGAACTACTTTAATATATAAAAGTAGCAATACTACAGTAGTACTCTGTTAGTAAAAGGCCTGTGTTCAGAATGTTACTTGAGTAAATGTAAAAAAGTATTGGCATCAAAATATTATATTTTTATTTAAAGCCTATACCAAAAGTACAATGTTTGAACATGGCAGATATACAAGCTCACAATGCGTCACATTGCGACACGTTTTTTGTGTAGGCAAAATTACTAGTAGTAACTAAAGTTTGCAAATTATTAGTGGAGTAAAAAGTGCTTTTTTTGCCTCTGCACTGTCTGCAGTAGCTGGAGGAGACGTATAAGATAATTGGAAATACTCCAGTATAAGCACATTGGAGGGAGCGGTGGCCGAACGGTTTGCGGAGCGGTCTTGATACCGGAAGGTCGCCAGTTTGTATCCCCGGACCGGCACGTTAAAATTACCACCGCTGAAGTGCCCTTGAGCAAGGCATTGAACCTCAACCATGAAATGTTCTATGAGCAGGGTCTGGCTGTAAACAAGTCCCGAGCTTAGTCCATTCACCCTGGGTAAACAAAGAACTTTGCTTTGCTTTGCTTTTCTTTGCTTTTGCACCTCAATGTTGTTATTAAGTAGGCTACAGTACCAGGGGTGCCCAAAAGGTAGATTGTGATCTACCTGTAGATCACAAAGGCTGTGCAGGTAGATCACATGACATGCCCCTAAAAAATATTTAATTTAAATATAAATATGTATTTATTTTGTCACCTGCCACTTGAAAAAGTGCCTGTCAGACTTTGTTTTCAAGAGTGTTGCACACAGTCATCAGTACTAGCATTGTACAGTTATATATATATATATATATATATATATATATATATATATATATTTTTTTTTAAACCATACCAGTTCAATTTCCTCCCCTCTATTCCTCAAGTGCGCCACTAGGTACAATTTTAAACAATTTTCAGCCATGGGATAATACTGTTCTTTAGTGGGTAGATCTTGTTGAGCTCGTCATTTTGAAATTAGCTCGCAAGTCAAAAAAGTATGGCACCCTGGACTTAGCATATACTAGACAACTTGGTTACCGGTACTTCCCACCACTTTAATGAATCTACAAGCTCACAACGCGTCGGCGTAGCATGTTATGCAGATCGGGTATTTCATGCGCGCGGACCGCGGACACTACGAATTATGAATACGTACGTACCTGCCGCTGTTGCGTCTTTGAAGGGCCACGTATTGATAACAAGAGGTAATAACGCGTGTCCAAATGAAAAGAGTAAAAGAAAAAACAGTGATGTCAACATTTTCACTTCAAGTTAAAGTTATACTGCCATATTCTAGCTGCATGTTCGTCTTCGTTCGGTTTTCATCCAATCAGTGCGAACGAGCCCATCTTCAGCAATCGACCTATTGTGCAGCAAAATAAGCTTATAACAAATACTCTGCACAAAGAAACGAACAACACACACTTTTAGTAATACATACAACACAAACACAACTCTATGACAACACTTCTGACTTCCTTATTTTTGTCACTCAGTGGGCGTTACTGTTAATTAAAGGGACAGTACGTGAAACTACATGGGTGGGCATCATGTCACTGCAGGTCATTCAGTTCATGGTTTCTCAACTATTAGTCTAGTAGCCAGCCCATAGAGCCCCATTGTGAACCCGGACATGTTGAGTACACCAAGGTTTTATGTTAGAAATGTTTAGTATGGATCCCCAGCATGTAGAAACTGCCGGATGCTAACTTTCATATGTAGAGCAATTTTCATAATTGGCATAATATGTGACCATACCAATTACAACCTATAGAAGGCAAAATATTCAAAATGTCATCATGCTTTATGTAGCATGTGACATGTCAAACTAGGGGGTTTTCATGATGCTGAATCCATTCCAAGCATTAGTTTTGGAAGAAAAACACTCATTGGGCTAAAAACGGCCAATGCCGTCATCACAAATTGATGATGTCAGCACATTTGGGCATGGCCGTTTTAAGCCCAATTAGTGTTTTTTTTGCAAAACTAATGCTTGGAATGGATTCAGCATCATGAAAACCCCCTAGTTTGACACATCACATGCTAGATAAAGCATGATGACATTTTTAATATTTTGCCTTCTATAGGTTGTTAATGGTATGGTCACATATTATGCCAATTATGAAAATTGCTCAACATATGCAAGTTAGCATCCGGCAGTTTCTATACATGCTGGGGACCCATACTCAACATTTCTAACATAAAACGTTGGTGTACTCAACATGTCTGGGTTCACTTTTTGGCTACTAGACTATATGGAAATAGTGGGGGAAAAAAAGAAAATCACACCTGTGTGAACTGAGTGGTGCAACAATACTGTGTGTACGTGTGTGAGAGACGCTGTGCAACAGTGCCATCCAGTGGTATTGCTGAGGTGTTTCAGCTGTCCGTGCTCAAACAGAGACATACATGCAGGGACACACATAGCTACTTAATGGAGCGGAGGCACCACTCAAAAAATCAACGAATCCTACATTACTAAATGTATGTTCAGGGACCACATGCAATACCTCCACGGACCACCAGTGGTCAATCGTTAATGTATTATATATTTTAGCAGAGAGGTATCAAAACAAGCGATAGTACAAAAAATGGAATTCCCTTCCAGGCATGCCATATGGCAGTGCATTGACACTACATAACACCTGCTGGTTTTTGGATGTTCCTTTCTCTGTCTCCTGGAATGATGTATTCCAGGGGAGGAGGCAGAATTTGCCCAAGAACAGAAAACGGTTGATAGAATGGGATTGTCTCATTTCATAACCAATATGAACAAAGAGCAGTCCCGGCAGGAGAAGAAACAACAATAGCCTATAACCTTGAGAAGAACATGTCTACTGCTTTTACATTATTCATATGGAAAATACAATTTTCACTTATATTTTATTCATTGGTTTTACCTTAAACAACGACGAGTCGTTCTTTTGACACGGCATCTGATGGAGAGTGAACAGATGAGAGACTGACTGTGTGTCATTACTTTTACCTGTGTTATTGAGTGAAATCGCCCTTGCATGATAACTTCATCAATCCCCAGGGCTGTTTGTGGCAGTAAAGTCATTTCAGAAAGTCCTTCATAGCTGTTTGAAAATGTAAAGACAATGTCACCGTTGGTGTGAGTAAAGCCAAATTTATACTTTGTCATATGACAGTGTCGCACGGCAAAAATAGGCAATCTACAATTAAGCTCACAACAAGCTGCAGATTGGACACATTACGAGCTTGTAGATCTGCCTTTTTTGGCACGCGACACAGTCGTACGAAAGAACATAAATAACAAGGTATAATAGCATCACAAGCCCATCATGTGGACATGTGGGAATTCAGGCCACTACTTTGTGCCATATTATTGTGTGATGGGTGGTATATTTACTGACTGCATAGATAGATGCTGACCAGCTATGTTGCTGCAGGCTGTACAAATAACACACTATCATGGCATTAGCTGCAGAAGTTCAATGTTGATATGTGGTACATAAAACTGACTGCTTCTACACAGATACTTTTCAACCTGTTCATAGACTATTTTTTCCATCACTTTCGAGATGGAGCTAAGAATAGAAATAGGGCGGTAGTTGCTGGGGTCTAATTTTCTCCCTTTCTTGTGCAGGGCGGTTACTTTGGCCAGTTTGAAATCTTGAGCGACCTGTCCCTGTTTGATGGAGATGTTTATTATGTGGGTGATGATTGGGGCTATATAGAGATGGCAGAGTCTCTCAGAAATTTGGAGGAATATTGTCATGGCCAGTGGCCTTGTGGGGTTGAAGGGCACTCCGTTTTTGAAGTACCTCCTCAGTTGTTACCATTGCTAGTGGTCTTTACAAACACCTAGGTTTTCGTAGAAGGTTTTGATGTGCTCTACACCAAAACGCCCAGAGTGGGAGGGCAGTTTGTTAACCAGCGTTGTTGCAATGTTTGTAAAGAAGATGTTTAAGTAGTTGGCTACATCAAGCTTGTCAGTGATGAGGGTGTTGTTCGATTTGATGTTTATGTTTGTAAACTTGGTTTTAAGTTTCTGACCGCAGCTTAGTTGGTTGTTTAGTAGCTTCCAGAGCTCCCAAGGATTGTTTTTGTTTTCCTCGGCTTTATCATTGATACAGTTACTTTTTGCGGATTTGGTCATGGAAGTTACAATGTTTCTTAGCTTGTCAAAGCGCTTGGCTAGCTTGGACTTGCATTTAAGAAGTTCAGAGCATTTTTTGTCTCTGGCTTTCATTGCAGTCAGTATGTCCGAATTCATCCTTGGCTCCGAGCGGGTTTGGACCCTGATGGTTCTCAAAGGAGCCATGTTGTTTAGTACTGATGTAAATTTGGTTTTGAAGCCAAGCCATCAGCCATGCTTCTTCGACTAGTGAGCTCCTGAGCTCATCGGACCAATCCAGATTCTTCAGTTCAAGGTTAAAGGCCTCGCTAGAGTAGGTTTTGAGGTCCCTAGATATGACAGCCGGACTTTAGTTTTAGTTTTTTGCGGGTACAGAAAATCATAAAATTATCGCTAAGCCCGCATACGATAACACCTTTCTAGGAGATTCTGGATTTGTCCGAGGTCAGAATGAGATCAATGACAGTTTGAGTAGAATCATGCACTCTCGTGGGTTTGGTAATTAGCTGACTGACACTATGCAGATCACAGAACCTACTGAATGACTTAAACACAGGTGCTTCCTTACGTTGCATGTCTGTATTATAATCGCCATCAGGATTTTCTCTACACATTCCTCCCCAGCTAAGCACCCCTCAAGTATATCATAGAACCATCATATCAGGATCATAATAAAACAAGATAAAGTTATCTCTCCTGATAACGATACTGATTGATTCAATGTACAGCAGCTGTCGTTTACAGAAACATACTCATATATCATATGGCAACCTTTCTTATCTGGCTTTTGGATTACTAATGCACGCATTTACTTAAAGGGACACTTCACCCCTTTTGCAACCAGATCTTATTTTATGTTTGGGAGACAAACACTTTCCTGGGGTTTTTTATGTGGGTAATATGTGTTTTTAGATATTTCAGTATTTGAAAGTGTCCATGGACTCCCATGATGTCACAGACATTGGGCTCACTTACTTCCTGGACTACATCTAGGACAAATAAAGAGGATAGAGCACGGAGGTGCGGCCCGGTCTCCTGCGGGAGGTTTGCACATGCGCAGTGTAAACAGGAACTGCGATGATGGAGTGTTCCAGCAGAGGTGCTAGATAGAAAGCTCATAACTTGTGATGTAAATAATGAGATCCAGAACAGTTGAGAATTAAACAGCAGTCACCCTTCCCTTTTCAAATGTTTTATATCATCCACAGCACTTGAATGAACAGTATCCGCATGTTCCTTTGTCATTTCACAAAAATTAAAGTTTGACACTAAAGAACATGGAAAATCCACAAAAGAAAATATACAAAAACATTAACATTTAGTAAATGTACTTGTCCTTTATCTTTCAGTCTGTTATACACAACATTTTTTCCACAGTTATGAAATTGATATACTTTTTTAAATAAAAACAAAATCAACTTTGTCCTACTATTCTCTTTTTTTTATATCCTTTTTATTATTTCAGTTCAGGGTGAGCAACTCTCATGCACCTCTAGCACCTCTGCTGGAACACTCCATCATCGCAGTTCCTGTTTACACTGCACATGTGCAAACCTCCCGCAGGAGACCGGGCCGCACCTCCGTGCTCTATCCTCTTTATTTGTCCTAGGACTACATGTTATCTCAGTAAGACAGCCCTCCCCCTATCCACAAGGAGGAGCAGTGAACCAAAGCATTATGGGAATTGTAGTCCAGGAAGGAAGTGAGCCCAGTGTCCATGGACATGGAGTGCATGGACACTTCCAATACTGAAATACCTAAAAACACATTACCCACATAAAAACCCCAGGAAAGTGTTTCTTGTCTCCCAAACATCATTAAAGTAAGATCTGGTTGCAAAAGGGGTGAAGTGACTTTAATCTTTCGGCCAAAATATAAAAAATATAGACCCTCCAGAAAGATCCTTGATTATGCGTGCTAAAATACTTGATTATGCGTTCTAAAAGTTGCAAAATATGCAGAAAGTTGCAAAATACGCGAGAAGTTGTGCAATATGCTGAAAAATGCGAAAAACTGCGATCACATAATCCCATTTTCCTGGAGGGTCTAAAAATAAACGCTCCCGATGTGTGTGGACCTTTTAAGTTGACTAGCTCTTTTCTTAACTGTAAAGAGCTGGCTGATTAGCAGACGTAACATATCAGATACAGGTGATTGTATTCCTGCTGGGCATTGCTGCCTGACGCACCTCCTCCAGTGCCTTTTGAACAGGTGTGCTGTGACACCTCACTGAACACCTGTGGGCCTAAACGGGTCATCAGCTGGGGACCACCATTCATCAACGTTTCGCTCCTTTAACCCCAGTACGTCTCATGGTGGCGGAGCGATGGCAGGGATCTCTCCCTGCCACCCCCTGCTGATGCCCTAGGTGTTCCCCCAACTCTTATGCTTCCTCCTTAGCTACAGCCAGAAGCTGCCTTTCTCCGCCTCCTCAGCCAGCTCTTTCATGGCTTTCCGATGCCCCGCTCCTGTGCATCCCATGTCGCGGAGTAGGCGAGCAGTTGAGGAACCTACGAAGCCCCTACACCCCACTTCCACAGGGCAGATAACAGCTTTCCAGCCAGCCTCCCTGCACTCTGCCGCCAGGTCTGAGTACTTGGCTCGCTTCCGCTCATAAGCAGCCTCCAAACCTCCCTCCCATGGGACAGTGAGTTCGACCAGAAGGACTGTCTTGCAAGCCTCTGACCACATGACTAGGTCTGGCCGCAGCGATGTTTCCACGATCTCCCTGGGGAACTGGAGCTGCTTCCCCAGGTCGACCCTCATGGTCCACTCATTTCCCGGTGAGAGGAGTCTTGCAGTATCTCTCTGGCGGGAGGGTTTGACACCCTCTCCAGCCCTCGCAAACTGGATGGGATGTCTGCCTGGAGCGGAAGGTCTGCTGTTTGCTTCCTTTCTGCATGACTCTGACACCTCTGCCAGCTTTTTCAGAAATTGGTCGTGTCGCCATCTGTAGGTCTTGGGACAGCACTGTCCTGCAGCCCGACAGGATGTGCTGGAGGCTTGCGTTGATGGTGTTGGAAAGGGGACAGGTCTCTTCGGCACCAAACCATTGGTGGATGTTTCGGGGACAAGGCAAGGTGTCATATGTTGCTCTGATCAGGAAGCTGAGCCTAGCTTGGGGGATCTTCCACAGGTCAGACCATGACATGGATCTGTCTGTGAGGCCTTCCCATGACGTCCAACGTCCTTGCTGGCCCTGGGACACCGCTTTGATGTTCCTGCTCAGTTCTTGCCACTTCTGCCACCATCATGGCTCTTCGGTCTTCTTTGGAAGCCTTTGACCAGAACAAGGGAGTGCCGTCCCTCCCAAGGCCTGCTCGACCCTCCTGGACTCTGCCAACCACCTTGCGGTGCTTCAGCCTGCCGATTGCCATGTCGACCTCTTCTTGGGCTTTCCACTTTCTTCCTGTTCTTATCTGGGTGCCCGCTGCTCTCACCAGAGCAGCGGGCATGAAAACTGTGACAGCTCTTTGCCACTCTGAAGGGATGACTTGGTTTTTCCAAGCCACTTTCAGCAGGTTCCAGAGGTATCTCAAGACCCCTGGGCAGTACTTGTACAGCTTGTATGGTATCCCGTTAGGGCCTGGGGCCGAGGCTGCTCTTGCCTACCGGAACACTTCTGCTACCTCGCTGAGTTTGGGGAGGGCAACATTAAAGAGGACGGCTAATGGAGCTGGGCGAGGAACATAACCAGGGGATCCCAGCGGAGTTGACTTCGCTGGGTCACTGTACTGCTCCTTGATGTGATTCTCCAGCTCAGATTTGGTAATCTCCAGTTTTACGCTTCTCTTGTCCTCTAGCAGCTGTCTCGCATGCTTGAAGGGGTTTTTGAAGAAATTGCTCCTCTCTTTCTCCTTCCGCCTTCTGCGTTTGCGAATGCGCTCTGCCCTCCGTAGGCCGGCAAGATTTTTCCTCACCTCATCCCACAGTGGCTTCAGGCCCTCCTTCTCCTCTTTGCTTCTCTTCCTCCACTGTTTTCGGAGTTGACGCCGCCTCTTCACCAACTGCTCGATCTCTCTCTCCCTCCTTCCCTTCTGCATTGGGCAAGATCTCCGCTTTTCAGCAGTCACTCAAAATCTGCCTCTGCATTCCTCATACAGAATGTCTCCAATGCGTTTCAGCTTGGTTTCCACCTGGCCATGCAGTGAATGCTCCAGAATAAGGCTGAGGTCCTTGTCGAGCTTCTGCCAGACCGCAACTTCGTTTGCTTTAGGCCATTTGACCAGCTGCCTCCTTCCAGGTTCTTTCCTCTCTGTTCTCTGGCTTTGCTCCTGGTTGTTGGGGTTGCTTTGTGTTCTGTGTGTGTCTTCACCAGTGCCACTCTCAGAGGCATTGGTGTCCACCGAGGGCCCTCCTGTGTCCTCCACCTGCCTTTCTTCAGCAACGGTGGATCCCTCAGCGTTGTGGTTTGCGACCTGGCTTTGGGTTCCTCTTGTCTGACCTGCGGTTGCAGTGCAATGTTGCTGATGGCCTCCCTCTTCGCACTTTTTCCTTCCCTGGTGGATCCGCAAACCTCTGAAAGTGGTCACCTTCTCCCACCCACACCTGCATCTTCTCATGATCCAAGAATCTTTGTCTGTGTCCGTTCCAGTCGTTACCAAGAAATCCGTCAGTTTTGGCCCTTCTTCCATCCCGCCTCTCGGAGGGCCATCGGGTTGTTTTTTCTTATGCCTTTTCGTAGTAAGTTTAGGATGTCCCTTTTATGGGACTAGTGGGTGAGGTAACTAGCCTTTCACTCCCGGTGCAGACTTTCCTGCAGTCATCCAGTCTTTCCTGGTTGTCTTCCAGACTTCCCTGGATGCCAACTGCCCTTTCACAGTAGTCACTGGATGCCTCCAGATTGAACATATCAAATACAGCCAGGTGATGGTATTCCTGCTGGGCATTGCTGCCTGACGCACCTCCTCCAGTGCCTTTTGAACAGGTGTGCTGTGACACCTCACTGAACACCTCTGTGGGCCTAAACGGGTCATCAGCTGGGGACCACCATTCATCAACGTTTTGCTCCTTTAACCCCAGTACGTCTCATGGTGGCGGAGTGATGGCAGGGATCTCTCCCTGCCACCCCCTGCTGATGCCCTAGGTGTTTGTCCCCCAACTCTTATGCTTCCTCCTTAGCCACAGCCAGAAGCTGCCTTTCTCCGCCTCCTCAGCCAGCTCTTTCATGGCTTTCCGATGCCCCGGTCCTGTGCATCCCATGTCGCGGAGTAGGCGAGCAGTTGAGGAACCTACGAAGCCCCTACACCCCACTTCCACAGGGCAGATAACAGCTTTCCAGCCAGCCTCCCTGCACTCTGCCACCAGGTCTGAGTACTTGGCTCGCTTCCGCTCATAAGCAGCCTCCAAACCTCCCTCCCATGGGACAGTGAGTTCGACCAGAAGGACTGTCTTGCAAGCCTCTGACCACATGACTAGATTTGGCCACAGCGATGTTTCCACGATCTCCCTGGGGAACTGGAGCTGCTTCCCCAGGTCGACCCTCATGGTCCACTCATTTCCCGGTGAGAGGAGTCTTGCAATATCGCTCTGGCGGGAGGGTTTGACACCCTCTCCAGCCCTCGCAAACTGGATGGGATGTCTGCCTGGAGCGGAAGGTCTGCTGTTTGCTTCCTTTCTGCATGACTCTGACACCTGCCAGCTTTTTCAGAACTTGGTCGTGTCGCCATCTGTAGCGGCCTTGGTACAGCGCTGTCCTGCAGCCCGACAGGATGTGCTGGAGGCTTGCGTTTATGGTGTTGCAAAGGGGACAGGTCTCTTCGGCACCAAACCATTGGTGGATGTTTCGGGGACAAGGCAAGGTGTCATATGTTGGGGGATCTTCCACAGGTCAGACCATAACATGGATCTGTCTGTGAGGCCTTCGGTCTTCTTTGGAAGCTTGACCAGAACAAGGGAGTGTCGCCCCTCCCAAGGCCTGCTCGACTCTCCTGGACTCTGCCAACCACCTCGCGGTGCTTCAGTCTGCCGAACATATTTTAGTTGAGTTGTAGCCATGGTTTCATTTTGTTCTAATTTTAGTTGTCTTTTACATTGAAAATTGTATGAATGTTTATTATCAATTTCTATTAAATTAAGGTCAGTCCACACCAATGATTCACAACGCAACTCTTTGTATAAATGTGTTTATTATCAATTCGATTTGATTTTCCATAATAACTTTCTCTGCTCAACCAATATTTGGCAATCTTTTTACATACACACACTTCAAATGACTTAATGACTTAATGCTTTCTTAATGAGTTTATCTTTGGAATACCACCTCAATTTCGAAAATTCAGCCAGTTGAGCCAATTCAATCCCTGATCCCTGAACACAAATAAACTACAATAAACAACCACTGAGACCTCAGGAGACTTAATTATTTCCATGTTTAGAATAATTGTCAATTGGGCCTGTTTGCCGCGACAATATTGTCGTAAACAGATGGTCTGCTTTTGTTCAGAGATCTCCCTGCAAAAGAGTGAAAAAGTTCAGATAGAGGGATGTATGGGTTTGTTGGAAGGCACTCAACGTTTCAAAGGAAAGCTATGTGTAAAATGGCAGGTATACAGTAATCGCAGCTGTTGGACAAGAACAAGAAAAAATAAAGTGCTTGGTGGCTGGCACAGGAAGAAGTATGTGTGCAACTGATCCATCTTCAAGAGGAAGCTCAACCCAAATGGGTTGATGATGTTCACCGGATTGAAAGTATTTAAAAAAATGTCTGGTTACAAAAATAGAGATACTGTAGGCCTTATCCCAAATTCATTCCCTTAAAAACATTGCCAAAAAACTTTGCTAGTTGCTAAAATATTTGTTTGACAAAAACTTCTGGGAACTCAGATTACCAAACTCCTCCTGACATCAAACGTTCATCCCCTGGGTCACGGAAGTAATTTATTTCTATATGGAGAATGACACGGGGTCATCGTAGAATCGTCTTATATAAGAATAGTGATGCAAAAATAAACACATTGTCCCAATGCTACTGTCAGGGAGGTGGCTCTGCATCGTTTACGATAGACAGTCGCTGATATTTGGTAACATTAATGTTTTCTTGCCAACAGTCGATGCTTCATATCCATAAGTCAAACCGCTGTGCTAATTTGTTTAATTTTGGTGCACAGTTCTTTAAGATGTGTGATATTAAACATGTCTATGGGAATTCAGAATGGCGGAAGTACCATGACCCAGGTAGATGCGTAAATTATGTCAGACTTTGTGCTCTATTCGTTTTTAATAATACTATTTTCACTTGTGAACTGTCTCCAATTGCAGAGATACGCTTTAGCAGCATGATCAAATACATGAATTTAGTCACTTTCTCACTATTCACTATGTGCTTGCTATACTGTACAGAAAGTCAAATCACTTGTTTACAGGAAGTTTATTAACTTCCTGTTAGGAAGTTGCAAGGGTTTATGAGTGTGTAGGACATGCAAAAAAACAAACAAAAGGAAAACATCCTTATAATCCATATACAATAATAATGAAAACTCACCATTCAGGCTGACATTTAGACAAGGAAAACCAAAACTCTCCGGATAACGGACCGCCTGAAGCCCACCCCTACTGTATGGATAACGGACAGCCTGAAGCCCACCCCTACTGTATGTTGTACTTGCCAGTCGTTGCAGGAATTACCACGGCGGGCCTCCAAGCTCCAACAAGAGGCTGCTACCATCAACCTAATCTCTCAAGATTCCGAGCTGCGCTACCGAATCCGTTGGCAGGGACATTCAGAATGTGTATAGTATACATTGTCATTGGGAAGCGGTGGGCCCATTTACCATTTTATTGTCGTTAGTTGGAAAGATAACATAGGCACCCCACCGGAAGAGGAGGGCCTAAGGCGGAGCAAACAGGCAACATCCTGCTATCCACATCTGAGGCAAATTCAGATGAAAACAGGACACTGTTTTTTGCTGATGGGTTCCCAGATTGCCATCAATCTTGCTAGGTTGATACAAGATACAAGACTGGCACATGACATTTTTCATGCTGCTCATCCCACAAAATGCACAAATACATGTTCCCTAGAAATAGGGCACCATTTAAAAGCGAAATAAACAGGCTTTCCAGCGGTATAAAAGTTATTGCTATTCTGGAACCTGAGTACGTGTATGTGTACGCATCACCAGATAGCACAAACACTCGTCTTCTTCATAAATGTCCGTTTAATAAAGAATAAAAGTGTGAAACTGTAAATACAGAAAAAGAAGCATGTCAAAATCTTATCTGACAAACATGAAATGCAATGTACTAAGACAGCAATGCAAATACACAGATTCATTTATCTGACATCAATAAGCTGCAAATGTTTTTACTCTAACAAAGCATGATGAAATAAACTTGCATGAATTGTCTCTTTACAAAGTTAAACATACACAAAACACCAACAAGTACTCACAAACAAAGCTTCTGTGAGGTCCAAACACAGTCAGTGTGAGTGTAGATGTGTGTAGAGGGTGTGAATGCAGAGCAGTCCTTTTTTCCCCTCTAAACTGACAAGGTATGGTTTACTAACCCTTGATTAGTACTAAAGGTGCAGCTAATGCACTCTTGATTGACCTGAGGTAACCTCTAATAATCAAAGACACAGAAAATAAGGTTACATTCCCTTGTCAGCCTGTAGAAGGCGCTAAAACATGGCAAATAAAGGCATGTAACATAACACTCCCCGTCTGGGATTGAATGCAATACCACTATTAAAGACAAAAATCACATACACAGTCTATGTAATCTTAAGGAGACAAGAGCATCACAATCTCAGTAATGGGGCGGAGGAAAGTCTTGGGGGTCCCTCCTCTTGTGACCTTGAGCTCCAACTTCCGGACCTTTCCGTCGTTTCCAGGGAAGACTTTTGTGACTAAAGCCATGGGCCAATGGTTTCTCTCAACCTGACTGTCACGAAGAAGCACTAAATCTCCTTCTTTGATGTTGGGTTGGCTCTTCTGCCACTTAGAACGTTCCTGTAGTGTACAGAGGTACTCGCGCCTCCACCTCTCCCAAAAGGTGTTGGCCAAGTGTTGGACCCTTCTCCATTGTTGGCGGTGTAGATCGGCATCGACAAAACACCCTGGAGGAGGAGGACTGCAAACCTTCTGAGTAAGGATCATGTTCGGAGTAAGAAGAGATGGAGCATTCGCATCTGTGGAGATGGTTGTCAGAGGCCTGGCGTTAATTATGGCAGAAACCTCTGCCATGAGAGTGGACAGTACCTCGTGGTTTAGGTGAGACGTTTGAACCTGAGAGAGCATGGAATCTAGAATCCTCCTGGAGACCCCAATCATCCTCTCCCACACGCCACCCATATGGGATGAATGGGGTGGATTGAAGATCCATGTGCAACCTTCTTCACTGAGGAACTTGGAGACATTGGGCTCCTTGTCATCTTGAAGGAGTACCTTCAGCTCTTTGCAGGCTCCCTTGAAATTCGTGCCACAGTCAGAGCGGATCAGCTTCACGGGACCCCGGATGGCAATGAATCGCCGAAGTGCATTTATGAAGCTTGATGTGTCCATGGCCTCAATGAGCTCTATGTGAACAGCGCGCACGCTGAGGCAGGTAAAAATCACTGCCCATCGTTTGCTGTTGGCAGCTCCTCCGCGGGTGCGTCTAGTAGTGATGCTCCACGGGCCAAACACATCAATGCCCACGTTGGTGAAAGGCGGTTCTGTGCTTAGCCGATCTGGTGGGAGGTCGGCCATCTTTTGCTCGGCTGTCCTACCTCGGAGCTTGTTACATACTACACACTTGTGCAGAAGTGTCGAGATGCATCTTTTGGCTCCAACCATCCAGATGCCATCCAAGCGTATGGCTCCCTCTGTGAAGACCCGGCCTTGGTGCTGAACTCTCTCATGATAGTAGTTGATGAGTAGAGTGCCGATGTGACTGCGACCAAAGACGATGAGAGGGTGCTTCTCTTCGGCTGTGAGAGTTGAGTGACGAAGGCGGCCCCCGATTCTCAAGAGTCCGTCATCATCAAGGACAGGATCCAGCTTCCTTAGTGGACTGTTCTTCGGGATGTCCATCCCTTGCTTCAGACGAGACATCTCTGTCTTATAAGCCTCACTTTGAGCGCATCGAATGATTATCTGTTTTGCTTTTAGCAAATTGTCTGGTGTGTGAGCTTTGGAACATTGATGCCAGCTTTTGCATGTGGAACTCTGGTTTGTAGTCTTGTCTTTGATGGTCTCTGCAACGTGAATCAGAGTGGCTATAGCTCTGATGAGAGACTGCCATGTTGAAAACCTCTCAAATCGCTGACAGCCCAGGTTTGTGTCGGTACATGCCGTGAGGTTTGCACGAACTTCTGTATCAGACTCTGGGTCCATGAGGGCATACGTGGTTTCCACGACAACAGCATTTGTGGGTTGCAGCAGGAACTTGGGTCCGGTTAGCCAGGTGGTGCTCGAGAGCAGTTCTGCAGATATAGACCTGGTAGCTATGTCTGCCGGATTCAGGCTGGTGGGTACGTAGTTCCATTGTTCAGGGCTCGAGAACCTCCTGATGCGTTCTACCCTGTTACTGACATACACGTAGAACCTGCGGATAACATTGTGGATGTAACCCAATACGACTTTGCTGTCAGTGTAAAACCTTATGTCGTCTAGCTTGACATCCAGTTCTCTTGACACCAGTTCTGCAATCTCAACTGCTAGGACGGCAGCTCCTAGCTCGAGCCGGGGGATGGTATGGACTGACATAGGAGCCAGCTTGGCCTTTCCCATGACAAATCCTACGTGGATGCCACTGTCATCGAACACCCTCAGATATGCAACTGCGGCGATGGCTTTTACAGAGGCGTCTGAGAAGACGTGCAGCTCCACGCGCTGGGCGTTAGAGATGGATGTGCTTGTGTAGCAACGAGAAGTCTCAAAGTGTTCAAGGGCTCGTAGTGACTCTCTCCAAGCAATCCACTCTGCTTCCTTGTTGGCTGGAAGGGGCTCATCCCAGTCAATGGTATCGTGGGTGAGTTCTCTCAGAATTAACTTTCCTTGAATGGAGATCGGCGCCACTAGGCCAAGTGGATCGAACAAACTGTTCACTGTAGAAAGCACACCCCTGCGTGTAAAGGGCTTTTTATCGCTTGCGACGCGGAAGGTGAATGTATCTTTGCTCAGGTCCCAGTTCAAGCCTAGACTGCGCTGCACCGGAGGAGGCTCTTTGTCTAGGTCGAGATCCTTCAAGTCCTTTGCATACTCAGAAGATGGAAATGCTTGCATGACCGCAAGACAGTTTGATGCAATCTTGTGGAGGCGTAAGTTGGACATGGCTAGCATTCCTCGAGCTGCTTTGAGTAGGCTGACAATTTCCGATATGGAGGACAGGGATGTGAGACCATCGTCCACATAGAATTCACGATGTATGAACTCCTTTGCTGCATGGCCGAATTCCTCTTCTCCATGTAGAGCAGCTTGCCTGAGGCCATAGGTCGCTACGGCCGGAGATGGGCTGTTTCCAAATACGTGGACACGCATCCGGTATTCGACGACTTCATCCATGGGGTTGTTGTTCTTGAACCATAAGAATCGGAGGAAGTTCCTATGATCTTCCCTCACGATGAAGCTATGGAACATCTGTTCAATGTCCGCAGTAACAGCAATCTGTTCGCGTCTAAAGCGCATCAGAACTCCCAGCAAACTGTTGTTCAGATCGGGTCCGGTCAGCAACACATCATTGAGAGACACTCCAAGATGTTTTGCGCTGGAGTCAAACACGACTCGGATTTGACCTGGTTTGTGGGGGTGATACACTCCGAATGAGGGGAGGTACCAGCACTCTTCTCCCTCTGCCAAGGGTGGAGCCAACTCTGCATGTTCTAGGTCGAAGATCCGTTGCATGAAGCCGACGAAGTGTTGCTTCATCTCAGCCTTCCTTTCAAGGGTACGACAAAGAGAGTTAAAACGACCCAGAGCTTGCTCTCTGTTATTAGGCAGACGTGATCTTGATGTGCGGAAGGGGAGTGGGGCGACCCAGCTGTTTCCTTCATCGATGAACATCTCCCTATCCATTAGCGCGATGAACTGCTTGTCCTCGATAGAGAGAGCAACCTTGTTGTCATCCTCTGTACGTTGGAAGATATTACTTCCTAAGGAGTCATCTTCACTACATGGAGCAGGAACATGAGTGAGCCGTGGGCTTTGCAAGTCATGGGGACTGTGAGACCTCTGATTGTTCACAGTGAACTTCTCTTTCACAGTGAGATGGTTTGTGCAGGGCGCGAAGTAAGAGTGACGTCCGTTCTCGAGAATGTGAGTACGGAACACACTTGCATCCTTGGGTTTGTGAGCTGCGCCTAGACAGGCTTCTCCAACGATGACCCAGCCAAGATCCAAGCGTTGGGCATATGGCGCGTTATTAGGTCCATTGCGTTGGTCTCTCACCTTGTGGACCTGTAGGACGTCACGTCCAAGCAGGAGTAAGATCTGAGCCTCTGGGTCAAGTGGTGGAATGTGCTTTGCAATGGACTGGAGGTGAGTGTGATGCTTTGCTATGTCTGGAGTAGGAATCTCCGACCTGTCTTCAGGGATGTAGTTGCACTCTATGAGAGTCGGGAGATTGATGCTGAGACTTCCATCCAAAGGTTGTGCGACGAAGCTCGTGGCTCTCCTTCCAGACATCTCAGTGATACCGGCACACGTCCGGAGTGTGTAGAGAGCATCTGTGCCCTTGAGGTCAAAGAGGTCAAAGAACTCCGATCTGACGAGAGACCGGTTGCTCTGGTCGTCGAGAATAGCGTAGAGTCTCACCGACCTTTCTGGTTGTCCATTGGGATGCACTGTAATGAGGCATATTTTAGAGCAAGAGCGTGGGGTGTTGTTTTCTCCACAGACTTCTGTACACTTGGAGTTAACAGTAGGAGAAGGCTCAGCCTTCTCCCCGCCATTCTCTGACTCAGGGGTCTGGCCGTTCCATGGAGCTGGTCCAGGGTGAAGAGCTGTTATATGCTTGTCACTGCCGCACTCTTTGCATTGGACAGCGAATTTACAGTCTTTGGCGACGTGTTTGCTTGTAGAACAACATCTAAAACATATGCCAGCTTCTTTGAGAAACGCCTTGCGTTCTTCGATGGCCATGGATCTGAAGCCTCTACAGTATTTGAGGGGGTGAGGCCTTTTATGGATCGGGCATTGCTTATTGACATCCGGTCTAGCACTGGGAGTCTCTGAAGTGTCGGATCCAGACGTAGAAGAGACCTCAGTCTTGTGCGAGGTGACTAGGTTTCTGGTGCTACTCATCTTCGCTGTGTTGTCTGGTTTCACAGATGTAGCAGCTGAAGAAAAGAGAGTGAAACTTGGGTCGTTACGGATGTAGGCCTCTCTGGAAACGAAGTCTGCAAAGAAGGTGAAAGGTGGAAATTGTGCATGATAGTGTAGCTTGTAATCACTTCCTTTTGAGATCCATTTTTCCTGAAGGTAGAATGGCAACTTCTCCACAATGGGATTCAAGCCTTTAGCGGTGTCCAGGTACGTCAGCCCTGGTAGGTTGCCAATGTACCCAGCTGAAGCTATCTCCTGTAGCAGGTCACCAAGCTCTCTAAGCTTCTGGGGATCCTTATTAGTGATCTTTGGAAAACTCTCCACTCTGTCTAAGAAGGCCTTCTCAACCATCTCTGGTGACCCGTAACACTCCTGAAGACGAGACCATGCCTTTCTCAGGCCTAGAACTGGGTCGTTGACGTGGACGGCTCGAATCCTCTTGACGTGTGCTGACGACTGTGGGCCTAACCACTTAGTTAGCAGATCGAGCTCTTCGCTGCTGGTGAGTCCTGTTCCTTGAAGGGAGTTCAAGAAGCTTGACTTCCACGCCCTGTAACCTTCAGGACAGTCGTCAAACTTGGTGAGGCTGGAGCTCAGCAGTTCACGTCGAGCAAGGAATTTAGCGATGTCAGCAAACCCTGTATGGTCGCCAGAGTGAGTATGAGTAGCTTGTTCATTGTGAGTGGAATAGAGTGGCGTCGCTTGCTGGCTAGGTGAGCTTTGTGGTCGAGTGCTGTTGAAGCGACTGTGGGCAAAGTCTGCAGTAGCACTGTTGGTTGCAGCAGAGCTGTGTTGCCGAGTGGCACTGTTGAATGCAGCGGAGCTGTGTTGTTGAGAGGCACTGTTGAATGCAGCGGAGCTGTGTTGTTGAGAGGCACTGTTGAATGCAGCGGAGCTGTGTTGTTGAGGGGCACTGTTGAATGCAGCGGAGCTGTGTTGTTGAGAGGCATTGTTGAATGCAGCGGAGCTGTGTTGTTGAGGGGCACTGTTGAATGCAACAGAGCTGTGTTGTTGAGGGGCACTGTCGACCACAGCATTTTGTTGCTGAGGCTCAAGATGCACATGATCACGTTTATTCTCTGAAAATACTTTATGTTCAGCGGATGCTTTAGAATGACATTCAACGTACTCACTGGTGCGTTCTTGTGCGGATTGGGAAGGAAGTGAAGAGATGTCTGATGATCTGGAGCCTCTGGAGCGTCTGGAGGATCTCTCCAATTCCTCAAGAGCTTCAGCCTCCGCTTCTGCTGCTGCAATGTCTTCGTTTAGGTTCAGGCTATTAAGATCAGCATCTATCCGAGCCTTTTCCAATAAGAGTTTGTTTGCTTGCTCAACATAAGCTGTGCGGGCACGTGCGGCCAACACTTTAGCCCTTGCTTTAGCTGCTGCCACGGTGGCTGAAGATTTGCTTGAGCGTGAGCTTGACTTGCTGGCTACTGACCTTGTAACAAGTGTCTCGTTTGCTCCAGGAGCTGTGTGCTGTTCCTCTGTGCGTGGAGTAGCATCCATCTTGTAGCTTGGGTTGAGCTGGCAGGACTAATGAAGAGTAGTTCTCTTGATAGCGAGGATGACTGGCGTGTAGACCCCGCTGAGATGCTGTTTTTTCACTATTCTGGAACCTGAGTACGTGTATGTGTACGCATCACCAGATAGCACAAACACTCGTCTTCTTCATAAATGTCCGTTTAATAAAGAATAAAAGTGTGAAACTGTAAATACAGAAAAAGAAGCATGTCAAAATCTTATCTGACAAACATGAAATGCAATGTACTAAGACAGCAATGCAAATACACAGATTCATTTATCTGACATCAATAAGCTGCAAATGTTTTTACTCTAACAAAGCATGATGAAATAAACTTGCATGAATTGTCTCTTTACAAAGTTAAACATACACAAAACACCAACAAGTACTCACAAACAAAGCTTCTGTGAGGTCCAAACACAGTCAGTGTGAGTGTAGATGTGTGTAGAGGGTGTGAATGCAGAGCAGTCCTTTTTTCCCCTCTAAACTGACAAGGTATGGTTTACTAACCCTTGATTAGTACTAAAGGTGCAGCTAATGCACTCTTGATTGACCTGAGGTAACCTCTAATAATCAAAGACACAGAAAATAAGGTTACATTCCCTTGTCAGCCTGTAGAAGGCGCTAAAACATGGCAAATAAAGGCATGTAACATAACAATTGCCAAGAAACATTGTTATAATAAATAGAGCATTAATCTACTAAACACATTTCTGCTAGTTATTAGTCCAAAAATCACACCCGTGTGAACTGAGTGGTGTAAGGTATTATATAGCCTGATCAGCTCTGACGTAATGAAATCAGCTCTGACGTAATGAAATCACACCCGGGTGAACTGGGTGACCGTAGCAACCATGCTCATTTTTTGCACACAGACTAACAAAGCCAGTTGTAGGAGTGGTTTACACCACTCAAAAAAACAGAACCCATGGAGGCGAGGCTTGGTTGTCTAGCCTGAAAATTATTGGCACTCTAGAACTGGTTCCATTCTAGATTCTTGGAAACTTCCGAACCAACTTTTTGGGTTCTGAACCAATTCATTTTCAGTGGAACTGTACTGGTTCAATATTAGGCGGGAAAAAACGGAACCGGTTCAACCCTGGTGGAAAAGGGGCCTTTGTGGTCTACCGGGGAACGATGAGTCTGTGGCTGAATGTGCTTCTCATCCCCACTAGCAATGATAGACACACACACACCTACAACATGTCCTATTCAATGTTTTAATTTTTTCCTTTTGGTGGAAGCTTGCCAAACAGACTGAGGGTCAAGCTGGATTTCAAACAAATTCAATACGTGCATGCTATTTGAACAATATGGGCAGCAGTGGTGGAGGAGGTTGTGTGTCCATCTTGGAATCGAACGTTCCCAGTTCAAACCCCAGCTTCTCCTGGCTGTGTTGTGGAAGTGTGCTTGAGCAAGATACTTCTAACTGCTCCCAAAGAGCAGGTTTGCACCTTGCATGGTTTCTCCCACCATCTGTGTTGAATGGGCAAATGTAACACATTGCAAAGCGCTATAGAAATTAACCATTTACCTTTTCCCAACAACAGCACCCAGGTGAATGGCATGTGACTTGGGGAAATTCAGTGTGAAGTAGAATTATATTGTATAGAATTTATGGTTGACTGTTTAGCTCTGTTTTCGTCTTGCCTAGATAATCCATGTTGCAGTGTAATGATATCTAACTGTTTCTCTATTTGACAGCTTTATTGTTAGTGCCATATCATATTAACATCACGCCCTTCAAAATCCTGGAGAAATGGACTTCATATCCGAGTCTGTGCCTCCTTCTGACATACGTTTATGTAGAAATGTTCTATGGACTGACCATTTTCTATACAACTGAAATGGGAACAAAACAAGTACAACTATTGTAAAAGTGTTAATTTAACTCTGAGAGGTCACAGACGTGTAGAATAAACTGCAGTGCTCCTTATGGATTATGATGAAAAGCATACAGTATAATGTAACCCTCCTCTTAGCAATAGTCGGCGTTAACAATAAAGTTATGTCACTTGGCCCAGACATGGTTATAATGTTTCAGGTACTTTCTCTGGCACACAGCCGTTTTGAGACAATCAGGTGTAGCGTGTTTTGTGAGGATATGAAAATGGCACTGGGGAGTGTTCATTGTTACTCATTTGTCTGATTTTCATTTTACTTAAAAGTGGTATAGTACATTTCCTAGAAATCAATTATAATGAAAAGTAAAATAATAATAATTATTATTATATCTGAGGAAATAGTTAACCAAAGTCAACTTTGGAAACAAAGTTGCCATTGTGACAAAACTCCATAGTGGTATAATACTTCTCTGTTCACTTGAAATAACTACTGTAGTGCATATAATGATCAAGCTTCAAAACCAAGGTCACCAACATTACAAGCATGCAGCCAGTAATAACGAGTACAATTAACTTGATAATATTCCTGTAATTCTAGAAGGAAAAAGACAAGAGCAATGAAGAGTTAATGAAGGGAATCCAAGTAATTCATTCACAATGTAATTTAGCATCTGCTCCAGTGGATGGGGCTGAAGCATTAACCTCACACTGCTGGAACTTGGACACAATCTGTCAGATGTTACAGCCATAGACCTGAATTTAAACTCTGTTGTGGAAGCTGTTTTGTTCCGTTTTTTAAGTCGAAGACAAATGCATTTCCAGTATACCAAATACAATAGACCTTTCACAGCAACAATATTATAATAAAATGGCAGGTAAACACTGCTCCAACTGAACCTTTTAGTGTCATTGTTGTTTTGTTTTTTTGTTTTCTAAGCAAAGTTTATTCAAAGAGTATACATGACATTGTATTCAAATTTTCCAAAATGATACAACCCTTTGGTTTTATATTTTCCTTTTGCAACTCCTTCCACCCTTCCACAACCCTCCCCATCCACCCACCATCCTTCCCCACAAGGACAGACATACAAACAACAAATTATATGATTGTAATCGGCTTACATTGTTATTAGTGGTTGCCATTGTTAAAACCTGTCTACCCTACTATATTACATGTCAAAATGTGTGCTTTTAAAAGAGTTGTGGGGTTAAAGCAAGGTCTCCAGCACATGGTACCAACTACAATACAGTACTTCATAAAGGCACATCCTGAAATGACTTCAAACGACTTGTGATGTCTTAAAGGACTTATAAAATGTGTCATAGAATTCCAGGTATTACCCCAGAGATTCTAACTCCTCTTAGGAAGAGCTACTTTCTCTGATGTGTCTTTTCTGTTCCTCTCTGCTCCACCGTTAAGACTGTATGAGGAGACATTTCAATGAGTCACTGGTGAACTGATTATTCAAAATGTTAATTTATTAAGTTTAACTTGAATAAGTTGCAGCATTTGTTTAACTATAATTTCTGGGAAGCTTTTATGCTTGATACTGGATGTGGTGTGACTGATTTTCTTTTCCTGTCACTGTATAAAATCACACCCGTGTGAAGTGAGTGGTGCAACTCCCGGGGCAGGGGGGTTCTAGACCCACAGGAACGCACCCAGGGTGCCGCCGCGTCCGAAACGGTAGAGAAATGACAGAGTTACCGTGTGGGGGTCCCCGGGGAGTCCTTGGAACATACAGACCCCCAGGAACACGCCCAGGGGGCCAGGCTGGTTCCGGCGAGCCGCCCCGCGTCCGAAATGGTTGAGAAATGTCAGTTACCATGTGGGGGTCCCTCTACTGTACTGTACTGTACTGTCACTGTACTGTACTGGCACACCCGAAATCATCATATATACAGTTAATATGTGCGTGTGTGTGTTGTGAACAGGTGGTGAAAAACAACCATGCTGTTTTGAGTGTTAATTGCAACCGCAGGTCACATTTATAGATCATTAGATCAGCATATGGGATGTCAGAACAGGTCAGCTCCATATATGGAGATCTAAGGGTGGCAGCGGTGGCAGTGTCTTGAGTGTACAGGGTTTGATGAGGGCCCAGGTAGGGCCAGGCCTTGATTTTCGGGACTGTTGAGAACTCTAGCTTTCGCCGGCTACCGGGCACGGCTGCACTAATAACTTTGGGCCAGGCCCGTCTAGAGTTTGAATGGACAGGTATCAGTCAAAAGGGAGACATCGAAGACGATGGGGGAGGATCAACATATGGAAGACCAGAACAGGTCAGCTCCATATATATGGAGATCTAAGGGTTTGAGGTGAGATGTAGAGTCACTGGCCAATATTGATGACATCAGGGATCTCAATATATGGGCTTAATATTGAAGACATCACGTGATGTGACGAGGCATGACCATATATGGGGCGTGACCAACTGACTGGCGGGAAATGCACTATATCATAATTATGATGCTGAAGGGCAGGCAAAGTTGAGGCTAACAAACTCACTAATAGACTACTCATGAAGAATGTTTGCAAATTGCAAATATTGTGACTGGATTCCTTAAGGATTTTCAACAAAAGGTTAATTAGAATCAAGCAATTGGAAAGTACAATCATTTTAAATTAGGGGAAGAGAAGCATGTTTTTGTTTTTTATGTCAATCAACGTGGAAAAAGTAAAATAGATTTTTATGAGTCTAATAAACCACTAGCTGACTTACAAGGTCACAATGTGTCACATGTATTATATTTTTCTTGCCTATGACAAGGACACAATTATTTTATTAAAATCGATTATCATTTTTAATAATCAATTATTTCAATTCACTATTGCATCCCCATATTTAAATTGCTTTTTGACAAGATTTTTGTCTCCTTTCCTGTTTGTTTCTCTTGTTCCTTTTACCTTTGGATTGAGATGGACAACATTACAAGCTGGATCTGTATGTGTATTTAACTCACAAGGCTCACAAGGCTCAGATCAGGGTCTCGGTCGCATGGATTTGATTCAATGCAGTATTTCTCACCCAGTGAGTCACAACAAGCCAAGGTTTGTTTGCTGCCCTGCCGGTGTTGTTCTGCCAGGGCAGAGTGCATGTTTCCATTAAATAAACATCCTGGCAGACATTTAAGTCCGTAATAAGCCCATGGAGAGAAAAGAAAACTCACGCTGTGTAGAGATGGAAACCTTTCCTAAATCCTACAGCATGTCTTGGCAACCAAAAAAAGCCTCTAGCAGCCTCTCTTCAGCTGATGCAGTGCATACTAGTACAGTATGTCTCACACTGTAGTGTCGACATGGTAACAGCAGCTCTTTGACTGGATACTTATGGAGCAATTTGTCAGAAATCCTGACAACCTCGACTTGACTTGAAATATTGCACTAGAACGCTGTGTCAGTCCAGCCCTTTAAAATGAACCGCTGTTGAAGGCCAGAGAGCATTTCAGACCTTTACCTGGGGGAATGGACTCGTATCAAATTCAGTTTGTCAGTGCTATTCCACAGTGAACTGGATCAAGATGATATGTTTCTCTTTGACAGCGTAGGACTAGGTTATATCTCAGTGTCAACTGGCAACATAATAGTCAGACGAATACATTTTTCATGCTACAGTATATCTGACAATTACCATGACAATTGTGTGATATTATTTAAAATCATTTGAATGTGACATTGTGACAAGTATATGATGGCCTGATCTGCTCAACACCCCTTTTCACAGTATAGCTTCAGAAATGTGTGTTGCTTTGGGCTTTTATGTAATTGATGGTTTCTGGATGAACCAGGATGGTTTCTATGTTTAATGGACTTGCCTTCATTATGCTGTAGCTGTTTTCAAGGTTTAAGGTTGTACTTCATTGTTACATCTTGTGTACAGGTACATAAGAGTAAAACTTATTTTTGTTTGGCTTCCTTCAGACAATGCAGCAGCATAGATAGCCAGCGTAACATTCAAAACAAGAAAAACACAGCAAGCACAGCAAACAAAGAATAAAGAGTGCAAGAAAGAGCAATCAAAGAGTAAAAAAATCACACCCGTGTGAACTGAGTGGTGTAAGGTTTTATATAGCATGATCAGCTGTGGTCTGACGTAATGTCTGACGTTAAAGATCTTTGGCTAGGTAGACTCGTCTTCTGATGTGATGATTTGTGACCATGAAGTTGATTCAGCTGGAGTTTTTGTCCGATGTGAGGTATTATATAAGGTAAGGTATTATATACCCTGATCAGCTCTGATCTGACGTAATGAAATCACACCTGGATGTGATTTCACAACTGGCTTTTTTTGTGCAGAGAAAATGACCACGGTTGCTACGGTCATCCAGTTCACCCGGGTGTGATTTAATTACGTCAGAAATTATTTTGAACATAGCAACCATGGTAATTTTTTTATGCACACAAAAGCCAGTTGTAGGAGTGGTTTACACCACTCAAAAAAGAGTAACATATGTACATGTGCATGTTTTCCCTGTAGTAGCAGGGGGGGGGGGGGGGGGCTAGCGTTCTCCTTTGCCCGGTTTCGCTCTGGTTCTTATCAGTTCGTTCATGTATCTGATTGGAAGCATCTCAAACAGTCTGCGGTTGGGATGGCTTGGGTCCTTCATAATTCCACAAGCTTTGCTCACACAACGTTCGTCATACAGGGCTTCGATGGGGGGAGTTCACATCCGCTGATGCGTTCGGCTGTCCGCACAACCCTCTGCATTGCTTTGCGGTTGAGGTCGGTGCTGCTGCCACACCAGGCAGTGAAGCAGCCAGTCAGGATGCTCTCTGTGGTGCCTCTGTAGAAAGCTTTGTCAACGAGTACAGTGCCCATAACTCCGATATCCCATTAGTCCGACATATAAATAGTAAAAAGGGCAAAGAAATGTAGGGTTAAGGGGTAAGTCACTGATGAAAATAGGGCCATAGGTGTCCTACCCAATGCCAAATTAAATGTCTCAATGGAAGAGTAGGGAGAACACCTCCAACCACTGCAGATGTGCTTTTTATTGTATTAACATATTTTACATATTGGTTAAAATAGCATTTTATTCATATTAAAATAAATTGTGGATTGTAGCTATAGCAAAATGTTACAGAATATATCCAAGTTGAAGTGACACATTCAACACTACAAAAAACAGTAATGTTGGCCTGTGGTGAGTGCAAATGTCTGGAATTAATTTGTGCACTTTGGACTGTTTCAAACAGTCTTTTTAAGTAATTTCTCCACTTTGTGCTGTGTTTAAATACTCTTAGGACAGGCTATTGAGTAGATGCAAGGTGAAGTAATCAAATCAAAGAGAGTGTTGTTTGAACGCTGACCACAGTTACTGCCGCTTCCTCAAGCACAACACGATTCAATTGAAGTTAATTAGAATGAATGTACAAGGAATTATTAGGCCCAATTGAGACAGATAACCAATCTTCAAGCCACAATTGAATTGTTTTGTTGGCCACATAGCTCCCAATAAGAGTTGGAACCCTCACCTCACCTCTCCCCACTGACTTCAGACGCCAGGAGACAATGTATGCTCATTTGTTTAGTAAAGATTTTTTTCTTTCTTTCAGTAGCACTGATTTCCAAATTCAATTTATAGCCAATTACGTGCGAGGCAGGAGGAAGGGATCTTGTGGTGCACTGAGAGTATTGTGCTCCATGTTCTCCTCATTTGTTTTCTTTCAGGTTGGAGGGAGAGGCTTATTGATTTGGATTCAAATTAAGAGGGGGGGGTTGTGGGAAGTCGCTGGCACGCTCCAAATAATCAGAGGCATAATGAAGCGTGGTAACTCTGTGTTCTGTCGCCATCCAAGTCATCAGCGACAGCGCTGTGATTGGCACCTGTCGCCCCAATCAATGTAATTGACTAACTTTTATGCCTCACCATCTGTCTCCCTGTTCTGTGCAGGCTAAGATAATTCCCTTCCCTAATTTTGGTGTTGTGGTCAAGGAACATGGATGGCTGAACATCTTGATGAGTTTTCACTGTGCTGATCAGCACAGACCGACGTGCTGTGGTTCTGAGTCACACAGCGTTGATCTCCCATAAGCCCCCTCCAAATATAGAAACTCCTTGGGGCACAAAATCACCATAAACATAGTCGGTTAACTCAGCATAGAGATGGTATAGCATTGGAATGCTGTGACATTTGGTTGAAAGACTAGAGCTGGTTTTCCCATGAGGGGAAGGTTATCCTTTAGATCTTTAATTAGGCAGAGAGAACACAGTAAAGTGTAATCAATCCCCTCACCTCTGGGGGTTCAGCTGGGAGAATATGCAATAAGGTACACTCAAGCCCATCGATATTCTATTTAATTTTATAACAATTATTTATTTCAAATCAGCTAGGTGTTGAGTTTCACAATCCAATCACAAGTCCATAATGAATTGTTTGCATAATAATTGACATTGCAGGAGTATAATGAAGTATATTTCTAACATCCTCAGCCCAATACAATAGAGCACCGAAGTCCTGACGTCACTGTCAGTAGAGGGCGCCAGTCCACAGGTTCGTGTACTTTTTATTTGCATTGAAATCCCATAGGGGGATTTTAGATCTCTTCATATAAGAACACTGTTTGAAAAATAAACCGATCATCCTGGCCTTTTCACTCATATGGATATGAAGCATCGACTGAAGGTGGAAATGTACAAATATACCCAAAGAGTAACACAGTAAGCGCTAGAAACGAGTCAAACAACCCAGAGACTACATTTCCGGGTAGGCGGGGTGGCTGCAGCTGCCCGTCGCACAACATAAACTGACATGTTAATTACGTTTTTTGAATTTATTTTTATTGATATTTAATGTTTCATGGTTACTACGAGTCGAGTCACCGCCAGCTGAGCTTACGTCAACGAGGAATCTCAGGAACGCAATGTGTTGACAGCTGGGCGTGACGTATATTAGCAGCGACATTGCTTTCATATGTAGGCTTTTGCGGCGACATTAATTCCATTTTCTCCAGAAACTGGCTGTATCAAATATGAATGAACATCATTAACGACGAACAGCCACCACCCTGACAGAAAGGCCGGGATGATCGGTTTATTTTTCAAACACAGTTCTTATATGAAGCGACCTAAAATCCCCCTATGGGGATTTCAATTAAAAAAAAAAAATACATGAACCTGTGTACTGGCACCCTCTACTGAAAGTGACGTCAGACTTCGGTGCTCTATGTTGCTCTTATTCAACTAACTTGAACACCTATCAGCAAATGAACACACTTCAGGTAACATGTTTCAGACTGTTACCAAAAGCAGTTATTTGTGAAGATGCAGCAAGCATTTCTTCTTAAACTCATTAATGTTGTTCCTCCCAGACAGTGAGGGAACGAAGCCTCCGTTTATACCACAAGAGGTTTAGGATACCTTTAATTTATGGAGTACCGAGAGAGCTGTGGCTCTGCCATGAGCAGCAGGGGGTCTTTGAAATGCAGGCAGCATTTCTGCATAGCGATGCTCAGAGCCCCCCTCCCCCAGAGCAGGAGGAGAATCAAAAGGCAGAAGGCTAATATGCCTGACGCGCCACGGTGCTCTTTCTTCCAAAAACTGTCTTGGAGCCGTTGGAAGTTTGCCTGACATGGTTGCTTTGATGTGCTATGCCACTGCGCTAACAAGTGGATGTATGTTTCCGTTTTTGTCAATGTCGCAGCGGCAGCACAAGTTGCTATCCTGCAACAAAAGATTGTTGTACTCCTCCATGTTTCAGGTGGTTGTAGCTAGAATGAGTGTAGCTGAAATGAATAGGTGTTTTTATTGATGTGTGTTATCAGTATGCATCGCCACTTGTTAGTCGGTGTGTATTATATATGCCTCAAACAATTGAAGACATACCGTAGAGCCTCCGTGCGACTCCTGTTTAACACCCCTTGCTGCCGGGCAGCGGCCCAGCCCGTAGGATTTGCTAAGGCCTCATACACGTATCAAACACATGTTCTGTGTCTTTTCTGTGTTTAATGGCCACCACAATGCAATTCCAATGGGAGTCACATGGTTTGACCAAACATTTGTGTTTGATGGGTTACCCTAACCCTTAACCACAATTCCGCAAAGCAATGCAGAGGGTTGTGCGGACAGCCGAACGCATCAGCGGATGTGATCTCCCCCAAATCGAAGCCCTGTATGACGAACGTTGTGTCAGGAATTATGAAGGACCCAAGCCATCCCAACCGCAGGTTGGGCTGTTTGAGATGCAGCCGCATGGAAAACGTTTTCGCAGTGTCAAAGCCACCGGAAACAGACTGCAAAAAAGCTTCTTCCCCCGAACAATCAGATATATAAACTAACTGATAAGAACCAAAGCGAAACCGGGCAAAGGAAAACGCTAGCCCCCACCCCTCGCCCTCCTCTTGCATCATGATCAATTTTTGCACCTTTCTAAACTAAATTTGCTGCATATATGGAACATAAATTGCACCTTCTTAAACTAAATTGTATTGTATATATGGAACATAACCTACTGTGAAGCTGTTCAAAAAACGTTTACCTGCTACTACAGGAAAAACATGCACATGTACATATTACTATTATTTTTACACTTGCTCTTTCTTGCACTCTTTATTCTTGTTTGCTGTGCTTTCTGTGCTTTTGTTGTTTTTTTTTGAATGTTATGCTATCTATGCTGCAGCCAAAACAAAAATAAGTTTTACTCTTATGTACCTGTACACAAGATGTAACAATAAAGTACAACCTTGAACCTTGATGGCTGTGTTAATTCTGCCCATCAAATACAGATACGTTGACGTAGTTACGTCATCAAGAACAGTGGTCCTTTATTGGCCGGTGGAGTACACCGACATACATACATACCCAGCCGATCACAGTACTTGCGTGCTCTGCTTGCGCAAGTAATTATACACATGAACACAGCTCTACAATGTGTGTACTGTACCTAGATTCACCAGTATGTAGCGGCGGTACGTGGTTGTAAGTAAACGTACTAATTGTGGGGCGACTGTGGCTCAAGAGGTAGAGCAGGTCGTCCAATGATCCATGGGTCGGCGGTTCGAATCCCGGCTCCTCCTGTCTACATGTCGAAGTGTCCTTACTCCTTGGGCAAGACACTGAACCCCAAATTGCTCCCGATGTGCTGGTTGGTACCTTGCATGGCTTCCGCCGCAATCGGTGTATGAATGTGTGTGTGAATGGGTGAATGTAATGCACAATCTATGTAAAGCGGCGCTATATAAATGCACCATTTACCATTTATTGTACTCAACATCATAATCAGTTTTTTTCAATCCAGTGTCTGTTCCCAACGTTAGTCTGCATTTGTGTGTGTATGTTGCAGTGGCTGTGCTTGTTTGGAATTCTGCACAGTTTGACCCTCTCTGCTACCCCCCCGTAGAGCAACAAAGATGTTGTTGTTGTCCTTGTCAGATGCTCAAGGTAACTAATTAGTGAGGATCTGAAACTCGACTGAAATAATTCTGTCGCCATCGGTAGCTTAAAATAAAACAAGCTGTAAACGGCAAGTCAATTCTTCACACTTCAAACACATTTCAGAGAAACGGAGCCAAGCTATACGGCTGTATCAAAGTAAAGCAGAAGACCGTTGAAACTAAGGAGATCAAACATATGATAGGCTATACTGAACAACATAAACTAAGGAGATCAAACATATGATAGGCTATACTGAACAACATAAACTAAGGAGATCAAACATATGATAGGCTATACTGAACAACATAACGGCAGTGATGACGTATTCCGCTAATGAGATCTCTCGTCTTTGGAGATAAAACACGAGTACACTACACAAACATGCGCTCACACATACGCATGTGCTGGTTAAAGGGACATGTGCTGGTTAAAGGGACATTTTATCGCTGGAAGAAACTGCAGTCACTCAATGTTAATAGTATTTATAGTAGATAACAGTAGCACAATTTAAAATTTTCACCCTATGGTCAGAAAAAGAATGTAGTCTGTGTGTTTGACTATATATAGGGTTTGATTGGATTGCTGAATTCCTACAATGACCATAATGCTTTGCTGCACTGCTCCTCCTTGTGTAGAGGGGGAGGGCTGTCTTACAACACGTAGTCCAGGGAAGTGTTTCTTGTGTCCTAAACATAAATAAGATCTGGACTATTACATTCAGTTTTTTCTTTAATTTTATTGTTTGACTTTTTCTACCTTTATTAGATACAGTAGTCTGACAGGAAATGGGGAGAGAGAGAGTCGTGACACTCACCAAAGGTCGTCGGGGTCGCAATTCGAGCAGCATTAGCAGCCTAGGTGTGCGGACCGGGCACAGTTTTTAACCTATTTTATTGGTAATTTTAATATATGTAATTTCTACTTATAGGTTTTTATTATACAGCTGTTACACACCTGGCCTAGGGGAGCCAAGTATACAACAAAAAACAGGGGAGACGCAGTATTCAAAAACAATATTAATTTATTAAGTAATCAAAAATAAGGAATTAAATCAAATCAAACCAAATCAGGATCAAACAGATGAGGTGTGGAAATCAGTAGTCAGTAGTGTAGTGCGTGTATGAATGAGTGGAAGGTATGAGTGCATGTTGAATGTATTAACAAAGGTGTTGGAGAAGGTGCATAGTGGGAGAAGTGCAAGAGAGCACTGAACACAACAGAGCTGAGAACAGAACTGAGGAAGGGACTGGGGAGACAGGCTTTTATACAGGGCGTCGGCACCGGGCCCAGGTGCCGCCGCTTGACTGATTAGCATGACATCACAGCTCTGCTCCCCAATCCACTGCAAGATAATGGAGAACAGAAATTAGAGTAAGGAAAGCAAATGACCTACAGAAACCAAAGTGAACTATAACTATAATATATATAAAGCTACACCAGACCACCTAATATAATTACCATACTACCATAATACCATACACCCTAATATATATAGTACAATACCATCCATACAGGGGCCGTCACACCCCCCCCCATAAAGACGGGGTCCCAAGGGGATCACCGGACCACTATTTACATAAACATCCTATCTACCATACTGAACCTCTACTCCAAAGGCCACCATCACCCTGTCACAGGCTTCCACCCCAGCAACCGAATTCAATGAAGCATTTTTAAGAGGTGAAAGACAGCGGCACGAGGAGGACCACTGGAGACGAGTAGGACTAGGACCTCAGTCATGAGGAGCCCGTGACAACGCATCGGCCACCACGTTCTCCGTCCCTTTAACATGACGAATGTCCAAGGCATAGGATTGCAGGAACAGTGACCAACGAATCAACCTCTGGTTTGGACACTGTAGAGAGTTGAGGAAAGTCAAAGGGTTATGGTCTGTATAAATGACAACAGGGGTACTACCACCTACATAAACGTCAAAGTGTTGTAAAGCTAAAATCAAAGCCAATCCCTCTTTTTCAATGACTGAGTAGTTTAGCTGGTAAGAGTTGAATTTCTTGGAATAGAAGCTAACAGGCTTATCTATTCCTAGATTGTCCTCCTGCATGAGTACGGCCCCCGCACCCACATGACTGGCATCCGTGTAGATCGTAAACGGTCTGTCAAAGCGTGGAGCCGACAAAACAGGAGCGGTACACAAGAGTGCTTTAGCCTGCCCAAATGCTTCCTGGCAAGTAGGTGACCAGTCAAACTGTACCTTAGACTTCAGTAGGTTAGTAAGAGGCGCCACAACAGTTGAAAAGTTCCTACAAAAACTACGATAATAACCTATTAGACCCAGAAAGCGCATAAGCTCTTTCTTCGTGGTTGGAACCGGATACTGCTCAACAGCTTGCACTTTAGCCTCAACTGGACGGACTTGGCCCTGCCCAACCACCCGACCCAGGTAGGTTACAGTCGCCTTTGCGAACTCACTTTGCAAGATTGACCGTGAGCCTTGCCTCCCTCAGGCGACTGAACAGCTCCCGAATGCGCTCCAAATGAACTTCCCAGGTGTCTGAATAGATTACCACGTCATCGAGATATACTGCACACCCTGGCATGTCCCAAATCACTTGATTCATAAGGCGCTGAAAGGTAGCAGGCGCATTACGCAATCCGAACGGCATGACCTTGTAAGAATAAAGACCATTAGGTGTTATAAAGGCGGCTATCTCACGAGCTCTCGCTGACAAAGGCACCTGCCAGTAACCCTTCAGTAAATCAAATTTACTCACGAACTTAGCGGAGCCCACCTGATCAATGCAATCTTCCATTCTAGGAAGTGGGAAAGAATCGGGTTTAGTGACATTGTTCACTTTACGAAAATCCGAACAAAAACGAAAAGTACGGTCTGGTTTAGGAACCAATATACAAGGTGAGGACCAACTAGACGCACACGGTTCCGCAATACCGTTTGTCAACATGTAGTCAACCTCGGCTTCCAAATATTGACGCTTGTCTGCATTAACCCTGTAGAATCTCTGTTTTATTGGCTTTGCATCACCAATGTCAATGTCGTGTTCAATTAAATGAGTACAAGTCGGTGTATCACCAAATAGGCTTGGAAACTCTCGGATTACCTCTGCAAGTTCCTCCCGGCCGGTCGCAGGCAAATGAGCCAACATTGTATCAAGACACGCAAGCGATTCTGAATTTTTCAGTCGACCGTGCACCAACGCTGGATCCGGTGTACCCAAACCATCTTCCTCTACCTCCCGACTAGGAGACAACACCGGAACTGCCATGCAAACTGCATGAGCCAAGCCAACCTCTGGCTGCACACACAACACTGGTGTTTCAGAAGTGCGTGCATAGTACGGCTTAAGCAAGTTCACATGGCAAAGCTGGTTTGGCTTCCTACGTTTAGGCGTTGAAATAATGTAGTTTAGCTCTGAGACCTTTTTTACCACAGTGTGTGGACCAGAAAATTTTGCCTGAAAAGGTGAAGTGACAATGGGGAGCAGGGCTAGCACCTGGTCTCCCGGAGTAAACACCCGGCGCTCGGTTTTAAGATCAAACAACTGTTTCATTTTACCCTGAACTGATGCTAAGTTTTCTTTAGCCATCACCCCAGCTGTGTACAGCCGATGACGAAAACCATTAACATAGTCAATCAAATTTTTGGGAGGCTGTGCCTCTATCCAATCTCCAGACAGTGCTGCCAATGGGCCTCTCACTGTATGAGCAAAGACCAGCTCGTTTGGACTGAACCCTGTGCTCTCTTGTGTTACCTCTCTAGTAGCTAGCATCAGCCACGGCAGACCCTCTTCCCAGTCTTTACCCATCTCAGTGCAGTATGCGCGCAGGATAGCTTTTAACGTTTGGTGAAAACGCTCCAAGGCCCCCTGACTCTGAGCGTGGTATGCAGAGCTCTGATTGTGGCGCACACGCAACTGTTTCAGGACCTGAGAAAACATATGCGAACAGAAGTTCGAACCTTTGTCAGACTGAATGACCTGAGGAACGCCGAAAATAGAGATAAACTGAGACAGAGCACGCACAACTGACCGAGTTGTAATGGTGCGGAGAGGATAAGCGGCAGGGTAGCGAGTTGCCTGGCACATTATCGTTAACAAATAAACTGCTCCCGACCTTGAGGGCGGTAGAGGACCAACACAGTCTATGATTAGATGTTCAAAAGGCTGGCTTATGGCCGGAATGGGGTACAATGGAGCTGGTTTCAACTTCTGATTAGGCTTGTCAGTTAACTGGCATGTATGACACGTTTTAATGAATGTTGCCACATCCCTCTTCATACGAGGCCAAAAGAAATGCCTAAGCAGCCTGTCATAAGTCTTTCTCACACCCGCATGTCCAGATTCATTGTGTGCTACCTTTAACACTGACTGGCGGAGTTTCTCTGGCAACACAATTTGAAACACAGGTTCACCCACAAACCTTCCATTATGTGGCAGCCATTTTCTCACCAACAAGGAATTCTGCAGAAAATACCCACAAGCACTGTCAAGAATCTCATCCTCTGGTCGCACCAGCGGCACCAGCTCCTTCAGAGACGGGTCCGCCTGCTGCTCTGCCACCAGATCTGAACGTGTTATGGACAGTGGAAAATCAGCAAGAGGTATTGCAAACTTGTCAGACACTTTAGACTTAACTGATTCTTGTGACTCAGAGTTCCCCTTTAACTTAGCCATTGCACGTGTCACCGCACATGCTGAGAAAACCTCTGGAAAGTCACGTTCACTTTTATCCATCCCCCCAGTTAACAAAGGAACAGACGTCACCACTGCCGGTGGAGGAACCGTTGCCCACACCCGAGCACCAACCAGGTCGTTCCCCAGGATCACAGTCACCCCTGGGATCGGCAGCGCTGGGCGCACAGCAAGCTTCGCTTCCCCCTGGAATAATTCACATTTGAGGAAAACATTATGCAAGGGAACCCACAGAATATTCATATCTATGCCACGGATAGGCACCTTGTTACCCGTGTCAGAATCCTGAGTTAAAGGGAGAACACCAGCCTGAATAAATGAGTCAAAAGCACCCGTGTCCCTCAAAATAGTTACTGGCACTTCTTTCCCATTTTGCAGCAAAGCCACAGAGCCTTTCATGATGAACGGGCGGTAAGAATCCAGTGCTGCAACTGACGTATCCTTATTTGTGCCGCAATTAGGTGTAGCACAAGTGGACACCGGACGTGGAGCACCAGCCCCTTTTGGTTGCGAATGTCCTGCAAAATTTTGAGTCCTGGGGTTTCCATTTAACTTAAAACACTCAGACTTCCAATGGCCCCGTTTATGACAGTAATTGCAAACCTTGTCTGGCTCACGCAAATTACCACTGCCATTAGAATGACTTTTCGCTTCAGCAGGAAGAGGTTTATCTGATCGGCCACGAGACTCACTAGCAGTGTTGCCACCGCCCGCTTTAAACTCGCCACGGTGCGTCAAGACAAAATCATCAGCGAGCGCCGCCGCATCTGTTGCGTTGCGCGCTTTCTGCTCGTTGATATACGTAGCCACTCGAGGTGGAACGGAGTTTTTGAACTGCTCCAAGATCATTAGATCACATAGCTCATCGAAATCAGTTACCTCCGAGGCGTTATACCAGCGCGTAAAACTCGTAGTCAGATCACGTGCGAATTCTAGATGACTCTGCTTGTCATGTTTCTTCCAATACCTAAAACGCTGGCGATACGCCTCGGGTACGAGCTCGAACGACTTCAGCACCGTTGCCTTGACACGAGCATAATCTTGGCTGTCAGCCACGCTCATTGCCGAATAAACCTCTTGCGCCCTGCCAGTCAAAACGCACTGTAACAACAATGTGCGCGCAGAGTCAGGCCATCTACGCACGTCGGCCATACGCTCAAACATGGCAAAAATTGCCTCTGGATCACGTTCATTAAACTTTGGAACCAAACGTAAATTACCACCTATATCGAACCCCCCTGTGGACTCAGCAGGTTCTGTGGTGGACACTTGTGCAGCAACTGAAATTTTACCGTCCCTTATCAGGTCAAGCCTGTTTTGCTCTACTTGCCATTTAGTTTGTTCAGACTCATGTTTCATTTTTTCAATCACATATTGCGCATCTAACCTCGCTCTTTCCTGGTCAGCGGCGTCAGTCATAATTTTAGCCTGCAACATCATCAACTCTTTTTGTTGTTCAAAAGTTAAACCTGTCCCTGACATCATTACTGTAGGCACCGCCGATGCGGCGTTGAACGGAGGAGGAGACACCTCTGGCTCTGCAAACTCCTTCTTAAACAAATGGTGCCTCAAAACCACTGCTATGGATTCCTTTGTCTTCTTATCATTTGAATCAAGTTTAATCTTATAGTGGTCTGCTATTTTAATTAGTTGGTCTTTGGTGCATTGCATTAACAGGTCCTCAGATGGACCGGCGATAAATGCCTCTAAAGTTACCATCCTGGCTGTGCGCGCTTAAAGCTCCCAGCTGGTAGAGAAAAAAAAATACAAAAATACAAGTGCCCCTCTAGCCTATATAATCCCCAAGCTAACTCCACCCGTCTTCATGCCGGTTTGCGGAGGGTACTTATGCACTGAAGGCCACCGCAAAGGCCTAGCTGATACCGAGAGGCAGGGAGGGCAACCAGAAACTGGCGACCCGCATGCACCTCTCAGCTGTGCCCCCGAGACGACCGTGCGTACGCACAGCCGCTACAGCCGCACCTTGCACCTAAACCACCCCCCGGCCTAGACCCAGCGAGCTACTTTCTATTTCCCAGAACTAAACGCGCCTACCAGAGACACTCGTATACAAACAAAAACAAAACCAGCCAAGCAAACTATATATATATATATATTTATACTATAATAATAATTATTATTATATATATATATTTACTTTAGCAGCACAACAACCAGGAAAACCTCTCCACTAGCACAAACTTAATCAAACAGAGATTAAATGCAAAGTAACCAAACTTAATAAATCAACTTCAAATAATCAAACAAATTACTGCATCTCCCAAAGTCCGAGTACATTCACAAGCGTGTACGCTGAAGTAAACATCGCTTAGTAGTTTGTACTCACCGGACTGATGAATGGACAAGGGAAACCCCGGAATGGTTCCCAAATGACGTCACTTCATTCACAAAACCCCAAAACCACGGCGCAGACAAGCCATTAATTAAGGCCAAAGACTACCGCGGCAGAGAACAAAAGCAGAGAACAAAGGCAGAAGGGCGAGTCACTTGACTCTCCAAACTTACTGCACAACTATTCAAATTTCACTGGACAGAGCCCCCATTTGTTACACACCTGGCCTAGGGGAGCCAAGTATACAACAAAAAACAGGGGAGACGCAGTATTCAAAAACAATATTAATTTATTAAGTAATCAAAAATAAGGAATTAAATCAAATCAAACCAAATCAGGATCAAACAGATGAGGTGTGGAAATCAGTAGTCAGTAGTGTAGTGCGTGTATGAATGAGTGGAAGGTATGAGTGCATGTTGAATGTATTAACAAAGGTGTTGGAGAAGGTGCATAGTGGGAGAAGTGCAAGAGAGCACTGAACACAACAGAGCTGAGAACAGAACTGAGGAAGGGACTGGGGAGACAGGCTTTTATACAGGGCGTCGGCACCGGGCCCAGGTGCCGCCGCTTGACTGATTAGCATGACATCACAGCTCTGCTCCCCAATCCACTGCAAGATAATGGAGAACAGAAATTAGAGTAAGGAAAGCAAATGACCTACAGAAACCAAAGTGAACTATAACTATAATATATATAAAGCTACACCAGACCACCTAATATAATTACCATACTACCATAATACCATACACCCTAATATATATAGTACAATACCATCCATACAGGGGCCGTCACACAGCGGTAACTCTTGTTTCAAAAGGTGCTGATAAATTAAGTTTACTTTCGCACACGCACGCACGCACGCACGCAAACAAGCAAGCACGCGCACACACACACACACACACACACACACACACACACACACACACACACACACACACACACAGTTGGTTAAATGGGCGAATGGGGGGTGGGTGACTGGTAATTGTATGCAAAGTAGATGTACTGTAGGAAGTGATACATCTGCCCTCACTGCTGGAACACAGACTGTTTAATTTCAACACTACAGGGAGTTCAGATGACTCTTATGAAAAGCAACACGGCAAGTGCTGATCTCAGTCCTCGGAAACGTTTAATCACTCTCTTCGTTTTTGTGCTGAGACAGGACATGTGTTTGTAAAGAAAAAGATAGAGAGTCTGGCGATCAATGAAAAGCACTTAATGACTGCTCATGGCATCGTCTGCTGTAGACCCTGCACAATAAAACACAAGCGTTGGGGTCCATTTTGGTTCCATTTGTACACTCTTCTGAGCTAAATTAACACTAAAGATTTGACTGTGTTTGGTTGGTATCAGAGGGAAACAAATGGAATGGGTTTTGTAAATGAAAGCATGTGTGAGCCTTATGGTGTGTGAGCCTCCTCTTGTAGCCCTGTGGGGTGCAGCTGGTAACGGGAGTATTATTAAAATAAAAAGTTTATCTCAATGAGCCTGAGGAGTTAAATAAACTTAATCTAGGCTCTGTTTGATCAGAGATGATTATAGCTGAAGTTGCTCATGTTACTGCTGTGTTCCCCGAGCACACTATCAATTCTTTAAAGGAAAACAGCCCTGTCAGTTTTCCAATACTCTCTCTTCCTCGTATTTATACTTTGTGGAACGACGGTGTCATACAAAGCCCATAGCACTTGCCGTAGCCCTTACCCTAGCCTCGACGACCTACAGGCGTATGCATACCCTCAATTTATGTAATTTAAATAGCATTTTATGTAGACATAGCGCTCTATAGTGTATAGTATACGCATAGTTTCATTTTATAGATATTCCACTGTTAGGTTCTTAGCTTACGTACATATGATTCATGATGACCATTTTGAAGTATTACCATGTTTTTTTGTTCTTGTTTACTGTAAATCGCTCTGGATTAAGAGCGTCTGCTAAATGCCTAAATTATAAATTGAAGGGGTCTGGACATCATATTGATGAAATTACAATAAACAATGATTGTGTTTATACGATATAAGCGATCATCTCACACTATATGCACTCCTGTAACTTTCACCAAAATAGATTGTTTTTATTATCAATTTTATTGATTAGTTTGATTACCTGTTACAGCCCTAATGACCGGTGGTTTGGTGGAATGCTGCATTTGGGATTATGAATTCATATAATGTGAGAAATATTCACACATTCACAATGTGTAAAAACAACAATTCAGGGATCTACGTCTTTGGCTTACTGGCATTCTGCACAAGAAATGAACCACTGATTAGTCTAGTGGCTTGTGATATTAGACAGACACACAGACACACTAGATGCCTTGCTTGCCCTATAGGTGCCATGTCATAAAAATGTCAAAGTCAAACTAGTCAACCTTAAAATGTCCCGGTTCAGCGGAACACCTTCTTTACTGTGCTTGTATTATGGTTAGATATGAACAATATTTGTGTTGTGAGTTCTCTGGTAACTGTAGTAAAATAGTCCCCTACTATGTCTATAATGTTTTCTCCACCAGTGACAGTTGAAGGCTTTATTCGAATGCTGTCTCCTTGCAGTGAATGTGAGCAGCGCTGGGCCTTGTTTACTGTATATGCAATGCTGTCAGTATATCTCTGAGCACTACTTATGTGAAGTGACTGTCGTTACACCTCTGTCCTGCTGCAGGGAGAGAGAGGAGAAAAAGAAAACCAACAAGAAATATTTATTGTTTTGAGATTGGTGATATATATATGACCACATTTTCTTTTTCACTTTTCACATATAATCTGTCATTAGCAGTACTGCACTGTAAATGGAAGGCTATTGCACCATGGAACATCAAGGAATTATCTGAAGTGTCAGATAAGGAGTGGATTTTTGTGGAACAGGCGTGTTGCTCCATTTAAAACGCAAGTTTAAGGAGGTGATGTAATTGGTCTGCCAAAGAACCTGCCTGGCATGAGACATGCAAGAGCTTAAAAACATCAATTAGTGGTCGATGTATGTCCCGTCCACAAAGTACAGTATGTCTTCTATTCCTTCTCAGTAGAGCAGGTCTAGGTCAATGACAGTCGTTTCTCGCATTTCTAACTTTGAACACATTGTTTACCATTGTGAAAAGAGCTCTCTCTCTCTCTCTCTCTCTCGCTCTCTCTCTCTCTCTCGCTCTTATTAGTACATATTCATACTACATTTGAAACATACATGTTCAATTTAACACTTAAACCAGCTGTTAGCCCTGAAAGCAGTAACTGCAAGCCAGGGACAAATTAATTGATAAATGGGATAAAAGAAGAGGATCCAAGGCACTCTGTTCCAGTGAGGTGAAAAAAAGCCTTTTTTATTGGGTTTAAGGCATGGCAAAGAACATTACAAAAAGGACCAACGCGTTTCGGCACTCAGCCTTCGTCAGGGTCCCATAGTTATGACATGCAGCAGGACGTCATTATATAGCGACCATCATGATTGATAACACTTGACAGCAATCAGTGTCACTGTCAGTCTAATACATGTCAGCATAAATGTTAGAACATCAATGTCCGCACATTATACATCATAACAGTTAGGTCCATACGGTCCATACGTTTTGTAAGAGAATACAAAAAAATAATAAAATAAAAATAAAAAGACAGAATCCCCAAAACAAATACCAAAAAAAGGTTGTGAATAGTGTGTGAGGAGAAGGAAACCTTTAGAGAAAAGGGGGAAAATCTATTTCATCATTAAGACCAGGGAAGTTCGTAGCTTTCAGGGTAACAATCCAGAACGTTTCTCTCTGCAGCAACTGCTTTAATCTATCACCGCCTCTCACAGTTTTAGGGATGATTTCTATAGCAATGCTTTTTAAAGAGCTTGGGTTGGCATGATGAGCCTCTTTGTAATGTGATAATCCGGGTTTTCAGTCCGTATTGCATACTTGTGTTCTGCTAGCCTATCTTTTAGTCTGTGCTTAGTTCGTCCTATATAGAAGCAACCACAGTCACATTCTAATCTATAGACAACAAAAGTAGTGTTGCAGTTGGCAAAGCCTCTAATCTGAGGTTTTCTGACTGAAGACATCCTCAAAGCTCTTTGTTTTAATTACGTTGGAGCAGTGGTTGCAGTTACCACACTTGAAATTGCCCTCTGGACGCTGTAGCCAAGCAGACTGGTTGGCTACAGCAACTGATACATGGGTTTAAAAGTGTTTCAACTGGTCAAGTGATATAATAGACTAATTACTATATAAAAATCACAAAGGCTAATTTGACCTTTTTGACCAAAAATATAATTACTGCACTTTGGCTTTGTCGGTTGGACTTGTTTTTTCCGTCTACAGCAAATCTCTGCCACAGTCGCAAATAGAGAAGCTCACAACGCTTGTAGATTCTCCAATAATGTGTGCCAGCTATTGTTGCGAATGTTCCCCCAGAATAGGTTTGCTGGAGTTCAAGGTTTACACCCTGAGGGCTTCTCGCCCTCAGGGTGTCTTACTGGTTATTATTTCATATCATTTCATTGATGACAAATATGGAGGAATGGCAGGGTGGTAGAGATTCAGAAAATGTGAAAAATATTCACACCAAATAAAACACAAAATGTGAAATGTTTTCACAGTTGAATATATGTTTTTTTTGTTGAGCGTTCAGTAAAATATAAATTTGACATTATTGGGCTCAGCCAATCAGCTAAAGATTTGCCAAGCCCACAACGCGCCGCAATGCGCCGCGTTGTGAGCTTGTAGATTGGCTATTTTCAGCATGCAACTAATTGTAAAATGACTTGTCCCTTCCTAACATTTTAGTCTAGTTTTTATTTGTTGACGAAATTGTCAGTATATTTACTATTTAGTCTTAGTTTTAGTCATCATAGTGTAGTTTTTATTTAGTTTCCATTTAGTTTTCGTCAGTGGAAAAGGGTAGTCGACGAACATTTTTCGTCTTAGTTTTAGTCGATGAAATCAACACGGCTATGCAATGTTTACGTGTATGCAGCTGACCGATGCTGTTTCTCAATATATCTCTGCACTACTTGGTGAATGAAGTGACTGCTGTTGAACGTCTGTCCTGCTGCAGGGAGAAAGAGGAGAAAAAGAAAAGACAAATAATTGAATCTTTGTGAGACTGGGCTACTCAAGGTTCTCTTCTTCATGTCATGTCCACCACTACTTGACTCGAGACTACATTTTCTGTTTCACTTTGCACACATTCTCTGTCATTAGCAGCACTGTAAATGGAAGGCTATTGCACCATGGAAGATCCAGCAATTATCCACAAGTATCTAATACCCACAGAGCCTAGTCCCTCCACATGCCAGAATTGTACCTGTCAGTCCCGGCATAGTAGTTCTGGAGTGGTTCCAACGGATTGTGCGGCCCTGTCTTTCCCTAGTGGGTCTGATCGAGGATAGCTACTGGGACGTAAGTCGGGACTTGATCACCCCGGCTGGGTCACCCGAGTGAGGGGTATGATGTTCACGAGACCCGAAACCCCGATGACCTTGGGATACATCACTGAGGATATGTCCCAGTTGCATCCATGCGATGTATTTTCGTTCTGTTCATAGATAGATAATATGAGGATTTTTGTGGAGGAGGCAGTGTTTTGCCATTCAAACAGCTTCTGTAGACCAACTTCCACAGGTTTAGGGACATGCAAGACTTTAAATAATATACAATTTAGCTTCTCAATTAGTTGATATATGTCAACTAATTAACTAATATGTCCTGTCACCATTACTCTTCATAATTGTCATTGACTTTGTGATGAGGAAGACCATCACCGGGGCAGACTTCGACTTCGACTAACCAATCTGGACTTTGCGGACGACTTTGCTCTGATTAGTCATACTCAGTTTGCACTCCAAGAGATGACCAACAATCTCCATGAGCACGGAGTAATGGTTGGATCCATCCTGAAGATCTCATGGAGAGACCACATCACCAATGAGGAGGTGATGAGAAGGGCAGGCACAACTGTCTTACATTGTCTCTGACAGGAGAAGGAGAATGGCTGGGCACGTACTCCGACTGCAAAGAGAGAGACCGGCAAGTGTGGCAATGGACGGGATGCCAGAATGTGGAAAGAGAAAGAATGGGAGGCCAAAGAAGACATGGAGACAGGCAGCCAAGGAAGACCTAAGCGAGATGGGTTTCAGCTGGCATGGAGCAAGAAGGATCGCCAGGGTCCGGAGTAAATGGAGGGGACTCGTCGCCCAATGTTCCAATTGGAATGGGAGGAACTAAGTCTAAGTAAGTAAGTAAGATATATGTCAAATCCGCAAAGTAAGTATATTTATTCTCAAGCAGGTCTACGGTAATAACAGACATTTTGACCTTTGCACACACTGTATGCTCTCTCTGGATCTCACTAGCCTACATACTCTCTCATTTTCAAATTGAGATATAATATAATTGAATTTAAATTCTTAAATTGATTGGTATTCCCCTTTTAGGAAGAGGTCATTTGCCACAGGTAATTCCAGTTTCCGTTTTAGAGAAGAGCCTTGTCTCCTCAGAGAATCCCGCTAGATTGTTTGAGTATTTTTATCCCCATGTTATCTCAAAGGAAGCCAGGCTGCTGAACACCCACACACACAGCAGCTCTGATAGCTTTCCAAACTCTGCGGCGCAAGGGAAGACAAAACACACAGTATTACCTCAAATGTTGGGTCACTGCAGAAACACCTACTTAGATGGTCTTTTGGGGACATGCACAGTACACGCACGCACGCACGCACGCGCGCACACACACACACACACACACACACACACACTGCATGACATCAAGTGCTGATAGAGCACCGCCTGCTACCAAAAATTCTGCTGAAAAGTGACCCTGGCTCTGCCCTTGTCACCAGCGTGAGGTAACGAGTGAATGGAGATGGGTTTTACCTGAGTCAGGTAATCATTACTAAATGAATTTGCTCACAGGCCACGGGTATAAGTGGGATAAATATATATCTCTGAGATGAATACAAATTTCACTTATGTAATGAAAGTCTAGGATGCTTATTGATTTTTAGAGGTTAAACTCTCTGTGCCTTTCGTCGCCGGCCTGTTCCACATTAGAACGATGAGTTTTCAATTTGGCAGCTGTTTACGCGGAGCTGTCAACAATTATACCAATAATCATATTAATGGTGCTTTGTGTGCGTTACTGTGTCCTGCGGTTCCTTCCTGGCCAGTTTAGATATGTAAATGATATTTACTTCATGCATGCATAATGATCATAAACATGAACGCTGTCTCCCGTGTTGATTTTTAACGGCTGTACTTTTTCACTCATGTCGTCATCATCACCATCACCTTCATTATCACCATCATCAACCCCCATTCCATCATCTGTATTCTAATCATCATTCTAATCAGAAATATCATAATTATTACTGTTGTGAATGTGCAGGGACGGCACAGTCATTACCATTGTTGCATGTTAATAAAGTGCCAGTGATTCATTTCCCTCTCGGTGACTCTGGCTGCGTGTTTCATTACGCCTCAATAACAGATGGACCCTGTTAACTGCACGTGTCTGACGGCTGCTCAAGTGTCGGGCCTGGGCTTGCAGAGCAGCTGGAGGACACGGCCCGTGTTTCAGAGCCCGTCCGTACTCTTCAATTATTCAACCTTTCCAGCTGTCTTATATCAAGGCCTAAAGCTCCACACCCTCACAGGTTCCTTTCAGAGTTTTTGCTCAGGCACTGCGGCAGACCACCTATAAATGGACCCTTTTTCTGTTTCTCAGTGGCCAGTTACTGACAAATCCAGTGGGTTGCCTCATTGCCAGCCCCATGTAACCAAAACCTTTTAAAAGAAATAAAGTCTCCTTTGGTCTCTTTCCCATTTCCAATTTTCTTTAAAGAATCATGGATATTAATCTTTCACTTCCTTACTTTTTTTTCAGTAACCAAAGATATGTTTAATTATTGACTGGTGGCCTGAAGGAGGGAGTGGTTAAAACCCTGTTCTTTTTTTTCCTTTCCTTCAACCTTCCTAGAAGTGTAGAATGGATCTGTGAACGTGGCGTCCTGGTGAGATGAAAGTCTAATTATCTCCCAAGAAAACGATGGAAAGGCTTTTTAATTAGGAGCCGACCGAATCTGCACACTGAGAATTTGTACATTGTGATGGATGGTGTGAGTATCTCCTCAGTGACTGCAGACAGAATAATAATGTAAGGAGGAAGGGGGGGTGAAATGTGGGCGGGAGGAGGGGAAGGTTGGGTTGGATATACCACGGTTTCGATATATTTGGGGGCGGGGCTACCTGGAGGTGGGTGATATACAATTGCCAGTAGAGTACAGTAACTATAAGTACATTTACTTAAGTTACAATTTTGAGGTGTTTTTTCTTTATGGTGGTAATTCCAATTTTCAATACTCACTAGGCCCACTAGGGCCGCCCTAGTGGTTATGGTTAGAACATAGGCATATGCCTTTCATGGGAAAGGTTGTGGGTTCAAACCCTGCCTGGGGTTGACGTCAGCAAGGGCATGCCATCGCAACGGGTTCCTAACGCCAAATCAAATGGGTTCAGATCTGAGCCAAGTCTCCTGAGGATGTGCGTCTGAACTCTGAACCCTGTCCTGGACGGGGTATCCGGATGCAAAAACAAATCCTTACTTCTACTCCACTACATCTCAGAGGGAAATATTATACTTTAGTTACTAGTTACTTTATTGTAGATTTTGAATATCATTACAAAACCCAATCCAGATTCCAGCCCTATATATATTTCTGGCATTTGAAAATAGCAATGTGTCGCAATGCTTTTTCCACCACTGACATTGCATCATTCATGGCATAGAGAGAGAGAGAAAGAGAGAGAGAGAGAGAGATTAACAATAGTGAGGTAAGAAGAACAAGAAGAAAGGGAGAATTAAAACCGAAAGAAAGGACAATATAGAAACAGGGCCACAGAATAGTGAGAGAAACAGAGCCACAAGCAGTGGCCCTGATTGGTTACCATTCTCAGCACAGTGCAGCCGATTGGTTAGCCCCAATCCACGCTACTCCCCCTCCGCAACCCCCCTGAGTTCTTAGCAACCCTCTCATCTCAGCAGGGGGTTCTCTGGTCGCCAAGCCCCGTTTCAGTTCGCCTTCAATCTCCCGCTTCACGGCTGCATGCAGAATACATAATCACTATATAATCATAACCGTTTCAGGTTCCCTTTCTCCCGTTTTTCCACCACAAAGTTCAGTCATGAATAAGAGATTGTGTGTGTGTGTGTGTGTGTGTGTGTGTGTGTGTGTGTGTGTGTGTGTGTGTGTGTGTGTGTGTGTGTGTGTGTGTGTGTGTGTGTGTGTGTGTGTGTGTGCACGCGATATACAATGTTAGCTGTGCATGTAAATTCTGCCCCATAAAAAGAAAACACACGATAACGTGATTATGTCTGTGCCAACTCGATTACGGCCTTGAAAGAGTGCATGTGGGCTCTGGGTACATTAGGTGTGCTTTTAGAGAACATCCATGTTTTCACTCTGACTCAGATGAAATAAAACTAAAATGGTTCCATTCATTTATGCAGAACATGTGGGCATGCTTATTGCAGATAGGTTTGCATTCTTAAGATTCAAACCTAAAGGATTGTTTGTCATACATTCATATTATATACAGTAACTAATGGAGTTGTTTAGAAACACAGCACAGGTACATAGCTGGAAATAACAATAGAGGTAAATAACACAATAAATTGCTATTTCTTGAAAAAATATCACTTTTGATGACAAACAAATGTTTACCTAAACTGTCTTGCATTTCTCAGGACAAACAAGTGAATAAAAACATCACAACTAAACAAAACAAATGCAAGCTCATAAATAATAACGTGTAAATGGAAACATGTGTGCGTAATGAACAATATAAACAATAATGCATGAACTTTCCTGTCGTCTGGGCACACACTCATTTTAAGTATTAAATATGAATCCATTCAAACCCACCGTGTGTTCAATAGATAGCAGGGGCCAGGATAACATAAAAACAATATTATGACAAGATGGACAACACACTGAACATATTTAACATTTTTAATTTGGCTAGGGTGGGATGGATGAAATCTCTGTGAGGGGGGACAGTTAATTCCCCCTCCCCCTTAGCCTCCCCCTTAGCCTCCAGGTAATTCAGCGGACAAGTATTAATATGGATGCTGCTTGATTCCAACCCCATGAAAACATAGCTCACTGGACTGCCAATATTCACTGAACGATAAAATAAACCGTGACATCTTTCCAGTACTCCTCTGTCTCGCTGTGTGATATAGTAGTGCATGAGTGGTACATGTTAGTGCAGTACACTACACTGTAAGAAAGGGCTCCTTAAAGCCCTGGTAGGAACTTGCATCCTGGGAGACCAGATCGTAATCCTTGCACACGACAGCATAGCTTTAATCAGAGATACAATTGAACACGGTAATAAATTGCAAATACAATATGGCTCTAATCCACCTACATCAACTAGGGGAAAGGAAAAGGACGAGAACTGTGTGAGAAAGAAATAATTGAAGGAGACTGCAGGAAAGGAGTGGGATTTGGTTCTAGACCAAGGAATACATACATTCACTGGAGCAGTCCGGGCAGGGGGACAATAGAGGTACATTGAACACTCCAATACAGAGGCATTTGACATGTTAAATTCATTATTGAGATATCTCATTATACAGATATTGGTGAATTAATTTCCTTTAGATTCTAAGTAAACTGATTTGAAAATACATTTTAATCTGCTCTATCACGCTGGAAGTATATTGTTAACAATGTGACCAGGCATGCTTAGAGAAAACAAGCATATCAACAGAATATCAACATTTGGTCAATAAATATTGACTTTGTTTTGGTCTCAGACACTGCACGATGCCAGATATGTTTGAGGGCCTAAGATGATTCAAGAAATGTAGAAAGAGGAAAAAAAGCTAACATTTCTAATAATTAAATGTATTATCATATCTGATCTATTATCTTGCTGATAAATACTTTCATCTGATGAAATAATGAACATTATTCACCCTCAAGGCTTTCTCTGATGATTAATTAAATGAAGCAGCTTGAAAGGGAGAAACATAACACATTAGAAGAAGTGTGTGTGCTCTGGGCATGTTATTACAGCACATGTAGAGCTGATAAACATGAGCTGTACTGACCTGGAAGCAAGTTCATTATAGGTGAACATTTTCAAAGATCTTGATTCTTCAAAATTCTTCAAACATCTTGGAAAATATGGCTTAATAATATTAACCATAGCATCCCTATTTTGGCCATGTCTTAATTAACAGGTGAACATTCTGCAAAAAAAAGAAGATCTTCTCTTCAGAAGGTCACAACACACCGTGTTGATTGGCTATTTTCGTTGAGATTTGCTATAGTGGGAAAAAAAGGAGCGCAACCCAACTAAGTAGAGCCTTGGGTTAATTGTGGTGGTTAATTTATACAGCATAGAACAACAAAACCGTTATAGGCGCGCTCTACTGCAGGGAGTCAAGTTGAGTCTCTGTAGCTGATGGGTGCAGATTCTTGAAGATCAATGGAAAAAGGGGAATATCCGCACTCTCTTAAAGAGAGTGCGGATATTCCCCTTTTTCCATTAATTTATACAGCATCACATGAGGAAGTCGCTTGCCGAAAACAGCTGATCTTCAAGCTAACAACATTGATAAATTGGGTGGATGGGGAGGCTGCTCCTAAACACAACACATCCAATTCCCCCGGTGAGGTGAGGCTCCATGAGCTGCTCAAGTCTTGTGAAGATGGATTACTAGGATTGAGGCTGTCACCACTTCCTGTGTGATGGGGACTAATAAGACACACTCAAAGTCCCACGGCTCAACTTTGAATTCCTATTGACCGTGATGCACACTGCCTCCATACAACTGCATGTTCCTCTGCTGTCCCAGATCAGTGCAATATAACTCTGAATTGGGCCACGATGTGGTGATTTAAATATTCCAGCCTCACAGAGATACTCTTCGCAATATACTGTATAACGTTATTTTCGAGAGTGTTCAGACTTGGTCTTTTTGCAACCTCGCCGCCTCACATACGTTTTTGATTGATTGATTGAAGTATGTATTAACAGATTGGAGAATTTCAGTACATTTCAAGCACAACTCAATACAAGTTAACTGTGTGGACGACACCATAAAGCATTACACTTGTTTACAATAGGGTCCACCATGTTGAGAGCGGTTTTGAAGGAGTCAACGTACTGTGGACACAGCTGCAACATACCACCCGACCCGATTGCTGTGGTTTTTTATTTCATTTCAGTAGCAGGTCTCAGAGGCAATCTGGTGACCAGCACTGAATTGTCTGAGAGGTTGAGGTGTACCGTAGATGGAGAAATGTCCTTTAACCTCTGTAGTAATGGGAGTCCATCAGAACACACGCTAGTAGAATACTTCACAGAATAATTTCAGTACTGGAAGAAATAGTAGCAATACCACAATGTAGAAATACTCAGGGTCCAGGATTAAAACATATATTTTTTAGTATTAATATCAAGTGTAAAATTATGCATATTATCACATTTCACAATCATATTTGTATTGGTTGGTGGATATAACTGGCTGCTATTTTATTATATCACTACATAATGTTATGTCATTGACCCCTCCTAGAGTATGGGCGCTGATGACGTGGAGGAGAGAACACGCCCCCAGCGTCCCCGGCGGGACTCGAAGGCGGAACTTTCTAGCTGTGAGGCGACAGCGATACCGACAGCGCCACCGTGCCACCAAAAAAAGGTAGGTCTTAATAAGTATGTTTTTAAAAGTCCTATAGGGTGGGGGCAGCTTTGATCCTCAAAGGGAGCTTGTTTTACAACTTCAGTGCCAACACAGCAAAGGCACGGCCGCCTATCCTTACTGCTTCATATACAACTGACTGTCAGATCTGACCTGGAGCTGGGAGATTGGTCTAATAGTTCCACAATATACGGAGGTGCAAGACCGTTACATGCTTTGAACACAAACAAAATAATCTTAAAACCCCCGCTGGCCGCTCTACCCACCTGAGGGCCAACCTTACACAGCCCTGCTACCTGCTACACTCCCACGCCGACTCTTGATTGATTGATTGATTGAAGAATTTATTAACAGTTTGCAGAATTACAGTACATTTCAAGCACAAACTCAATACAAAGGCTGTTAACTGTGAGTGGACGACCCAATTAAGCATTACACTTGTTTCCAATAGGGTCCACCATGTTCAAATCATCAAAACATTTAGAGACGTACAAATAGACACTTCTATAGACAGAACAGGAATTCATCATAAAGGAGGTAAAAAGGGAAAATAAATATATACTCTTTCACTGACTTCAACACCAGCACTGATTCCTCACCTCTGAGTCAGTGGTTCTCAACTTATTTGGCTGGCAACGTCCCAAAAAGAATTGGCCATGGCTTGCGACGCCCCTCCTTCACAACTCACCAACATACACACACTGAAAAAACTTGTGTGCACACTGAACAAACGCATACAGACTGAGTTTGCTACACTAAATAAGATGGCAATATTAGTCTTACAGAATCTGTCAAAAACTCACACAAATCGTTACACATTATCTCTGGAGTCATGTGATCAAGATGTATCGGTAGATTTCTCACATATTTTCACACATTTTAAATTACTTTATGTGCTGCTGGGCAGTTTAACCTATAATGTATTTATTTATCATTTAATGAATGCTCTAAATCTGCAAAGTAACTAAAGCAGTCAAATTATAGTGTTGTAAAAAGTAGCTGCTTACAGAACTCGGCTCATTCCTGCAACAACGCAGGCGGTAAAGCACTCCCTCTCGTGTAATATTGCTTAAATATAGAGATGTATAAAAATATGTATATAAAATATTGAAGTATAGTAAAAGTTCTCAAAAGTTGTACTTTTACTTGGATACAGTGCAAGTACAGTAAGTAGGCTATTTGAGTAAATTTACTTACTTATTACTTACTTATGTTAGCTACTTTCCACCGCTGAATAATTCACAGTCGGAACACATTCTGGTCGAATAATTCAGTCAGTCAAAACACTCTGCTAGAATAATTCACAGTGTTAGAAGCCAGGGGACCAGAGTTCAGATGTTAACAACTCTGTGGTTGGTGAGATTGCTTATTCAAGAAATATGAAGTTTGAGGGACACACGGATACACTGATTGATTAGAATCAAACCAGTTCTACAGGCGAGGCTGCCTTCATCAAGGTTATTATATGCTATGTGTGTACATATATACTGTATAATATGGTGGAAGCCCTGACCTCAGTATATAAGTATTCAGCTGGGTTTGCCTGCACCACACTAACACAGCTGTGTGTTATGTTACTTGGAAGCACTGAATCTTGTGATTCGTCATACGCTGTCCCTTGTGGACTGGGAGGATACATGCACACAGACACGTGTGCGTGCGCCGTGCAGCAGTGAGTCAGATTTAGTTTAGTGATGTTTCTTGGGGTGTTCAGGACATGGTTAGGTGAGCACTTCATATCTGTACTATCACATTTTCTGGTCCTAACCAGAGTCAGCCATTTCATGGCCTATATTTCTCTGTCTCCCTCAACGAAATGGTGACATTCTGCTTTGTCATACTGCCACCGCTCATAGCTCTATAGGCCTCTTGACAAATTAACCCACGCCCTGAGAGTCACTCAGCCCTGGCATGGCTATGAATTTATCATGAGCAGCGACAGTCAGCCCATCGACACACTCAGCAGCACGCTTGGTCTCTCTTACTGTCCGTATGTATACCGACTGGCTGTTTTAACAGACTCCTCCTTGTATGAGAGCAACCTGAAAATGAAATAAAAAAAGTGTAAATTATTATGCATTAATTTGCAAACCTCCCACATACAGCACAAACACACAGAATTAATGAATCCATAATGACATAAGCCTCCTATAAAGCACGGTTGTGATGAGGTAAATAGGTCCTGTGTTCATAAAGAGATGCATGGTGATATTGGCATCTCTCACTGCAGAAAGACTTCAATGGCCTGCTGAAGTATGATTGCTCCATGCAAACAATGATTTTTAATTTTTGAGGGGCACTATCTCCTCCTATGCCCAGCTTTCTGGGTTTGTGTAAACACAAACATTGAAGATAAAAGTGAAAACGGAAAAGTGAGGACGCAAATTGTGATTAGCCAGAATGAGATCATGTATGATGATGTATGTCTGATGATAAGAGCGCCCCTCACACTTCACACGAAAGAAACACTGTTAATATGCAATTTGCCTGACAATTGAGCTGTCCTTTACTTGTCTTTTACTTACAACTAAAATGTTGTTTTTGCTTTTTAATTTGATAAATATGGACATTATAATATATCATTAGAAATTACACAATTTGTTTAAACTTAAATATTTAAGAATGTTTGAATAAATTCTTACAAAGTTCATATTTTATTTTAAGTGCAAAGATGGGTCCTTCTCCATCCTTGCAGAATGCCATTATTATTTGGGAGCAGTAACAGTCCCTTCCCCCATAAACATTCTCTTATTATCCCCCTGACTGTTACACATTTGGGAGCAGAATAATGCTATTATACTGTACAGGCTGACAGTAGAATTATTGGCCAGCTTCCACTGGGCAAAGGCTAGAAGTGTATTTGTATTGTGGTGTCGTATTGGTCCCAGTGGCCAGCAGTAGAAGAATGGAGTGAAATGGTAACTGAATGTTAAGCAGGTTGGTGCTGAACAATCCAATATCACAATTAGCATTTTGGTTTCACCAGATGTTGTTTTTTTTCTTTTTAGATATTCTTGATAAATACTGTACAATCATTGCATTTAGGTGTTAACCATGCACTTGTCTTATACCCTATACTTAATTGACCAGAGTCCCCCAGGGCTCTATACTTGGCCCCCTCGTTTCCCCCTCTACCCCCAATCTCTTCTATAAGCTTATAATATAGCGTGCGATGCATTGTGAGGTTGGAGATTCTTCTGCCAAATGCTTTCCTATTTTTGAGGGTCTTGTCTAGCCAAACGTTGTTTTGTCACTAACACAAACATTAAATGCCATTAACAATGAACAGAGTTTAATGTTTGTTTTGTCTGTCACTGAGCAAATCGGCATATGCATGTTATGTTATGATATCGCGATGATTTAAGATGATAAGGGTTGGTAAAGCGCCCATCACTTCACACGGGTGTGATTTTGCTGAATGTTCGCCTATGCCTGGGTTTATGTGGTTAAGGGATAAGGCCAAGAGAGAGGTTAAAGGTCCGGATTGTAGCTGAGGTTTTCTGAAATGTTTTTATATCAGTGCATGGTTCTCAAACATTTTCATGTCAAGAACCCCCAAAAATATATGTAATTGGCCACCATCTGAAAATATGTTGTTCCAGGGACCACCCCAGAAGCAAAGATTTGAGTTAAAAACATTCGCTCTGAAAGAATATATATTCAAATATTTGCGCCACATTGTCACGATTTTTCAAAAATAGCACTCAGTGCCGCGCTATGAGCTTGTAGATCTGCTATTCTTCAATATCTAAAGTATAACATAATGCTTAAAATACCAAAAGGGGTTCCCGTCCAGAATGGTAAAGAACAGAAAGTGGTGGAATCATGCCTCCTCTTCAAAATGTTTCTGTACTGTATATCTTTAAAGACAGGAGAGGGACACCATGCCAGCTCTCCTTTCTGTTCTCCCACACCTAAATATCGATCAAGAATACGACGCATGAAGAATTGATTAGTCTATTCAAACATAGGATCAGGTTGGCAAATAAACAGCATTGATTTTCTGTTTCACCTAAGAAAATTAGGCATGTTATCAAGGCATGTTATCAAGGCATGTTATCAACGTAAAACATAATAAACTAGAAAGGTGTGGTCAGTGGAGCGATATACTGTATTGCATTTCTTGTCTAAAGAATGTAAAGAATAAGCCTCTTCCACTAAATGTGTCCATTACAGGCAAACTGTATGGAATACCTAAAGGCTGTTTTATGCTCATTGTCACATGATTCCTGAGATCATGTGTAACTAATATGAATATTGGTAAAAAACAAAATGTGTCTGCAACAGGTTGTGACATTTGTTGCACTTATGGCACCCCCATCGGCCTATGGTTCAAAATAGTTTTTGGCTCAGCATTGTGTAGAGACCCTCAATATGTGATTCAATTTGGGGTTCATTGGACAATGCAGAATATATTAAAAAAAAAAGAATCTGACATTTTAATCACTTGACAACCAGAAGAAAATGCTAAATGGAATCAAATCTATATAGGCAGAAATGGTTGTGGCCTATATGGGTAGGCTAGATGTGTCATGATCCAAGAAATCCAGGGAAATTAATTTCCATACAATGATTCATGAGGTATAAGCCAATGTGGAGTATGACTATCTTGGCCTACTGGCAACGTGCACAAGACATTTAATCCCCAAATTCCGGGATTATCTCTAAATACACAGACAAAATCATGTCTGGCTTGATGGTGATAAGTATACTAAACAGATACAAGGCAGCATGACTTTTGAAGCTATGTGGTGAATATCTATCTATCTAACTATAAAAGCGCAAGTCTCTGTACGTCTGTAATCCACGTAACTCGAGAACCGTTCGCCCCACCGACTTCAAATTTGACACACGCGTTCCACCCCCAGTGCCCGGTGTCGAGTCCGTCGGACCCACGGTTGGAGAGGCTCCAACGGGCACCACTCTAGTTATATATAAATGGCCACATAAATGGCAATTTTTGTCATTTTGGAACCAGGTAATTCAATTTTGGACAAGTAAAATTGGATAATGTTCATCCCAAATTCAAGGCATTCAGTAAAACACGTACGCAGTGTTTTATTGCATATGTTCAATTGTTCAGTCTTTAAGGGATCCAGTGCAGATAGGACCAGCAGATTGGTATTATTTGTCTTATTCATACCTTTATCTCTCACTTCTCACTGCGTTTGCTGCTATAATGTCTGAAGTTCCCTGCAGGATCGATAAAGGTTTATACTGTTTCATATTTAGTTGTATTCTAGACATAATATGACATCATATAGAGCTAACTAGAGCATCAAGGCACTGTGTGCAGGATGAAAAAAACAGCTTGTTAAGCATGACTTATGCCTTCTATCAGAGGAAATCTAATAGATAAGCCTCTTCTCACAAAAAGTGAGGAATGCGGGAGTCAGCCTTCCATTTAGTGCAGAGCATTAGATTGAACAGAGTTTCATTGCCATGGGAGACCAATTTAAACTCAATTATATCCACTCCCTGCTGCGCATGCTCTCTGCCGCTCTGCGCATGCTCTCTGCCGCTCCAGTCAGACTCCAGTAAGACACTGTGAGACTGTCTCTCAGATAATATTATGTTAATAGTAAACGTATCATTTTGTATCCATTGGATATTTTTATTTTATAAATGAGCAATGTAGGCTATCATTACTCTGTTGTGACTCATCAGTTGCAATTTTCATTTTTTTATTTAATAATTCACAATAGGTGTGTTATTTTTATTAGCTACAGTGCTGTGACCTGTCACTGTTCCTGTGATCCTGGAATCAACTGCTTGGTAAAATACCGGGGTGAATATGGGCTGAGAATAGACATGGAAGAGTATTGTCTCCTCGGACAGAAAATAGTGAATAGAAGAGTAATATATGTGAAAGGGCTGTTTTGTGGTCAAATAGCAGCTCGCCTGCCATTTTGGCAACATCTGCCCATCACTCCATAATGCACACTGATTCAGCTGTGTGGGCCGGCCATTACACACAGACATTCATATTGACAGTTTGGAGAGATATGTCAATAAACCATCAGTCAAGATATGGTATGAATACCTTTTCTTTGGGCTTGTCTCCACACAAAAGCCACACACACACACACACACGCACGCACGCACGCACGCACGCACGCACACACACACGCACACACACACACACACACACACACACACACACACACACACACACACACACACACACACACACACACACACACACACACACACAATTAGAGGACACTCAAATGGTGGCTCCGGAGGCCAATGATTAAACGGAACAGTAAGAGGTTATAAATGAAGAAGTGAATGAAAGCTCTGAGTCTTTGGCAAAACTGGCTGAGAGAACCAAAGAAAAAGACAAGTCCAAAGCCCTCTTCATAGAATTAAAAGCTTTGCATTGTACAGTAGAACAATTTAATTAAAATGTTTAATTGTTCTACTATGCATCCATTGATTAATTAAAGACTTCTAACTTCTTTAGCTCGCAGAAAATTACTGGACGGTACTCTTTGGCCTCACAGGAGATTGTAAAAAATTATATTATATATATTTTTAATGTAAACTAATGGATCTAAATCCAAACGGAATGAATTGGACGCAAAATCATTATGATGTCAGCATTTTAATTGAGTGTTTTTAATTAACCTTTTTAGCTTGTAACTTGGTCAAGTCTCCCTTTGAAAAAGAGATTCATAACGGGACTTGTCATGACAATTACAATTTACAATTTAGACTGACAGTAGCATATCTGTAATAAAGCTATAAGAGTGCTATGTCTACATACAATGCAATCAAAATGACCATTAACCATTAAATAATGGTTAAATAAAATAATAAGAGAAACGTTTTTATGTATTATTACTGCCATGCGACTGATATATATTTCTACTTTGAATCAGCGCTTTGCCACTTTGCTGCCATTCCTCGTCAACTCAAAGAACCAAACAATGAATATGCATGGTTTAGCTCCTCTGTCTGCTTTCATCAACCTCAAATCATTGGCAAAATTCTGCTCCCTATGCTTGGTGAGCTTGTAGATCAGCTGTTTTCAGTGCACGACAAAGCTACTAGAGGTGCAGCTAGAGGGGACAGCACAGCACAGAAAAAGCCCCCCCCCCGTGGATCAGAATCTCATATATAATTTTCACTTCCACTAAAGGTGATGTTTCGAGCGTCTACCTCTTCTTCAGACTGCTAGGGCTTATACAAAGTTGCGTGCGTGCGTGCGTGCGTGCGTGCGTGCGTGTGTGAAGAAGTAGGGCTACATTATGCAATTAGAGAGGCTTGATTCATCAGGCTGGCCTTCAATCTACAGTATGTTCGAATTTACTGAGAGAAGATGATAATTATGTAGAGAACCGCTGTGTTTAATGACTATGAGTGATAGCTGAGGGATGATGGAGATTATTGGTCTGTCTCTACAGTACAGTATGTGCAAAAATATCCTTGTGGTGTCGAATGCATTTTTGAGAGGCACATAAAGGGACACCATATTTAGCCAGGCCGTACGTCTTTTCCTTCAGAGCATCACATCAATGGAATTCAGCACCACAATTAATTAGAGAGAATTCTGTCATGTTCATCCAAAATATGTTAAGAGATGGCTTATTGACAACCAAGTTTAACTGTATTGTTCAATATGCTTATACCACAATGTAGTATATTTAACCTATGTACCTGTATACAGCACACTATATACAACTAGTATACTGTATTTTAATTCTAAAAGCGTCAGGCAAGGTAGTGCCAATGAAATCTAGCCTTTCAGCTAACTCAGGTGCAATAACATGTGTTTGAATGTTGATTAATGCGCATTGTCTGTTTCAAGTAAATAAATTACAAATAGATTATGATCACATGATGGTGCACATGATCAAAACATGATCTAAAACTACACTGAGTTAAATTACACATACAGTATGGTTCTTTTGTAAAGTATATTCTTTACACTTTTGCAAAGACAAATAGAGAAATAAAAAAATAAATAGTTTCACAGCAGCTGCTGACTGAAGTGCCTGTTACAAAACCTTCCAACATCACATCTAGCAGAGGACGCTGGAGCACAATGCTGGGACGGAGGTCTATTGTATCGTCTATTCTGTGTGTTCGTATTGTTGTCTGCTTGCTGAATGGCTACGGCCGTTAAGTAATGGTAATGCTGCTGTGATGATGTCAGAGATGCCATGCTGGTGCATGCAGCCTCGTAGTGGGAAGGAATGTGGAGGTGATGACGATGAGGAGGAGGTAATGGACAGATCCTGTCCCACTTTGAAAAGGTCACATGCCTTGGAGACCACCTCCGTAAATGGAAGTGTTTGGTCGGTGCGGCCTATAGAGATGACCAGCAGTATACACACCGTAAAATCCTGCTGGTTTATTTAACTCAAATGGACCTGAAAGGGTGCATCCGAGTTAAATTAACCCTCCGCATTTCACAGTTCACAGAGAATACAGGAGCTCGGGTGTCTGTAATTGAATCCAGCCACTCATTCCCACTGCAACCGCTTGCCGGCATCGAGGAATAATTGTCAAAGAGAAATTGTGCTGTTAGAAAGTGGGAACCATAAGAGAGAGGGAGAGAGAGAGTAATGTTAATGATGTGAATCTCAATGTGTTCCACGGAGCTAGGAAGCACAGGGTGCTCTTTTTGCTCTTGTTAGGCAATGGTGCCGGCACTCCACCATAATGGTCTCCGGTATGCCTGTCAGTGGGAGAGAGAGGAAGTTGCATGAGTGGAATTAGATTGCATTTCCCGTCTCCTTCATTGTTATTTTTGGTCGAATAACAGATTGCTCCTCCGCTCGCAAGCAGGGGCAAAAAAGCAGTTTGTGTGTAATCAATCCTTTAGGAGGGTGGGGGGTGTGGGGGGGCAGTCGCTCTGTGTTTGCCGCTCGGCACAAAATGGAATAATGTGACATTAGGGACCATGGGCATCATTACCTTGATGAATTACGGAAGGTATAACGATTATGGAAATTGTCATCGACCGATCATCTGTCTCAATTTATTGCAGCTCAGTGCCATGGTGGCTCGGCACACTAAAATGTTATCATGTCAATAGAGGCTACGTAGGTCGTTATCAATGCTCGCCTTTCTCTCACAATGGCCGCAGCACGGCCGTGGTGCCGCACGCCATCCATCGCTACTCAATGGCCCAACACTGGACACCAGATTCTGAATACCGCTGTTTTTAACTAGGACGGAAACCCCTTTTGGTGTTTTTACCCTTCAAGACTTTTGAGGTTCTTGTTGCTATGTACAGCATATAGCAGCATAATAACTTTATAATTTCTGAATAAATATTTGGCGGTTTTCAGAAATTTCAAAGGAGTTTTTAGAATCAGCCTCAGACCAGGAATCCAGGGACAGCTAATTGGGCAATTGACCGTTCCCAGTGAGCACTAAGTTGACATCCAGGAACAGGCAAAATAAATACTGTGTATATCTGTGTATGAAGGAAACTGCCTTAATTGTAATTTGTTAAATAAGAGGATTGAGTGCTGTGTTTCGATCAAGTATCACTGCTGTCAGTGTTGGCATAGACCACCTAATAATTAGCCTACCTAAGTGGCAATTAGGCTTTGCATTCATTCATTTTGTAATCTTGTTTGAGAAAACATTCATTTTATCATCATGTTTGAGAGAACATTGTGAGAAGATGGGTGATGTCTTATTTGGATTTGTTGACTTGAATATAATAATCCAAGTGTAATGGAAGATCCATGCTTTGAGTGACTACAGAAGTAAAATTGGGTTGATTCTAATTAAGACTGCTCAACATACAGTCTATGAAAAGAAAATATATAATATAAAGTAATCATCACATTACCAAGCCGTTATTCAACTAACGGACAATTATATATTAACCAATGATTATGGCGTTTAACATAGAGTTTTTAGCAACTGAAGTGTGTCCTAGAGAGATTCTTGCTCAGTGCACATTTACAGTAGCCGTCCACCTTAGGGAGCTTGTTAACGCTCTGCATGTTTGCGTTCATAATACGACATTCACAGTAACAAAAAAAAAAGAAAGACATTTAGGACATGGTGCTCACATTTCCCTTGTTGAGACTGTACAGTATATGATTAAACCCCTGACATCCATAATTTGCAGCATAGTGGTGAAATTGGTAAGCCTGTGAGACAATAAATCAGGGTTATGTCAACTGCGCTCATTAGACTTCAATTTATGAAAATTGTGCAGGATATGAAGATTTGCAAAGGTCTAGACTCAATGAAAGCCTGTGATAGAGCCCCTCTGGAGACTTTTCTAATCGCTGCAGCAGGGATATGGGCTGGTAATGGAGGACATATCTCTTCATTAGCTCTGCGTTGGAGTACAGTACAGTTCATTCAGGTTATGATAAACGGAGTGCCATTTTGTTACCCTGGCACTTTTAGCACACAAAAGTTGCCTACATGAAAGTGAGACCTGCTGCATGGTTATTGCTTATTTCACCAGGCTGTGCAACCAGGGACATCATGATGGCGTACTTAGCCCAGATTAGATATGAATCACCTTTTAGTCGTTATGTGTGAGGGTGTGGTGCTGCTGGGCTTGGGGTTCAAGTCAGCAAGGAGAAAATTGTAGTCTACTTGACATATATACGTGGATGAACATGTCCATGGATATATACTCACACAGAGTGCATTAAGACTGTATTATACTGTGCCTGTTCCACATGTTCTGTTCTTTTCTTGGACTACCTTGTTAAAATGTCCTCTATAGAATTTTCCAGTGTTCCAATAGAAACTATTAGCCTGTGAAATTTGTATAGGAATCCTATAGGATTTTCCAATGTTCCAATAGAATCCTATCAGATTATGACATGAGTATGTGAAGCACGAGTCATTACTGACTCCTGTTTCACTTTGGCATATTTTCAGCACACGACTACTGGGATGTTAAGGAACCTGTTAAAGATACCAGTTTCATTACTCTTTACATACTGTATCTCATATTCTCATGTTGATAGTTTGTACATATATTGGTTCAACATATTTATTGACTTTAGATGTATATCCATGACATGCATATTAACTGGAGATTGTAAATTACATTTACAGTATACTAGGCCGATGCCCATTTGGAATGATGCCTGTTGGGAACGCATGCCCCTTTGGTTTGCAATACCTGTTGTACCCTTGGGCATAAAACGGACACAGACAGATACAGAGATCTCCATATAGGGGCATGAGGGACACACACAAACAGACAGTCAGATATTGAGATTTGTGGATTTATAGATAGTTTCGGACAACCAATACGACTTCCCACTCGGCACATCACTCCATTGGGTCCTTGGTGATACACACGGCAAAAGTCAATCGGTCTGATGGTCTTTGAGAGGGGGATATATTGTACAGTGTCAATATAGTACACTGACTCAGTCAATTACAATTTAAGCATTTAGTAGAAGCTTATCCAGAGCACTTGTTATAGTAAACTGTACAGCTCAGCTGTTACGCCAATCACAGCTCATGTGCACCAGTATCTTAGCTCATCGTTGCTGATGTGCATGTAGGCTTTGTTCAAGATATATTCTATATTACAGTAGCCCAATGTAAAAGGATGAAGAAAACTACCAGAGTTTTCGATTTATAAGGCATAGGGCCAAAGCTCTTTTTAGCATGTTTGTATATCATTGCTGCTTTTTCCACAAACTGTACACCTAGTAACTTATTGCACAGGGAAGCCACACTGGAAATGTCTTGCTTTGTTAGGTCTGATTTTTCTTCTTTTTTATGTACTAATCAATAACCAACCCTGACACATTTCATCCCAAAACCTTTGATCGGTATGGATCCAAGCATCAGACATGTGGACATCATTTGCACCAACATGAATGGAATCAGTGATTGCAATGACATGTAAGAAAACCACAAGTCAAAACATCCACAAAAGTAACAGCTCACATCTTTTACTATATGTTCAAAGTTATTCTTTGGTAAAGGTTCTTCTTTCTTCAGTGTTTTTCCTTTCACACTTTGCTTTGCTGAAATATTTCTATTGTATGGCTTTCTGTTTACTTTTTATTGCTTTGGCTCTAGTCTAGATCAATAGAGAAGTTACATTGAGATACTGTATGAAGGCTACAGGAAGAGAATGTGACAGACATTGAATAAATGCTTCCAGAATCCACACTATGGAGCATGTGTGGCAATTGTTCAAACAACAGGTCGTTTCGAGGAAGCAATCTGATTGGTTGAAACAGCCTTCTAGCCGTGGTTCAAACGAGCACCACTCCACACCTAATCAAAACAAAGAATTGCTGCTCTGTTTTCCCAGAGCGCAGCAAACTCGGTGGCTAGGCTAGCTAGTTTCTTGGGACATTTGTGGTCGTAGTGACTACATCTGTCATTAAACAAATATGTTTTTTCAGCGATTTTCTTAGTTTTAAGGGTAACTGTTGTATAATTGCAATATTATACTAGAGGGTGTGGTTTAACGTGATTATTGCCACTTCAGTGATGCTTGCGGAACTCGACTAGCTCTCGTTCCTGACCGCATCACTGTCGTGGCAATAATCACGTTAAACCACACCCTCTCGTGTAATATTGCTTAAACCTATCACCTTTCAGGATATTATGTAGCAGACCATTTGTTGAGCTTCTAGTAGGTAACCAGAGGTATCAAAACAAAACGTCACTGTTTTCCTTCCATCAGTACCACTGCTGCTGTATGAAAACCTTGTGTGTTCAAGGCACCAGCTTTTTAGAAATTCACTGGGGCACGGTGTCGGTATTGCTGTCGCCTCAAGCTAGGTCCACTCCTGGGTTCGATTCCCGCTGGGGATGCTGTGGGCGCTGGGGGCGTGTTCTCTCCTCTGCATCATCAGTGCCCATACCTGAGGCGGGGTTGGCGAAAGGGCCTTTCTGTGTGGAGTTTGCATGTTCTCCCCGTGTCCCACTAGGGTAGGTACCCTCACAAAAAACATTACAGTAAGTGTAGAGCCCAGGATTACATTAGATAATTGACAATGGGTGAAAAAATGCGTTTCAAAATTGTGGGATAAAAAAAAAGAAATTCAGATTAACAGCGTTATTGATGACAATGCGTCTTTTAAACTTTTTATTTTATTTTATTATAATTTTTATCCCATGATTTTGCAACCCAGTTTTTTCACCCAGTGCCAATTATCCAATGTAATCCTGGGTGCTACACTTCCTCTGCCAACCTGGGGGGCGGGCAGCGGACTGACCTCATGCCTCCTAATATGCATGAGGAGTCCAAGCTGCTTCTTTTCACCTGACAGTGGGGAATTTCCCTGGCCGGACGTAGCGCGTGGAAGGAACACGTTATTCTGACCAGTTCCTTTCCCCTCCATCAGACGCCCCGGCTGGCCAGGGGGAGGTAGTTTTAGAGACCAGGATTACTGCATGTTTTTTAGGGGACACGGGGAGAACATGCAAACTCCACACAGAAAGGCCCTTTCGCCAACCCCGCCTCGGGTATGGGCACTGATGACGACGCGGAGGAGGGAACACGCCCCCAGCGCCCACAGCATCCACAGCGGGAATCGAACCCAGGACCTTCTAGCTGTGACACGGTGGCACTACCGACTGTGCCACCGTGTCCCCTAAACTTTTTTTTTTTAATCGGTTCCCTGGACCCTGGGGTCATTCAGTTCAAGCAACAAAAAAAAATAAAGAAAACTGTCTGTATTTTCTGTCTGCAGCAGAATGCTGTCTGCTGCGGAGGAGGGCTCAGGTATCTCAGTATACTGGCTGTTTATGTACTTTAAAGAACAGGCTTTGTAGTGCCATGTATCTTTACAAAAAGTGTTTGCCTTTAGAAGACCTTGTTATTGGTCAAAAGGTTTGGTAGGCTACTAAAAAAATATACTTGAAGGTCGATACATTTCGCAGCACTTTTTTTTAATCCTGTTTCCTATCCTACCTCTGATATCTGTTATTCTCTCCATCTGTTGACCATCGTTACAAACAAGATAAAACTACTTTACAACAGCATCTTTTCTCCCTTCTTTTGAAAGTAATGTCACCTCCATCTTGTACCTGTTGCTGTGATTGGCGACAGGGGTTTCTCTGGTTCCTAAAACCTCCCTTTTCTCTCTTAAGAAAGAATCTATAAGTTACTTCCATGACATCGTTACTGTATAGAAGGTGAAAGCTGTTTTGTCCTCTTGGAAGGGAGTAATTTCCACATGAAAAGAGAAGTTCTCCCCAATCCCTTTATACACGTCCGTTTAGTTTGGCAAACATAATACAACACCAACAAAAGGCAATAGCCTTTACAGTGTGGAGATTATAAACATTGTATATACAGAGCGCAGAGCCATTGTTGCCATCGCTCTTTAACAGACACAGGACAAAACAAGACATGGCTCAGAGAACAACGCTGGGCGACTCTCACTCTGACCCACAGGGACAAATTCCCACAGACGTGCAGGGGAGCCATGCAGGGAGAGCGTATGCATAATTTGTCAATGTTTCTTTTTTTATTATGTCCACAGGTCTCTGTGTCCCTCTGGTGTAGCCCATCTGTTTTCTCTGGTGTTGCTGTACATCTGTGGAGCATATGGAGCCGGGAAGGATACAGGCCTTTATTATTTAATACATGCTATGCTCCTGGGCTTCAAGGCTGAAGTTTCTGGTTCACATTTCATGTGTTCAAAAGTCCATAAGTAGCATGGGGAGGCAAATAACAGGCTAGAATGTTATTAGCAAGACTATGACTGTTAATGTGTGCACAGTATTAAAATAAATGTTAATTTAACGCCGGAGAGTGTTCAAATGGACCCTATACACGTGGTACATTTGGTTCCATTTGTACAATCTTTAGAGTAAAATGAACACTAAATATTTTACTTTAAATAAAAATAAAGTCACTGCAATATCCATGTGATCCTGTGGCGGCTGCACAACAAGCATTACATTCTCACTGACAAAAAGGTTTCTATGGAAACGGTAATCAGTACTTCAGTTGTGTTGTAGGTTTGGCATAATCATACACTGACTTTCTTTAATAAATCGAGGCCAATAAATGTCAATAAATAGAATTTACATTCTAGTGACATTCCCGTAACTCACATTCCTTCATTCTCTCACTAAAATCATTCCCTCTCGTGGCTGTCAGTTGCGCTTTTGCAAATCTTCTCGTCTCACAAAGCACAGTGATGCCGATTCACAAACAGCAGGATCATTTACTGTGTCATTTACTGCGTCTATGAGCAGCAGGCTCACTACAGACTGCCTGTGCATTTAAATGTTGAATTGACTGGTCTCCAATAGAGGGCACAGTTGGCTCTATGGACTTGTGAGCTCATTTCACTGTGACCCCTTTTCCACCGGTTGGTTCCCAGTGGGGTTCTTAGTCCATGAGCCAGAGCTCCAAAATTGGAACGTTAATTATGAATTGAGTGGGCAAAACTATACTTATATTGAATTGTTTATAGGATCAATAATTAGTATGATAACCCTTCCACAGTAGTAGCTTTTTCAATTAAAATTTGTAATACAATAAATCATTGTCTTCGTGTAAGTAATCAACAGGGGAAGTTTCATGGTGATAATAATTTAATAGGTATGGTTTTGCCCACTCAATTCATAAATTAACGTTCCAATATTGGAGCTCTGGCTCATGGACTAAGAAGCACAAAGAACTGAACCAGTTCCCATTGGGAACCAAGCGGTGGAAAAGGGGTCAGAGAGCGGTGATACTGAAGCCCTTGGAGAGAGTTGTTAAAGACTAGAAAAAGGAAGAAAGAAAGCAGGGGAAAAAACAGAAAGGGACACTCCACAAATGAAACTCTAGTTACCGTGCTGAGGAATAATTTGGCACGCTACTCTTCCCACAGTTTTTGCCGCACACACTCGAGCCATATGTCAAATTGACCGGCTTCATCAGGAATCTTGTGCTTGCATTTTGCTAAGAGATCCGTTGTTTAATTGATATTAATTTATTAGTTCTCCATAGACTTATAATGGGAAGATCGAAGACTAATTAAGGCTCCAATTCAAGTATTTTTTCCCTTGGAGAACGTAAGCGCTATATTTACAAGACTTGGTGGGAGGTTCATAATAATTACGAAAATTTATTGAAAAGGAATTACATCAGTCGGCCTCATGGTGGTGCTATAACAGCCCACTTTACGTTTTTCCCTATAACTCTTGAACCGTAAGTCGTAAAATCAAAACATATTTTCCATGGATTCCTTGGGTCATGACGCATTTCCCCATATAGGCCACGGCCAATTCCGTCTAGAAAGAATTTCCACCTTATTTGCATTTTCTTCAAAACACACTTTTTGCTCTTCCACCTACAGATTTTGTCCAAATCTCACACAAATTGGTACAAATGATCTCTGGATTGCCGTAATCGTCGTCCGAAGTTAGTGGGAGGGGCCTATTTTACCAAAAATGCCACAAATCACGAACGGAATGTCCAATCCATCCCAATGTTAATTACATGTTGCGGGTGGTTTAATCAACACAGAACCAAAAGCTATTCCCTTTTCATCACAGGGGGCGCCACAAATACAAAAAAAATAACAAAAAATGCCACAAATCACGAACGGAATGTCCAATCCATCCCAAATTTTAATCACATGTTGCGGGTGGTTTAATCAACACGGAACCAAAAGCTATTCCATTTTCATCCATAGGGGGCGCCGCAAATACAAAAGATTTAACCATTTGTTGCAGGATAAATCCCCTGAATTACTTACACATGATCACAGGGGTGACGTGACATTGTTATCGGCTAGCATAATTAGTGGGAGAGGGCTATATTAGCGATTGAGGCAACCACAACCACACCAGAATTGCATCTTTCTAGTTTCTACGGTCACAGATGGAGGTCTGTTAAGAGAATAATTTTATAATCCAGAAAGAGCTGTATGTCAGGGTCAGATGAATGAATTTGTTGCTAAGTAACCACTTTACTCTTTAGAACCCAGAAGGAAATTAAAGAAGAGGAGATGGATTTGAGTCCGACCAAAAGAGATGGATAGGAATGGGGTAGTTCTGGCTAATAAAACAAAATCACACCTGTGTGAAGTGAGGGGCGCTCTTGTCAACGTACATCATCCAATAAAAAATGAATATACTTCTTCATGAATTAACTTATGTTATTATCTTTTAACCATGATACAATGTTTTAAAAAAACTCATCTTTTCACCATGATCATGTAAGATGACAACCAAATTTGTGATGCACTGTGTTTAGAAAAGCATCGTCCACATATGACGTAGATTCTCCAGTCATTGTCAATGGCATTTAATGTTTGTTTCCAGAAAAAGCTGATTTGTTCAGACACATATGACGTAAATTCTCCTTTCATTTTTTTCAGGACAAAAAAGCTGTATAGAAGGGGCTAGCGCCCCTCAAAAATAAAAAATAAAATACTTTAATGTCCTCTCTCTCTCTCTGTCCTTGACTGGATACTGAACAGCAGAGCGGGAGATGGACTTTCAGGCAGTTGTCTTTCATGGAGATAATGCCATTTGATGGGGGAGGGGGGGGGGTGCATTTTGATGCAGTGTGCAATGTGATGATGATGGAGCTGAGTTTCGGGGCTTTGAGAAAAGCTGTCCTCAGTGATAACTTCATCGCTGCATGAGGTCCAGCGTGGGGGAAATTCAGCAGAGGATTCCTTTTTCTTTCTTTTTTTAAACTGCACAGTCAGGGCTGAAGTAGGGGCCCCCCTGTAGAGCGGTGAGGCCTGCAGACCAGAGCTTAAGATTCTGTGATCTTCCATTGTCAGTCTATCCCTCTACTCGTTCACAGAAAACAGAAAGCCTCAGTCCTTGAATTGCCTTTCTTGTAGGATCAGCTGCCATATTGCTTTTGTAATTAATGAAACTCTGCTTTCTTTCTGTCCATTTTTTTAAATATTATCATTTGAACACCATTACATAGTCAGTTCACATATTTCCTTCAGTCACCTAATTCAGAGTAAATGTGGTTTAGTTGTCGGTTGGGAAATGGCTTGAGGGAGCAGTAAATACTTAGCTCAACAGATTGAAGTTACACACTAAACTTTTGTTCCCCCTCAGGATATAAAGTACTATTTTGCAGAACTGTTCTCACTCATACTTCGTCGTATGATGAATAGCAAAAATAGCCAATCTGCTATTTTTATATAATATATAAAAATAGCAATTTAAACTTTGAATATAGCAGAAATAGCTGATATCAGCTATTTCTGCTATATTCAAAGATTAATTTGTTAATTTTCTTGAACTGTCTTTTCTTCCTTTATACAATTTCTAATGCCTTCTTTGCCCATAGTGCCATGGCAAAATTAGGCCCTAGGCCTAATGCATGTACAGTAATTTGGAATCTTTCAATTATAGGTGGTGACATCATTTAGTTAAATTACTCATCTGCAAGCAAGCGCAGGCATTTATTACATTATGAATGATATGTTAGTGCACCCAATACATTACATTATTTCTAACATTTACCAACTCCTTGCCTGTGGTGATGAGGTGTTAGTTAGTCTGATATTTCAGATCCCATTTGACTATGACTGCCTTCCAAAGTTTTGCGTAGGCAACCTGGCCTGGCCTAGAGAACACATTTTTCTAGTTTTGTAAAGTTATATTCTTCAAAGGGGGGGTTTATCATTCACTCATAGCAGAATATGTTTTTCTCTTACTGTTTACCTGAATACTACACTTGGCTTAGAAAACTGTCATAGAAAACTATATGATGCTATGAGTGAAAGATAATTTGGATTCAGAAATAAAGGAAAAGGGATACTGCAAATTTGTTTAGCTAGACCTTCTGTATCTACATGCAGTGGAAGCATATTCCAGGGCCAGGCTGCTCCTATTGTATGATTGGGATGGATCGTTAGCATGTATTTGGAAGCCATGCCAAACTGTCCTTAGAGCGTTTAACACTATTTTGAACATTCATTATCCCAGCCAGGAGGCAAGAATGGCCGACAGCAAGGTATTATGTTTTTGTTCCTATTATGTTTTTGTTCCTGTCTGTCTGTGAACAGCTAATCTCTCAAGAACAGATTTTGAGCTGCGCCACTGAATCTGTCTGCAGTGGTATTCAGTACGTGTAAAGTTTACTGTAAACATTGTTGTTAGTGGGAATGAAAACATAGGCGCCCCACCAGAAGAGGAGGGCTGAGAGCGGACCAAACAGGCCAACATCCTGTTATCCACATTCTATTGACCATATGCAGACCGCGGCCATCTTGCCAGCAAAGTGGTAACTAGGTGCAATTTCCCATTGACAGCCCATTCATCCAAATAGAAAAGTCCTTGGAGTGTTGGAGTTTGGAAGTGCTCATTGGATATCACTCAAAGGCCCTGCGTACCACCTGTTTTGAATTTACACATAATGGAGGAGGCAGCAGGAGGTTGCTTTACTGATGCACACATCTGCCTGGGTGACTGCAGACTGCTGGGCGAGCACTGGCGCTTTGGCATGGGGGTCAGATCAACATATGGAATGAATTCTGTACTGGCCATATATGGAGCGTTTCCAGAGTGTACAGGGTTTGATGAGGTCAGATCAACATATGGAATGTCAGTTCCATATATAGAGATCTAAGCGTAGCAACGGGGGCAGTGTCTTGAGTGTACAGGGTTTGATGAGGTCTGGCCATATATGGAGTGTGTCTTGCGTGTACAGGGTTTGATGAGTTCAGATCAACATATGGAATGTCAGAACAGGTCAGTTCCGGATCCATATATGGAGATCTAAGGGTGGCAGCGGGGGCAGTGTATTGAATGTACAGGGTTTGCTGAGGGCCCAGGTAGGGCTGGGCCTTAATTTTCGGGCCTGTTGAGAACTCAAAGATGAAGGACGGGTCCATATGAAGATCACAACACTGAACACTGGCCTTACTAATTAGCACACATTTTACATGCTACCTGGCCCGAACACGTCAATAAAAAAGGCCTATACAGTATATGGGCATTCACAGACCCGTTGATTCAGTGCGACCTCACCTCTCTCCCTCAGGGCGTCGTAAATAGAATGTGGATACATGAACAGTGAGAGCACTATGGAATCTTGTGGAGAAAAATCACACCCGTATGAAGTGAGGCACGCTCTTATCATCGTACATCATCATACATCATCTCATTCCGGCCAATCTCAATTTGCGTCCTCACCATAAATTTTTGTGTTACACAATGTTTGTGTTTACACAAACACTCAAAATTGTCCATTCATTATCAATGGCATTTTAATGTTTATGTCGGACAAAGTTTGTGCACACACACCAAAATCGGCTCAATGATCATCTTAAAGTAGACTATACAATGATGTGAACAAGCACAGGACGGCATTATCATTCTTAATTTTATCCTTCAACTTCTTGTTTATGCCTCAAAATGACTGCATAGGTTTTGTAGCAATTGTAAATATTAGACATAATTGCCCAATTTAATTCAAGCATGTTCTAATGATGTATATGCCTACTTAAATTACATTTTGCAATTATTTTATTTTGTAACATTTTCGAAAAAATAGCCAAAGTACCCAGTCTTAGTGCCCACCCTTCCAAATCAAATAAATGTCTTATCAAGACAGGCAGTATTTCTCTGTTCTGCGCTCTAACCATGCCCCTCTGAAATGCCCCTCTGAAAATGGAATTGCACAATGCACATGCTTAAAATTGCTTTACAGAAAAAGTGGGTGAATTACCTACCTGCGTTCCATTTTAGAGGCCAATCTTTCCAATGATAAAATGGCAAGTAAAGTAAGCAAAAAACAACAACCAAAGAACAAGATTTTTGTACAGGATCTCGACCACTGACCCCACTCAGTGGTCAGTACTAAGAATACATTGAGGACTCTACCAGGAGCACTACATATCACCACAAAGGCTTTAATAACAAGGCTCCAAACATCCCAAAACAAACTACTGCTTGGCCTTACATCTACAACTCATTTAACCCCTCCTCATTTTGCTTGGGTCGGATGGCTCAGGGTAGAGGACAGCAACTTGCAACACGTCTACCAGATACGCCACACCACAAAGACATCCATGTACCTTGTACCTGTCAAACTACTTCAAAGTTCACACACGTCAATGAGGTCCACTATCACAACACCAGAGGGAGCTCCACTAATCATGTTAAACCCAGATTTTAATTGATTGATTGAAATTAAAATTATATATACAAAAAAAAAAGATTCACAGTATGTAAAATGGCTACATTTCAAACGAGTAAAATGGCTACATTTCAAACGAGTCAATACAAAAACTGTTACTTTGTAGTTTGTGGACGACACCATGAAAAGCACCCGACTTGATTACATCAGGGTCCAACATTTTCAATTTATCAGAACATTTAAAGATGTACAAATATACACATCTATATAAAAAAAATCAGGAAATCATCATATAAAGAAAGTAAAAAAGGGGAAAAACATGTACAGTATGGGGGAAAAGGGGTGTGGGGGACTCGGACTCTAGTTTCGAATTGCAACCGTCCGTATAGGTGCTCTTTGAGAGCGTGTTTTGAAGGAGTCAAGGGATTCACATGTCTTAATGGCTGTTGGTAGGGCGTTCTACATTTTAGTGGCATAGGAGCAAAATGAATTTAATCCCTTGTTTGAGCCAAATCTGGGTTCCAGTGGTTTGTTGAACTCCCTCTGGTGTTGCAAGTGTGGACTTCTTTGACATTAAGGAAGTATTTAGACAGGTACAGTAGGCCTACATAGGTATCTTGGTGGTGTATCGAATCTTGAAGACCAGACCCATTGCAAGATGCTGTTTATGATTTCCAACTATTTAATATGATGTTTTTCATAGCATTGTATATTTGTGTCAGACCCCAAAAACAAGCCATAGGCTTTAATTTATTGGATTTAAATCCTCTTAGCAGACCTTATAATGAACTATAGGCCTACTTCCCTGTGCTTTACTTTTCCCCCTGCAAATTGCTAATAAACTAATCAATCAATCAATCAATCAATCAATCAATACCTGCAGCCCGCCCTGGCGGTGTCTTTCTAGTTTCCTTTTTTGACACACACGCACGTACACGCACACTTACGTACACACACACACACACACACACACACACACACACACACACAAACTTTTTTTTAAATCTTTTTATCAAAACCAGTTAGCAGAATGAATAACCATAGCCTGCCCTAAACTAGCCTACAAGAGAGAAAAAACGACAACATGCGCGCACCGCGGGAATCTTGCTCAATTTCTTGTCTTAGATTTAGGGAAATGTAGCCTACGAAATTAAGTAACTGAATTGGAAGTTACATTGCAAACAGAAAGCTCACACACTAGGCTACATGACCGATATGAAGCAACTTACAGAGAAGGCTGAGCGAACGTGGAGGGGAGTTGAGAGCCACATATCAGTGTGGGATGCTGTGAATGTTGAGGAGAGAGGGGAGATGCGCAGTTTTCATCAGCTGACAAGTGCAGCCCGGACAACAACAGCAGCGCAGCCGCCGAGCAGCTGTTGTTCCGACATTGTGCTGTAGTATTTTGCAGTATTATCATTCTGAATTTGTGTTTGTGTTACCGAAGTGTAATTTCCCGGCTGCAGAAGTCTGTCTTGTTTCCTGAATTGAGACAACAGGAGTGCCGCTGGAAGTAGGCTACCGTACCGAAGTGACCGAGATTGGAAGATGATATGCTGTGAGTGGAACCACATGTTCCATTCTCGCCCCGTGTGCGTAAAAGCTTTGGGAAGCCGTCGCTTTTTGTGTGCTTCGCGACGCACACAGCGCACGAAGTCTCTTTCATTCCGAGTTTCAGCCAGGTGGTGTTGATTTCAAGGACACGTGGAACATATCTAGCCTAATGTGGGCGAAAAGGTGGTTTCTGTTGGCCTAAAGACATTCGAGGAAGTTTACCTGCGCCGGTGACCCGCTGAAATACACGCAGGTAAGACTCATCCGTCAGTAGGCTAATAGATGCATTGTTTTACCCTATAATGTCCCATTGCTTATGAGTGTAAATTGAACCGTTTTTTTGCCATAGGCTAGGCTACTACACAGTATCTTAAATGTCAAGCCGAGTGAAATCTAATAAATTCTGTCTGCTCGAATCAGCTTGAGGTTCATAATTCAGTAGGCTAATCTTGTCGTCATGGAGGGGATGGGGGTCAGTTTAATATAACCCGGGTTATCCCGCTGAAATTAATTAATAAAGCCGCTTTGATTTGTAACTTGTGGATGTACCGTGTCGGTGAACCAGTACAAATTATTTGCAATATTATTGCAATTATATTTGTTAATAGGTTCAGGTTTATAGGCATGGGTTCAATCAGCGCCCTATGATTGTCATAAGATTATTAACGTGTAATCATTGTCAACCAGGGCTCATATGACCCCCTATGTATATGTCCCTCAGAAATGACCTTTGTAGGCTGTTGTGATATTAATTTGTATGCAGGCTACAACTAAGTCAAGTGTCATGTCATTTTAGAATCAAACTCTTCAGTTGCTGGAATATAATACCTATTACAAGGTATAATCCACAATGTTATGGAATTAAGGCAGGACATATTGTATTGCCTGCCTTAATTTCATAACCTCGTGAATTTTATTTATACAAATTTTTATTTACATTTTAGACATTTAATAGGTCTATTGAGGGCTACTGACACCTGAGATCACCACCATAATTACACCATAAAACAGTAGGAAGTGCAGCCAGGCATCTGTATGACATTGTAGGCTGGTCTGTGTTCCACAATGTATTGTAAAGTGAGAGCAGCTTGGACAGGCTCCTCTAGACCTCTGAGACATTACAGTGTCTGAGGTCCAGGATATACATTTAAATATTGTAAGCCTTATTAAGGCAGGGGCTGGATATCGGCAGGAAACTTCATGGTGCGACACATGTTTGCTGATACGATGCACATGACCTAAATGCCACAAGTTAAAGCAGAAATACAAATATTCTAAGGCTTCCAGACTGAAATGGGCAGCTTTAGTTTCACTGCCTTTATTTTCTTCATGACCTCTCCACCTCCCTCACTTCTTTGTCCCTACGTTGCAGAGGCTTTTACGTATGTAGGTCTCAGCACAATGCAAATGCGGATTTTCTAAAATTAAAAACAAACAACCAAAGTAACAATTAAATGAAATATTGCAACATGGGTCTATTGTATCGAATACGATTCAAATCGGGCAACACCGATACAGTATGTAACCTAGAGGGAAGTTGTTAATAAGTTGTTAAGATTGTTTTGACCAGGCCGACTGTGGCTCAGGAAGTAGAATGGCCGCCTGGCTGTCGGAAGGTTCCCGGTTTGAGTCCCAAGTGTCCTTGAGCAAAACACTTAAGCATAACCCCTCACTAGGCTTATTTCCGATGAGCAGGCTGATACCTTGCATGGTTTTCTGAATGTCGGTGTGTGAATAGGTGAATGTAATGAATGTAAAGTGCTTTGGACAAAGGTGCTATATAAATGTACCATTTAGCATTAATTTTACCACACACAAATCCACAATGTTCGCCGATAGCAAATATTTAGTTGGTGTCAACAGTGCAAAATGAATTTGAGTGATGTATATGGACAGGTTGTGGACTCGCTTAGAGATACACTGAACCTTTACATCAGTAGTAGTTTGGGTGAAATTGGCTGATTTAATGGATGCCATAAAATGCACAAGATATGTGGACTAACGACCCCTCTCGCACGCACGCACGCACGCACGCACGCAAGCACGCAAGCACGCACACACATAATCACACACGGCAAACTGGTTCTCAGGTCGTCCTCAGGAGTGCTGAAGAAAACCAGTCGAGGCCAATTTGCTGTTTTACATTCCTCTTTTGACACCAACTGCAATAACAAAATAATAAACATTTTAGATGCCAGGGGCCGGTGCACTAAATTATGCTAGCTCGAGGGCCTGATAGCGATGTGCTCATCATTACGTTAAGTAACCTCAAGCAATCCGCTAAGATGATAGGCCATTATCATAGAAAGAACATTGTTGAATGGGCGGGAGAGCTGTAAGTGTGAGGTGTGTTCCTCTGTAGATTTCATAGAGATCAATACATTCATAATCTGTAGCCTTTGGCTGCATATGGGGGAAGCTGTGCACTGGATATGCGAATATGAAACAGTAGGACGTCACTGTGTTTTCCCCCTGCCAGCTCATTATGCCCACTGTAACTGAATGGTGTTTGTGCTGGTGCATTTCCACGCATAAAGATGACGCGTAGAGAGAGTGGATAAACTAGTAATTGATCATAGAAATGTATTTATTTATTTCATGTCCGTTATGAGGAAACTTATCAGACAAATTATGTTAATCTGTTCACAGACAGATGCATGTTTCAAAGGCTGTCACCTCAACCACTTAAGCCATATTTTATACTTATGACATTACAGCAGTTAGGGGTTCAGTTTCTTGCTCAAGGACACTTCGACACTAACCCTGGGGGAGCTGTGGGTCAACCCGGGAACCTTCTTATTCCCAAATGTACGCTCTACCTCCTGAGCCACCGCTGCATAGATGACACCCCCTATGTATGGAGAAAAAAAAGGCTTTCTTTAAAAAAAATTAAAGGAATTGAATATAGTTCAATTCCAATATCAGATCGTTTGGTTGTGTGTTTAGTGCATTTCGTATTTTGTGTACAGTGCGATTATGGCTATGGTTCATGTCCAGTGTGAGTCGTTTTGACAACTGCTAATTTTGTCATCTGTTACAAAGCATTTGACCACTTCGTCCTTATTCAGCTTAAGCTATAAACCCATTGCTGCTGCCACTATATGGCACTCAGTTAAGAGTGTACAGGTGTGATGAGAAGGATTTATACCATCTCCTTGTGAAGTAGTAAAGTACCTTGTAGTATGCTATATCGCTGAGAATGACACAGCACAGCACCCCGATAAATGAAATCTGACAAGTTCATTGCCGTTATGCCTTTCAAGAGTACTTTTATTGCAAATGCAACATACATATCAGCAGACCCACAGCAAGTATCACGTTCTGTTGACATCTCTTCCATTATTGTATAGAGAAAAGCAATAAACATATATCATAGTGTTTAGCCTTCACCTAGCAGGGAGACATGGGCTGGACACCGTGCGCCCTGGCCTCAAGGAGGTGTTGGCCTGCCCTCAGTCCTGTGTTTACACCTTTATTGGTCTTTAATCCTCCTAATCACAGCAGCCGCTACATTGTCTGATACCATTGAGCGCAGGGGAATCCTAAAGGCAATTCCTCTGTACCTCAAGCTGGAGAAAACGAAACAAAACAATCTTATTCATTCTAGAATATCACAGGAACTGACTGTGTACACAACACTAATAAAGTGTATTCATATCCTTAAGTCATTTCCCATTTCATTATTGCTAAGGAGAGTTTAATACAGTATGTGAATGGCACTGCTTCCCACATGTGGTTTTGAATATTGTTTCCTAATGAGTTTTTTAGAATAAAGGGAGAGAGAGTGAGAGGTCTGATGGGTTATAGAGATGCCTGGTATCACTAACTTAAGTGTTAGTTCTAATCCTTGAAGATCAGAGGGCCATAGGGAGTGTGTGCAGAGATCCTCTTCGAATATTTCACCGTATTACTTGTGGATGCCTACCGTAGCCCCAACGGATGACCTCATGAAATATCAGATTTGATACAGCAAACAGTGTGGCCGAGTTGCCTGTTCCAACACGTTAGAGCAAACTGTGAAGGTTAATGCAGCTTGATAAACTAGCCACAGAGTCCCTCAGCTCTGCCCATTTACTTTACGTAATTACTGGCCTATAATCTGTTACTATTAACACCTAGACTCTAGCCTGCCAGCTATTGGTTGACACGTACAGTAGTTCCTCTTTAGAGCAGTGGTTCCCAACCAGTGGTCCGGGGACCACCAGTGGTTCTTGAGGGAGTTCCAGGTGGTCCCCAGTTAAATGACGGAGAGTTAGTAGCCAAATGGACAGTTGTAGATACACACACTCCCTGGATGCCAACGATGAACCTCTGCCCCAAATTTTCTAGAACGGCCTGTTATAGCACTGCACCACCAGGAGGCTGACTTTGGAAAAACTAATTTTTTGATATTACTCCTCCAGATTCTGTCCACAAATCGTTACACACTATCTCTATAGAGCACCGAAGTCTGACGTCACTTTCAGTAGAGGGCACCAACACACAGGTTCATGTCTTTTTTATTTGCATTGTAATCTCCATAGGGCGATTTTAAGTCGCTTCATATAAGAACTGTGTTGAAAAATAAACCGACCACCCCGGCCTTTCTGTCAGGGGAGTGGCTGTGCGTCGTTAATGATGTCCATTCATATTTGATACAGCCAGTTTCTGGAGAAAATTGAATTAATGTGGCCGCAAAAGCCTTGAAACTACATATGAAGGCAATGTCGCTGCTAATATACGTCACGCTTAGCTGTCAACACATTGCGTTCCTGAGATTCCTCGTTGACGTAAGCTTAGCTGGTGGTGACTCGACACGTACTAACCACGAAACATTAAATATCAATAAAATAAAAATAAACGTAATTGACATTCAGTTTCTGTTGTGCGACGGTCAGATACAGCCACCCCCCCCCCCCCCCCCCACCCGGAAATGTAGTCTCTGGGTTGTTTGACTCGTTTATAACGCTTATTTTGTTACTCTTTGGGTATATTTGTACATTTCCACCTTCCGTCGATGCTTCATATCATATCAGTGAAAAGGCCGGGGTGATCGGTTTATTTTTCAAACAGTTCTTATATGAGGCGATCTAAAATCCCCCTATGGAGAATACAATGCAAATAAAAAGTACATGAACCTGTGGACTGATGCCCTCTACTGACAGTGACGTCAGGACTTCGGTGCTCTATAGTCATGTGTTCAAGACAGATCTGTCTGATATTTCAAATTCCATCCTAGTAATTGGCTTTCAAAGTTGGCAGGATTGGCCCGTTTTGAACAAAAAGCCTCAAATCATGAACGCAGCATGCAATTTACGTGAAATCTTTCACAGACTTTCCTACTAGGCTGAGGAATATATCCCACCCTTTTAACATTGGCCTGTTGTAGTGCCACCAACAGGTGGATTTTTGCAAAACACATTTTTGGAACAAAATGCCTCAAATCATCCAATTGCCATCCAAGGCATAAGAAGAAATGGCGCCCTTTTCATATTGGCCTATTATAGCACCACCAGGAGGCCACAACCTGACCTGCCCTGGTGGAGACCTGTGCCCCGAGGGGCACTTTATCTGCATTACTTAATTTACAAAAAGTCTACACAATAAGAGAAAGAAGTTATTTTGATTGTTTTCCTGTTACCTCTCCTAATGGTACCAACATCAATACAGCATCGAATTGTTGATAAAATTGTATCCAACAATAAAATATTATATAAGTCTTGGGTCTGAGAGGCTAAATCTCATCAAATGGTGGTCAGTGGCTCAAATGCCGAATGAATAATGGACCTTGATATGAAAAAGGCTGAAAACCATTGCTTTAGAGTAAGAGTATGCGTTATTCTTTTCACCCCACGGCCCACGAGTATAATAGGGCAGACAAAGCCTGTATTGTGGTATGAAAATAAAGCATGTCTTATCTGAAATTCACAGAATAGGCATTTGAAGAAAGTGCCTATGTGGCTGAGAAGTATTAGAGAAGTAAGTATGAAAATATCTAACTTCAGCAAATTGGCATATTTACAAATGAAACAGGAGGTGGGACCTAATGTTCGGAGAAATTGTATTTGATCTTTGGAAAGTGGTGGGTGACACAACTATTATGGAGAATTACAGTTGAAGTTTGATTGATGATGTGTAGATGTCATATTGCTTGTAGTTGGTTTGTTTTTCTATGAATAAAACATGATTGTATTTAGATTAAGTTTTGTCATTATGTTGTTTAATTAGTTGCACAGCACACTATGACCTATGATACATCGATTGAAACAGCCGTTGGAACAGATCATTTGTTGTATAGTTTAATTGTAACTGACACGTACATTTAATAATAAGCCTGATGGATTATTTAGGACACGTCCAGCAAACTGTTAGTTTGAGGCAAATTATATTTTTCTAAAACCTGCCAAATTATCACTGAAAGTCAACCAAGGATTTGAGGGGATTGCATGCTCTTGAAATGTGCTTAGGGAAGGGATATTTGGTGACGGCATTTGATGCATCACCACTGCGGTCCATAACCACATCGTATGCTCTGTAAGAGGAGGTAAAGAAACCTCCAGACTAAGGATGCTACACAGCTACATCCTGAGTGCTAATTGAGCTCAGTTTAAAAATGGACCCTTTAAAGTTTAATACGGTCCTTTATTTCCTTGCAGATAAATTGATACTCCAGATTTTGCTGTGTTGCTGGCTTTAATAGTCAGAAGTCTAAGGCTAAGCCCTGCTGAGGCTGAGTGCCTCATTGAAGACCCAGTTTTTAAACAGAATTTTCTATGAAACAGAATGAATTAGGTTCTTTAACGTTCTATACATAATTTATTTAAAATGTGGATGCTTAAACAACATTAAGAAACTTTTTATTCTTAAGCCAATGCGTGGAAATGTATGTCAGCTTTCAGCACACGCAGTACTGCATTTATGTGCTATCGTTGTGCAGCCATCTCATATATCTGTTGAGTGTCATGATGCCAACCATCACAATGGGAGCGGAAAGCCTGATAGTATTCTCAGGGGAAAGGCTGCTATACCTGTCTTATTGCCAATGTGGAACCCACTGCATGTCCTGCATGCATTGTGCATAATACAAATTGATTCCTGCTCCTTGTGCAAATGTGCAAATGTATGTGGGTGAGGACAGTGGGTGTACATAAATACATTTGCTTACAGAAGCAGCTCAGCAGTTGCTTGTGCCCCAAGTATGTTTTCTTAAAACTTTTAAAACAGCAAATTTCCAATCATGGCAGCTTTGCTTTGTTCCTACCGCTCTGCTGCTGTTCTGGCAATGCAGGCTGAGCTGAGAGCCACCTGTGATTATCCCATCCACAGGAGGGGGTCCTGCTGGCCGAGGGTCCTGGAGCGCAGGAGCGGACCCGCTCACACACTGCTCTAACCAACAGATTAACTGTTATGCCTCATGTGCTGTATGTGCTGGGCTCTTCTGGGTTCAGACCAAGTGGCGAGATAGAGGATGAATGGGCCTGACTTTAACAGTTTTAAATCTCTTGCATGTTTTGAAGCTTGCACCTAGCGGGGAGAACCAAGTTGAAATCTGTTGTTTACTTGGAGGACAACCCAACATATAAATGCACAGCAGTGAAGACTGGGGGCCTGAGGAATCTAAACGGTCAAATACTTGTTTTTTACTTTCAGTGATTTACTTGCAGCTCTTCATACGTAACGGTATTGAATGAGGCATAAATAAGATATTATGATAAATAAGAGTAAATATTATTATGTGAGATCATCAGACCTAATCTTAACAATTTACAATTAGCAGAAAAGCAGACACTTTATATCTAGAGAAACTTACAAGTGTGAAATATATGCATGAAGTATAAGTGCAAAACGGTTATTTAAGGCCACCATACCCACTACTTTCAATTCTTCTGTTCTGTCTCTACATGCACAAGCGGTAATGTTATTGGTGCAGGACCAATATTCTCAGAACAGCTGGTGCTGCCAAAGGGCCTCAGGTCAGGGTCTTTTGTGGCCCTTGGACAGCCCAGTGGGACGTTGGGCGTCAGCTACGCTTGTCGACAGAGCTGCTTGATGGCCTCAATAATTCAGTTGACGTGACCTCTGACGCTGGAAGCCAGGGGTCCTTACAGCTCGGCGAGGAGCGGCGTTGGGAGACCAGGGGGCCGAGGCAAAGTATCCACTTGACTGGGAACACTTCCCCTCAATCCGTCCCGTCCCCTTTTTGCAGGATGAAAGAGAGAAAATATCATATTAGACCATGGATAAGTGTAAAAGCGGTAGTTATATAATAATAATAATATACAGGTCAGCGATGGTTGACTTCCAGCAGAGAGAACAGTGTGATTTCAGGACCTCGGCCGATCGCCGCAGGGAGTTTCACCACTGGAAAGAGAGAGAGAGGTTGCGAGAGTAGGAAGCTTAAGCTCCTGGTTAGAAAGATGAAGGCAATGCGGAAGTGACTTACTGTAAACCTGCATTCTCTCTTATGGTCAGCAGGGGAACACTCCACTGGTTACAAAAATAAGCCCAAAAAATGGCCTTAATTCTCACTTGGTTTTTTAGACCTACCTCAGTAAACCTCTAACTATATATTATCCACATCTCTGTGTGCATGTGTGCGTCACTGCGTCAGTGTGTATCTGTCCTTCGAGCTTCTTGTGAAAACCATCCGACCAATTGACCTCAAACTCGGCAAGCATGTCGCAGAGGACCCGAGAGAGTGTGGTGTGAAGTCGTCCGATGTTGTCCAGAACTGCCAAGCTGACCGATATGCCCATATATGGGCAAATTGGGCATACAGTATACATACTCTGACATTGGGTTATACAATGGGTATTGCTTATTGCATAACCGGGTTGCATTCCAAACTTGCATTGTTCTCGACTTGTATCATTCCTGACTAGGTCCGACTAGGCAGTTTTCATAATGTGTTAACAGTGTTAGTTTTCTTCAATTCAGTATGATGTTCATTTTGGAAATTAATAATAATAAAGATAAAGCAGGGTATGCTTGTTTAGGGCATGGCTATGTTGTAGGGGAGTAATGATACATTTTAACAGCGATACGATGCGTATCATGATACATGGTTGACGATACGATACATGGATGATATTGGTTCATTATGCTGATACGATACAATTCAATGATTTGAAATCGAGTAACTAGCAAATACATTCAATATGTGTGAAACTTGTGCATAGTGCAGGTTTTTGATGGGAAATATTTATTATTATGGATATAAATAAGTAAACAGTGATTCTCTGGCAAATATATGGACATTGTATTTGAACATATGGACAAACCCAGAATACCCACATTTATCAATAGACCAAGTGTAGCTATATGGAATGGAAAAGTAATAAAACCCATTTTTCTTTTTCTTCTTGAAATTGCTAAATACAATGCACAAATACTTAGTATTGATACAATTGTATTATTTACATTCAAAACGATACAATACAAAGTCAAACGATACGATACGATATTTGCTGTTTACATATCGATATACTTAACCCATTCTGGGCGGGAACCCCTTTTGGTGTTAGCATTATGTTATGCTTTAGCTATTGAAAAATAGCAGATCTACAAGCTCATAGCGCGCCACCGAGTGGCGCGCTATGAGCTTGTAGGTCTGCTATTTTTTTTTAAATCGAAGAACCACTGACATAGAAACATAGCTTTTTCAGAAAACTGTCAGGATGTAGAAGACATTTTTAGAATCTGATCTCATGTCAAAATTGGTTAAATCAATATTTCGATACAATTACTATATGGTTACACTTGGGATGTGTAAGTTGCTACTACTGCGGTCAGTTACCTTTGGCAAAACAAAAATCAAAGGTGCCGCATAAATAAAGTCAGGCGACAGACAGTCAAAATTCCAAACTCAAGGCATCAAAACGGGACTCCAAAAGCAACGGGTGAGATCAGGGTCACTACGTCCATTGTTGTCTTCAGTCGTGGCAAAAAAGAGGAGCCACTGATGTTTGGTGGATTTTCAGATGAAGGCTTGCAGTTTCTCTGTATTCTGATGGTGTGCCAATATGACCTACATACTCCCTTAAAATGCTGACATCCAGAGAACACAGCCTTCCACTTTCTTTGGATGTTGTTTGGATAATTTGGTGGAATGCTGTATTGCCGAAAGACTAAATACACTCATTACATTATTCTCTGTTATGTGGGGAATTAGCATTAATTTGCTTCTAATTTTACATCAGTGAGTTGAGGTATTTGGACTCAGCCTGGACCTATTATATAGATGTGCAGCTAACTGTAGGCGTTAATATCTTATTTGGCCAGCCTTTAGCGTCTTTGAACAGACACTAAAATTTAAGTATTTCATTACGGTTTTCAGAGTCATCCATTCTTTCAGTTGATGGCAACTTTTCTGTGATTATGTGTTACCTCTGGTGCCTGCTGAAAGGGGAGGTTTGTCTGGTGTATACACATATTAAATGCATATGAATGACATCCAGTGTCAGCACTTTACAGGATCTATCGCTCTCTGCATTTGAATATGATTTTATTTATCCAGTAGCCAGGTTTGCCTACGGGCAGGGATAATGATTTCACCTCCTCTCAGAGTGCTCTGTTGATGGACCTCGGTACCGCTATGATAACACGTCTGCTGGATCACATTAGTATGTTCCGACTGGAACATTAACAGATACTGATCTGAAAGGCTTAACCCATTCAGGCCTGACGTCGAAATAAAAAAAAACGTTCGCTCTGAAAGAATATATACCTATTCAAAGATTTGTGCCGCATTTTTTACGATTTTTCAAAAATAGCAGACCTACAAGTTCATAGCGCGCCACTCGGTGGCGCGCTATGAGCTTGTAGATCTGCTATTTTTCAATAGCTAAATTATAACAATGTTTAAAGGGGTTCCCGCCCAAAATGGGTTAAAGGGGCCCTAGTATGCTCATTTCCAGCTATTATATTTTTATTCTGGGATTCCGCGAGCGTAGTTCTGCATTAGTCACAGTTCAAAATAGATTGTAGACTTGCTCTTCATTTCAGGCTGGGCTCCCAGGTTGGGCTCCCATCCCAACAGGTTCTACTTCATCATTATCATTTACGTCGACATTATTTGAAACTTTGTCCGTGTTTATATGAACATTCAACATTGTAACATTATAGAAAATGTAATGAAGAAAAGAATAATATGTTCCCTTTAAATCACTAATTTGTTTTTACAGAGATAAGCCATACACGTTGTGTAATTACTTTTTAGTTTGCACCACAGGACCACTGAAGGAACTGAGAGCCTTTTCCTATTTGTTCACAAGGTGTGTGTTGTGAACGGATGTGATTTGAATGCATTTTTATCAATTTGCCTTCATGTCGCCTCCATAGCTTCATTAAAATGCTGCAGCCAGCAGCATCCCCGCAATGTAATTTATTTCCATAACGATGAGTCATTTACGGATTTAGTCGGTAAAATGGTCTGCATTGCTTTAGCGCCTTTACAAAGTGCTTTACAATTTGCATTACCTACTCATCAGGAGCTGATGGGGGTTCAGTGTCTTGCTCAATGATAATTTGACATAAAGCCAGGAGCAGCCGAGAATTGAGCCGGGGACCTTTCGGTTCCCTGGCGACCGCTCTACCTCCTGAGGCACTGCGGTCTGTCAAGTTGACTTCGTTTTTGCAGACTACATACTCAATTCATTTTCTTTGTGTGCCTCAGGAAGTGCCTCAGGAAGGTGTTGTTTACATCAACCTGCAAGTTATAATGAGGTTCTAAAAAGTTCCTAAATGAAGTGAATGCCAGCCGTGATCACTGCTGCTTCCTCTAGCACCATGGTGAGAAATTAGCAGTACAATGATACCAATTTGAATGAATGGATAATAGCAGGGGCAATGAATTAAGACTGTTTGCTGTAATTGGGAGTGTGATATGTGAGGGTGTGTTTATTTTGATAAGCGCGCGGTTCAATACTGTATGGGTAGCCTTGGATACAGATAAGCGCTATAGCAGCTGAATGCATTGAGGCACTGGGTAACATCATGCTATTACCATTTCAGATGGGTAGCGATACTGCAGGAGCAACCAACATTATAATATTTGGGCTCTTTCATATTCTGAGAATCCATACCTGGCAATTACATTTTTTAGAAAGGGAAAAAGGCTGTGCTTGCAGTTTAGCTTTTCTTTTATTCGCCCACTAAAGATTCAATGAATATATACACTGTCAGCGTTGAAGGGTTATTTGGGGGGATTTTGTAAACATCTCTACTCAGCTTATGTTGTTTATTCTGGCATATACAGTACTGTAGCTTTTTTGTTATTATTATTATTCACTGATAAATAAATACAAACCATTACAATGTATTAAAGTTCCAAATTACCTGCTATGATCAAGGAATGACAGGCAAGGAAGGTAAAAAAAAAAAAGTAAAGAAAATATGCATAAAAGTAAAACGGGTTAGCTATCTTCTGGGTGATTTATCTTCATATTGTCATTTTGTTTGTTTTCTAAATGTGTAGTAACAATGAAGGATGAATTTAAAGACTCACATTGTTGAGCCGTGTGTGTGTGTGTGTGTGTGTGTGTGTGTGTGTGTGTGTGCACACGCGTCATGCATCATACGGTGGGAGAAAGGAGAGACGTGATTTCATCAGCCTCCCTGAGAGCCTTGTTTAGTTCAGTCACCTCATCTGTCACCAAGAGGAGTAATGATATAGCTGCTGCTGGAATTTAATTGCAAGTAAATGTTGTCATGGAGTGTTTCTCTCTCTGTCCGCTCTCTTTATCTCTCGCTGGTGCTGTCTGTGTCTCTCTTTACATTGTACACACCCAATGAGACTTCTGTAAATCGTTGCTGTTGGGCATACCTTGTCATATACCTTGTATCGCCACAATTCTTATGGTTTTTCATGAATTAATGCCCTGATGAAGCAGCTTGCAACAATGGCACGCAAAAGTTGCGAATACAGCCGATCTGCAAGTTCACAACTCAACACATTGCGATGTATTGTGAGCTTGTAGATCTGCTTGTGATGAACTAATACAGTAACATTGGATAAATGGTAAATGGTGCATTTATAGCGCCTTTATCCAAGGTGCTTTACAGAGATTGTGCATTACATTCACCCATTCATTTCACACACACATTCATACACCGATGCCAGATTAAACCATGCAAGGCACCAACCTACACATTGGCAGCAATTAGGGGTTCAGTGTCTGGCTAAAGGACACTTCGACACTAACTCTGCGGGAGCCCGGGTTTGAACTGGGAACCTTGCGGTTCCCATCCGGTCACTCTACCCCTGAGCCACTGCTGCCCCTGAGTTGGAAAACACCCTGTACAAAAAAAAGATGCTCATGGTGAACATAAAGGCCCAGTCAAAAAATATAAACCTTAATACAAAATCTTGTAAGTGGAACGTGGTCCGATTTTGTTGAAAGGTTCCCACAACGTATACACCACAGTGCCTAATCAGCATCATTGCTAATCTGCAGTCTGATCCGTCCAGATCTACGTTGCTAATAGCTCTGCTCTCCAGGCATCAGCAGGGGGATTTGGCCGCTGAGCCTCGGTACTGAACCGACACAATCCGGTCGGGATGGCACCCCGAGCGTGGCGACGCCTGGCCCACACGCTGCACACACAAACGCTTCTGTGTCTCCAGAATCACTGCTGTCAGGGGGAAACAGACCCCATCTGATGGAACGCTGCCCTGCTTTCCTCGCCCTCTCTCCCCCTCTCTCTCTCCCCCTTTCTCACAGTGCTGAGAGGGAGGCAAAAAAGAACTGAAGAGAAGCAGAAAGAGGAGAGAGAGAGAGACTCCACCAAATGAATTATGCAAAGCTGTCAGAGGAAGCTATTGTTGGAGGTGCTGGCCGTGTTGGAGAGAAGTGCGGCCTGATCCCAAGCAGCTCCATCAACCACTCTCAATGCTCCCCAGGGCTCGGCTGTGCCGTCTGATCTCTGCACCGGCAAATGGCCAACAACACGGCCAGGAGACAGGAGAAACGAGTGAGAGAAAATAGAGGGAGAGGGAGATGGAGAGAGAGAGAGGGTACACTGAATAGGTCTGGACAGCCGGTGACACATAGAAATTTGGAGCAGTGTCAAGGACTCCTTATTACCTCTGTTTACACAGGTCACTGGCTAGCTACCAAGTACTGTATGTAACTACAGTACACATTTTCACTGATGCGGGGAGTACCTGACCAAGCGGCAAAATATGACTAGTGGGCCATCAGTAAGGATGTGACGGTTTGAAAAAAAGAAAACCGGTACGGTATTCAATAAAAAAACGACTCAACCGGTAAAACCGGGATTTTGACCACTTGAGGGTGGACTTGAGTCATTTTCGTTTTTTTCCATAGCCGTGTATTTGTAAAGACCATCATTTGGACAACAGAGTGACAGCTTGAGATTTCACACATTTGTCTTTATTTTTCAATGCTCACACAAATGGAAACAAGCCATAGTGTTTTTCTTGCCTTCTTGGGCTCAATTCTTTAAGCATTGTATTTGTATTAAACTGTACTTTTTCTTACAATACAAACTGTATCGTGTCCAAAACATATTGCTGCAGTGTCCAGTCCAGATGTGAGCAACTATACCTACTGTTACTGTATAAAGCCACTGGCCGCTTGACTTTTCGCTGACGAGAAAACCCTCTCAGACCCTGTCACTGGGTAAACAAAACACAGATAGCAGCACATGGCTAGCTTGTGTCAGGGAGGAGGAGGAGGAGGAGGAGGCGGCGGCGCGGCTGTAACTTTCTCCAGGCCAATAATGGATTTAATAATTTCAAGGAGGTCTCTCCATTCATTGCTACGGTCGACATGCTGTGTTACTCTCGTCTCGCTGTCACTTGCAAAGCAAAGCTACCGCTGCGCTGTGCAGAAAAGCTGGTGAATTTTCATAAGTATCACAGATTTGGGACATTGAGGGGGGCAGAAAACTGAGCGCTCGAGTGCTGTTCATGCAGCCTGGAGTGGGTCAAGCTGGAGTTTGAAATACATTGTTTTCAACGAGGGTGGCGCAAATATCAGCAATTTTAGGCATGTGTGCATTAAGGTTGGGCGATATGCCAATTTATAAAAGTAATGTGAGAACAGCTCACTGTGAGTCGCACAAAAGCCAGACCCACAAGCTCTCAAGGCGTCGCGTCCTGCCTGTTTTGCAGCCCCGTTCGCTACGCGTTGAGAGCTTGTAGATCCGTCTGTTTTTGCAGCGCCGGTGTCAGGGTAACAAAATAAGATACAGGCAGAGATGAAGTGAAGTTGAACAGCCAAGCAGCAGCAAGCTAGAAGCTACGCTAACATCACCACCACCATGGCTGGTGTTGTTAGCTTAGCTTAGCGTTGCAATGCTAACGCAGTTACCACACCAATGATGCTGCGGGGAGTGCGGTGCGGGCACTGCAGGCTGCTGCTTTGGCAGGAGAGGGGTTGCTTTCTACAGGCTAGCCCAAAATGATTCTGTGCAACATGACAACTGTTTTAAAGTATTGTACAGTGACAACTTACAACTATTGATTTGAAACTTTATTGTAAACAAACAAACACTGCGTGGTCCACCCAGCTCCACCCCCCTGCCCCCATTCACTTGAAACCTGACCCCTCGTGTGTGTGCTGGGCTCCTGGCCGCTCTGCAGGCTACAGCAGGCAGCCAGCAGTGAGCCTGACCACCGGCGCGAGCGTTGCTGCCGCTTCCGTCGGTAAACATAAAAATACGGTTCGGTTGGTTTAAATAAATTAATCCGGTTTACTAGATGAAACCGGATCGTACCGGTTGAACCGAAAACCGTCACATCCTTAGCCATCAGAATGTGTTGACTGTAACTCTCCGTTAACATTGCTGTTTCAGCAGGCTGGAAACTCTTTCCTTTATCTTTTTTTTGGGTTTGTTTTCATCCTTTATTTAATTTTTCATTTTTTTAAGGCAGGCTCCACAGGAGGCTAGCCATCTGTAAGAGTGTCACTCTGTGTGTCAGTCAGTCTGTCTGTGTGTGTTTGGACCTATCGGTGCCAAATTTCCTGTGCGCGGTAACAAGATGTGCACATGCACACACTACAGTGGGGGGATACGCGACAGGCCAACAGCAGGCACACTAAGGCCCGCCCCGCTCGATCATGATTGGCGGAAGGCCCCTCTCTCTCCTGATTGGATGAAGGTTGGGCCACCTAGCCAAAAACGAAACCTACGTTTTTTTTTACCCCATGGGTTAACTGGGGACAGGGATGAACTCCTTATATGGTCAGCACCCTCTATAGTAGGGAGGATTATCACAACAAAACAAAAAAATAAGTGGTATTTCAATTAAGAAAAATCACTGAATATACCTTTAACTTTAATTAAATATTGAACGTCAATGGTGCTTGGATCGGGATGAATTCATGTCATAGATATGTCATAGATGACTGATGTCTCAGGCTGGCAACATGATGTCCGAGATCCATATTGGGTCACAATGTTGTCAGGTGGATTCCGACGTACATGGTTTAATTTCTAGTCTTTATTCTTTATTCTTGTTCTATTGATGTATACTATATTTTAGATATAGTAGACTGTAGAGAGACAGAAAACCAAAGTCATATTGAGATGGGAGGCATGCGGGACATGGCGGTCAGAAGTCGGACTCAAACTCGGGTCCACCGGGAGCATGTGGTCCGTTCTCTAACTGGCCGAGCCTCCAGGCATCCGAACCTCTCCCCTCTTTGATGAATAAGATATATGTCAGAACAGGAGAGGAATGAATCTAGCTTAGATCCTTGAAATCTCCCCCAACTGCCCTAAAGAAGTGCAAGAACAAAGTCCAGCGTGAATTGACTTGGACACCATTTCTTCAGAGTATTATACAGATGGTTTATGGTCTCTGCTTCAAAGGCGTCCAGAGGTGCAGCACAGTAATCAGGTGTCAGGGGCGTACGTAGTGGAAGCGGCCGGCCAGGGAGTCGTTGTGGTGCTTCGCTACCTCCATCATGAACCGTCGTCCATCTCCGCGCCTCACTGGCTCACCAATGGACCCCTGTGTGACACTAATTTTGCGGCGTCGACTCTTCCGGAGAGCGGTCATGGGTGACTGGATGTCCCCATTCAAAGGCAGCGGGAACAGTGAGTGACAGAGAAAGAGAGGGCTGCAGGAATATGCTTTAGAAGCGCCTGAAGTACACTACTGCAGTGGTGTTCAACGATGGGCCACCAGAGAGGAACATGAAATGTGATAAGGTCATTTTATGTAAAATGTGTGACTTGTAGATCAGCTATTTTCACTATTTTTGAAACCTCTCAACTGTAACGCATATACCCTTATTCTTTTCAGCGATCCATTCTAAATAGATTTCCACTGAATGTTCACCTGTGTTCACAAGGGTGGGGGGCACAGCCGGAGGTTATGGCCACTTAGGGGTCCTTGACCTTGGCAGGGGAACAAGTTGGGAATCCACTGCAGTGGTTTTCAACTCTTTTCATATCAAGGTCCATTATTTGACATTTGAGACACAGACCACCATTTTATGAGATTTAACCTAGCAGAACCAAAGATATTTTGTTATTGTCGCATAATGTCCACAATTTCATGCTGTATTGATGTGATACCATAGGAGAGATACCAGGAAGACGTCACTCAAAAATAATAATTCTTCTACATTCACTCTAATTGTGTAGACTTCTTTTAAATTAAGTAATGCAGATGTTTAATAATAATTTACTGTAACTCTTGAGTGTAATATGAAAACATCTGGTTCCGGTGAGCCTTCCCGTGTCCAAAATGGTCGAGAAATGACAGAGTTATCGTGTTGCAGCTTTCCGTGCTGGGACGCGTACGTACGGGGACGCGTACACATACATAGGGACACACATAGCTCCGTAATGGAGCAGAGGCACCGCTCAAAAATGTAAAACATGGATGTGATGATGACTTTCTGAAGTTCCCTGTCTGTCAGTAGCTACACTGGACCATGATTGATTGATGCATGATTGCATGTCACTGCACACAGGTGGTGCAAACATTTTGTCTCACTCACTCAGACTCAGGTCTGATTAAGGAATCTCTGTACACTTTACAGCTTAGTGTTACAACATCGCACTGCTAAAGTTATTTAAACACGTCTGAACTCTGAAGCCAAGGACAGACGGTCAAAGACATTCTAAGAACTCTAAGGCCTTATACACACGTATCAAACAAATGTTCTGTGTTCCGTCTGTGATTAATGGCTGCCACAATGCAATTCCAATAGAGCACCGAAGTCTGACGTCAATATCGGTAGAGGGCGATAAGTCTACTGGTTCATGTACTTTTTTATTTCCATTGTAATCCCCATAGGGGGATTTTAGATCGCTTCATTGAAGAACTGTGATTGAAAAATAAGCAAATCGTCCAGGCCGTTTCACTCATATGGATATGAAGAAGCAACTGAGAGAAAACGGTAATGTCACTGCTGCTGAATTAGTTACATTTTCGCTAGAAACAGACTACATGAAATATGACTGACTGACGGTCGTAAATGATACAGAGACACCTCCCCAACAATTTCGCAGAGACAGTCTGTTTATTTTTGGACCAAGACGATTTTAAGATGACCCCATGTTATTTTCCATAGAGAAATTACTTCCGTGAACCAGGGCATGAGCGAGTGACGTCAGGACTTCGGTGATCTATGGGAGTCACATGGTTTGACAAACATCTGTTCCCATAACGTATGTGTTGCTCTGCATCTGTTCCCATAACGTATGTGCATCCACCCTCTCAGTTTGGACTGTACAGGAACTCATAAATCTCACTGGGATGACTTGAGGTGAATTTTATGTAGCTCTGTCTTCTCCTAGTGCAGAAATGGCCTAATCTATACTACCTGCTTAACTTCAAAGTGTAGGGGAAAACATTTGAATTCACTGCAGCCGGGACCTCTAGGCTGTGTATAATGCAAGCTTCCATAACCGTGCCCCGTGTGAACTCGTACTGTAATGTGCGCATGGTGTCCCTGTGTGCTCTGTCCATCTACAGCAGAGGTTCCCAACCGGTCCGCGGGACATGTGCCACTGGTACGCGAGGAGACATAAGCCTAACCTTAAAAAAATGAATCATACTTTGTTTATATAACGCCATTTAGGTCAATGATATAACGTTATGATGTGATCTAATAATAATAATATAGCAGCGGGTAGCCTATTTAAGGGCCAGTCAACTGTCTTCCATGATAACGTTGCCCCCCCACCCCTTGCCGGTCCACAAACATTTTATGAACTGACAGCCGGTCCGTGACAATATAAAGGTTGGGAACCCCTGATCTACAGTACAAGGAGGACATTTTTGATGAGCCGTTAAAATGATGGCATCTGGGCCACAGGGTGCCGCTCAGAGAGGTGCTTATAAAGCGGTCATCGTGCCCGGCAGTTCACCTTGCTTTGTGACAGTTCTTCATTGCAGTTTTCTTTTTTTTTAAAACAACTTTAACTTTCTTCATCTCCCATTTTCCCCCCAGATTTAGTCCTAGCCAATCTCTTCCTGTGTGTACTGCGGCTGCTGTTGCTGCCAACCTGCATGGTGGCCTTGGGGAGAGTGTAGACCACATCTCCTCCAATACACACAGGCTTTGTTCAGACTGCAGGCAAAGACCATTTTGTTTCTCAAAATACTTCAGGATAAATGAAGTGACAGTGTCCTACTGTCCAGAGTCTGGACTCTCGGACGCTGGACTCCAGTCTGAGAAACGTGACGTCTTTAGAAATCAGAGAATTTGAGTCGCATTTCAAAGCATCTAGGAATGTGGCTCAAATCCGATTAGCAAAAATCAATTTCCATGTGTTTTTAGCTGCTTGGATTAAACCAATCTGATTCTGATCTGGATTGGCCAATTTGGGCTGCCAGTCCGAACATAGTCATGTGTATTGCTGACCTGTATCGTGAACTGCTATGTGGGGATCACTCTGTAAAGAATAAACAAATTACAAAAAAATAGGGCCAGACATCGGTTTTACCAATAACTTTTTTCGGTTGTCGGCATTAGCCTGCCGACGTTTTCAAGCTGGCATCTCTATTTTGGGCATGTCATTATACAGTATGTACTATGTAAGTCATAAATAGTAGATCTAGAGGCTCACATGCGTTGTGAGCTTGTAGATTTGTAGAATTTTCGATAAGTGAAAAACTCAAATCTGTTTTTCAAATGTTTTTTTTTTAACATATTTTACAGCATGTAGCTATTTTCACCCTTTTTGCTCAATTTGTAGGTAATATTTGACAGTATTGCCAATGTTTGTCACATTTTTATAGTATAGTTTGTTGATTACCTTTGTCGCAGTAATGGTTTTATTTATTTTAATTTTAGAGGTCATAAAGGTCCTTAAATCATCACTTTGGAAATGTGCTGATACCCTTGGCCCTTGGCTTGTTTACTGTTGAGTGAGAAAGCAATGGTGCACATTAAGCTAATCTTCTGGGGACCCCCCAAAATTATTTTGTACAGGTTGATAATCACTGGTCTAGGACAAATCGGCATCGGACCCAAAAATCGGTCTGGCTGTACTCTAGAAATCCTTCGGAGTGTGTTTGCTCATTCTGCGCATTAATCTGACAGCCTGGACAGTGTTTACTGTCCACAATGTGTTGGGGTGTTGTATGTGTGTGTGTGTGTGTGTGTGTGTGTTTTTATGTCACGGCCTGTGGCCAAAATAAGTGTGTGTGTGTGTGTGTGTGTGTGTGTGTGTGTGTGTGTGTGTGTGTGTGTGTGTGTGTGTGTGTGTGTGTGTGTGTGTGTGTGTGTGTGTGTGTGTGTGTGTGTGTGTGTGTGTGTGTGTGTGTGTGTGTGTGTGTGTGTGTGTGTGTGTGTGTGCAGTTGTGATTGTTTCTGTGTGCGCGGTCGTGTCAGGGTCAGCACTGATTGCATCTGGGAACATAACGGGTATACGATGACATACATCAATTCTGAGAATGTAAAATAAATCAGGAGAGTTAAAGACGTTTAACAAAGTCGTGACAATATTTATCATTACCCCTGGAACCTCTGCCGCTCTCTGGTGTGTGTGTGTGTGTGTGTGTGTGTGTGGGTGGCAGTGCCGTTAGGATGCAGCAGCACAGCGAGCCTGCCCTCACTGGAAGGTTGTGCTGCTTGATGTGAAATGAAGTAGATTTCATTTGGGGAAAGAAGGAGTCTGCTACTCCAGGCTTATAGCTCAGCCAGGAGAGAAATGAAAGTGTTTGTGTTCGTGTGTTTGTGTGTATGTGTGTGTGTTCGTCAGGTTTCAGTACAAACATCCGCGATAAACACTTGAGTAATTCACTAGGGTTTCGTTCCACATTGCTCTTGGGGTCCTTATGGATTACACCTCCCCCCAATCCACACGCGCACACACACACACACACACACACACACACACACACACACACACACACACACACACACACACACACACACACACATACCTACTTAACTTCCCACTGTTCTGTTTTTTTTTACGGCACGGCTAGCTGTGTGTGTGTGTGTGTGTGTGTGCGTGTGCATGTGCGTGCGTGTGTGCGTTCCAGTGTGCGATCCCAGAGTTAGAAGAAAGCAATGGGGCTCAGATCAGGCCCATCATAGATGACTGAAGTCACAGACTGGCCACATGAAAGTCTGAGACATGTACATTTCACACGTTACGTGCCAGCCAATGTACACAATGGGGGGTTCTGCAATGGGGTTTTGGGAGGATGGTTGAAAAATGAAAATACAATTTTAATTATACATTTTTAATTAAAATTATAATTTTATATATCTATAGATATAGATATATAGATAGAGCAACAATTAAAAAGTTCACAGGCCTATTTCTTACTAATAACCCTCCCTTTTTTTTCTTTTTCTTTCTTGTATTTAACTGTACATCAGCATTTCTGTGGACACCCCCAACAGCTCATAGACTTTGTTACCGCCTACTTGCAACCCCCTACTCCCTCCCTCTGACAGTCTCACCAAGGCACTTGTCTCCCTAGTCCCTACCTTGTCTCTCTCCTTTGTCAAATGGAAACAGCGATATTTTTTAAAACAATTAAATTATTAGTATGTTGTTGTAACTAAGACATTAGCTGCAAAAATAGATTTTTACCTGCATGGTTTACATAAAGTTCCACATTCTCTTCACATTTCCTGGTTGTTGAGGTGCATTTACATCAGGCGTGACACGATTATTATTTTGAGTGAGGCGATTCATTATCAATTCAATGTGACAGGAGGTACATCGTCCAGGATTCCAGTCGGTTCTTAACTTCCTATTCACCCGTTTGCCAGAGCAGCTTACAATGGGAAAGCAAAAAAATACACGGCTTCCCCGTGTAGCCTACATTAACCACATCGGGTTGTCTAGACCAGGGGTTCTCAACCCGTGGGTCGCGACCCCTCGGGGGGGTCGCCAAATTATTATTATAATTTTTTGCAACTGAATGGCTGGAAAATGGAAATTGAGAGTTCACATAGTACACATAGTGCATGCATAAACTTTCCTTAATGATTATATCTGGTTTCAGTATGTATTTTCTCTATTATTAAGGCTATAGTAGTATTGGGTGTGGGGAGGGGGGGGCGGGGAGGGGGTCGCGAGACACGGCCAAAGCATTTCCGGGTGTCCCCAGCAAAAAACGTTGAGAACCCCTGGTCTAGACTAGAAAAATAATGTCATATCCTTAGGTTAATGAAAAACTGAAAAAGTACCAACATCATGCCACAGTGCAAACATATATATTTTTAATATATTAGGTCTGTCTGTGTGTCTGTGTGGTATAAATACATATTTGAAATGTGTGTCAAAGAGATTTAAGAGGGACGAGAACATTGAGGTTTAGGAGGTGGTGCGATGTTTAGGGGTGACATTCTGAAGATGAATGGGAAGGATTAATGTTATCCCCCATTCTCTCTTGCTCTCTCTCTCCCTCTCTGTCTCTCTATCTTTCCATTGACCAGGTGAAACAGGCGGAGAGGAGAGGCAGACAGACGAGCGGCAGAGGCCTGGAAGACGATTCAACGGAGGAATCCAGCGCGTGTCTCTCGGGAGAGAGAAGCAAGGCAGGTGGCGGGTGGGCGGGCGGGCCGCAGCATGCAGGCAGCATGGAACAGGTGAAGGAGCAGCGACCCTTCTGCTCGCTGTCCAAGTCCCAGAGGGAGCGAGAGAGGGACTGGGAGCGGGAGAGGGAGCGTCGTTACACGGCTTCGACAGCGGAGCGCGAGGACGGCTGCAGGGTTCCCACTCAGAAGTCGTACAGCTCCAGTGAAACTCTTCAGGCGTACGACCATGACCCCACACGCATGCTGTTCGGAGGCCGAGTCAACGACATGACTCACAAGGACAGCCAGGAGTATGCAAGGCCAGGTCAGTAGGAGACACACTCTCAAGGGGATAGGCTTTAAGTAAGTCTCATAACAACGTAGGCCCTGTATGCGATCTACAAGTTCAAGATCTGCAACGTTTTGCTACGCGACATGATGTGAACTTGTAGATTTTTGCAATTTTTATCTGATATTTTTATAAATAAATAAAAACGAATTAAATAAATAAAAGACATTTAAAATAAAAAACAAAACGGAAAGAAACGCAAAAAAGAAAAGGAGCATGTGGTGTCGTGCACTAACTGGCTGAGCCACCACCCCGGAAGTCTTATTTATTTATGTATTTATTTATAGTGGATCAGCACTTTCATATCTTTTTTTAGAGGACTCTAGTATCTATACAACGTTGCACAATGTCGCTTGCCGACAAGAACAGACCTTCAGGCTAACAGTTAGTTTGAAGTTGAGATGTGAGATTAAATGCAACAAATGAGTTAACTAAGGGGCAACATAGTAGTTCTTCATGGTTGAGGGGGCGGCCTGGTTGTGGGTTTCCAAATCCTTAATTGACCATTGCAATAAAATAGAAAATAAAAATGTCTGAACTGATATTTTACCACTCATTTCTAATTAAATCATTCCTCTGGGTTTTCATACAGTGGACAAGTGGAGCACATCTGAACAAAAATAAAATAGCACACATGACTAGTACCATTTTTAAATAATAACAAAACAGTGCTCAGTAAATAACAGGATACTTTTAATTAGCTGCTAGAATCTCCGTCTCATTTCCTTCATTTAAAAGTTTGGGCAGTATATTGAGTTTTATGGCACTCTTTATGGCACTCTCCCAGCTCATAAAATTGCAATTAGAAATCTATCCATATCTCCCATAGATTTCTATGCTGTTAATTGGTGCCTACTTCAGAATTAATCGGATTATAATGAAGTTGTTGAAAGGATGTTAGTTTTTCTTCAGCTCTCATTAAAACGCTGAACAGGCATTCATTTCTCTCCATGTTAAAATGCCAAATAATCTATTAGACTAGTGCTGCATGTACATTGAATTTGTGATGCATATTTATGTGTATGTTTTTTCATTGTACTGTTTTATTAACGGTGGAGGTTTAATATAGTGGAGTGGGGTTAAATATTCTAATAAAAACATATTTTTAACATTTTCACAAATTAATTGATAGCAGTATCGGTGTCATATTTCTGAATTAATACTTTGCTCTTGGTTTGAATGTTTCAGCACTTTTAATTTAATGGCTTTATTGATTAATTTGAAACATTTTCAGACCAACCCCTGATGCTCTTGATTTGATATTACAACTTATTGAAAATGACTCACTCCACTAGGAATCATTATTAGATGAATCTTTCGAGTAGCAGTTTTGATAGGCAGACTTTTTATATCAAGATTATTTTGTCAGTGAAGATTATATTAGATGCATTAGAGGTGGAAATCAAATAGGGTTTGAAGAGTGTGTTAAAGGATAATGATTTTATCTGTTAATTGTCTGTACATTGTACAGCCATCTATTGCATCTTCCATCTGTTGTCATGGTTACATTATATGAAGTAGTCACTTCTAAATATTTAATGAAATATGGTGGCAATATTTCTTTTTCAATATTACTTTCTCAAGTAATACTGGAATGTGAATTGTGCAATGATGTATTCTCAAATAACCTATATATAAAATATATCAATATTGCAAAACAAACAGCATTTTTCTCTTCATTTCATATTATTGAACACGCCTGAAATGTACTATTACCCTCATTTGCTTGATCTTTGACTCTTGCCCAATAACTAACTAACTCTCTCTCTCTCTCTCTCTCTCTCTCTCTCTCTCTCTCTCTCTCTCTCTCTCTCTCTCTCTCTCTCTCTCTCTCTCTCTCTCTCTCTCTCTCTCTCTCTCTCTCTCTCTCTCTCTCTCTCTCACTCTAAAATCAAATGTATTATTAAAGGTGTAGTGAATGATTTTTCACACTTTTAGACCATATCCGTGGTCATCATATGGGCATACCTAACAATGGATTTTTTTGTGTTTTTATATCAAAAGTCCATAAACATATTTTTTTAATTACAATAAAAGCCAATAAAAATGAAGCTCACCAGTTTGATTCCCATTGCTTCATTGTCCTCCAACACAGCTGGTTTTGATTAAAGAACTACTCCGTTTTTAATCTCATTCAAGATGACATCCAGACAGTGTATTACTCATTTTAAACTTAATCATCACGCTGAAATATGTATATAACTTGTGTATAGGTTGTATAGAAATAATCCCCTGGCTTTGCCCCACGTCTCTCTGTCACTTTGTTTACAAACAAAACTGCACGTGAGAGGAAGTGACAGACTTAAAAAACCCCATAGCCTGGAGGGATGCAACGCTCTGATTGGTTCAGAAACGTCAGAGCCGGCGTTTCAAGCTGAAACTTCAAAATAAAATGCCCACCATTTCCCTTTCACTACACCTTTAACAGTATCCTACAGAGTATGTAGTTCCTACTAAAACGTAGTACTAATGGTAACCATTAAACACTAAACATTTTCCATTTGATGAAAACATACACACTGACACTATTTATATTCATTTAAAATCTTAGTTTTTTGTTTTTATTATTACATCAAAAGTCTTCATTCTTACAAGATCCACAACACATGTTGACATTTTGTTTTTCTTTAGTATTATTTTCAAAATAGACGCAAAAGGCAGTACAGTAGCATTGGTCAATACAGTAGTATAGTGCACTGAAGCTGAAAAGTGTTCAACAAGACAGAGACATTACACTAACACAAGACAAACACTAAATCAAAATAGAGTCCCAAAGGACAAAAATGTTATAATGCAATTCAAAATAAAATAACTACTAAGCATGTTGTTGACTTGACTTACTGTATTAAAGGACCACTTCACCACTTTTCAACCTATCTTCATCACTAATGATCATGGTACAAAAGCAAAAAGATAAATCTTCTCAGTCTGGGTCTCATAGGAGGGCCGTGGGCAGTTCAGTCCACCAGTAGCCTCGGAAACCCAGACATTTTTATTTCCAGGAAGAAAGTGACATCATCGATGGGGAATCCAAGCTAATAGAAACTGCAGGCTTTCTATTCCTGAAAAGTTGCAATGCTAAAATGGAATCGATCTCACGATAATGAAAATCTAAATATATACAGTAACAAATAATCTTGTTTTAAAAAAACCTTGCCTAACGATGTTGTCACTGGTGGTGAGGTGGTCCTTTAACACTGCATGTTAATTCAACCAACTCCCCACCTCCAAGTTTAACTTTCTTCTGCTAACTGTGGTTTTATCCATTAAACTCTGTTGTCTCCTTGGTCTGTTAACTTTACTGTTTTGCTTATGCAGGCCAGACATTTTCGCTGAGGCAGCTGGGGGTCTGCGAGCCTTCCGCCAGGAGGGCTTTGGCTCTTTGCCCCGAGACGGGCCTCTCGCACCCCCTCGGCAGTTACTCCAGGGGACCCGTCTCCTCAGAAAACCATGAGCCTGCCTCGCCGGAACATACCATGTCCCTCTGGGGGCGGGGGGTGAAGTCAGGACAGAGCTCCTGCCTGTCCAGCCGCTCAAACTCAGCCCTGACCCTCACCGACACGGAGATGGACAAATCGGACACAGAGATCGGTAAGTCAGACGCAGGTTCATACTTCTTTATGTGCTTGTTCCTACGCGACACTTTCCTCGATCTGTTCTCAGAGTGTCGAGGGAAAAGAGGCAGCAATGCCCCCTGAACACTGGTGGTTGTTGGGGCTGAATTAAAGGCATCTCATTCCTGATTGGCGGATGTAACTAGGATTGTGATTGGTGGTCGTGGTGACGGAGGAGCAGCACGCCCTTTGCGGATCAAAGGCATGTTCCCTCATAGCAGTGTGCGTGAAAGAGCCTGGTCTTCCAGTTGAGTGATTTGCAAGTCACCTGGCCCTCTCCATGGGGGAAAGGACAGAGATTTGATAAAGTTTCATGAGCCAGCATGTAATCAAAGTAAGCTTTGTATGCCTTAAGTCTGAGATTCTGCTTTTTCTGCAGCTGGGGTCTAGCTGTTATTTCACAATGGCTGATTAGATGGGTTGAACGGTTTGAAGTGCAAATTGCATCCTGCGGCAGTGGCTCAGGAGTTAGAGCGTCTATCTGGTCTTCCTGGTTCAATCCCCAGCTTGTGTCAAAGTGTCCTTGAGCAAGACACTGAACCCCTAACTGCTCTCGATGAGCAGATTAGTGGCTTGCATGGTTGCCTCTGCCATCACTGTGTGAATGTAAAGCACATAAGGAGCTTTGGATAAAGGCGCTATATAAATGCAGAAATCCATTTACCATGTATTACAAACCTGAGGCACAGGATCAGAGATTGTCCTGTGGAATAAGGGAGATTTCTGATACATTAAATCAGACAAATATTATTGCTGTCAGGCGGAAACCTTGTTTTATGTAAGGTATGTAGGCTTTTGAGGACATTTTACAGTTGGTAAAAGTATTGGATTTAAAACAAATCTCTGTATTTGTGTTGTCTATGGATTGTGCTTAGACCCACACCCAGGCTGTTTTTAATCTTTTTGCCTCTGATATTATTTTGTTTTTTAATAGCTTTGTAAAGGCTGATATTTATTCTGACATTTTACCCACACTGTTTAATCAATTCATTACAGTCTTCTATATTTGCCATCACATTTATCATTGTAAAAGTATAATTATTTCCACCAATGGGCTTAAAAATAATGAGCAGCAGTTAAGATAATTGTTGGAGATTCCAATTACTTGGCCAGATAGCACACAGTGGAACATTTATTGAGTTTACATGCTATCTATCTTTTTTTCTTACCACTGTTGGCTGCAGCCTGTCTCTAGAGAGAATATCTTTTTCTAATAGTGACCTTCATCATAGTGAGCTTGTCTCTAGAGAGACTGAATTGAGCTATTTTACCTATTCAGAATTCAAGCCAGCATTCCTGTCCCACTATCTGGCCTTTCCATTAGCCCTGAATGCATTCTAATGGCACTAAGGCAGAGAACAACAGACCACTGGTGAACACACAGTCCCAGACCTCCTTAGCTCTCACCTCTTGTCATAGCTTCTGTACCTGCCGAGCACAAAACCCAATCGGTTTCAGTTCTGTTTTCGAGGCAGCCTAATGTCTGCTTTGGAAGGCCTCTCTCTCTCTCTCTCTCTCTCTCTCTCTCTTAGATTCAATTCAATTGTAATTAAGTGCCAAATCACAACAAGATGTCTCAAGACACTTTACAGTTGGAGCAGACAGAAACCTGACATTGTCCCACCCTGAGCATCCTCTCTCTCAGTTCAATTCCTTCAAAGCGGGGGCTTTATTGGCATGAGAAACATACTGCACATTATTTACATAATGCCAAAGCAAGTGTGAAATGAAACAGTCAAAATTAAGAAATGTATGTACAATTAAAAAGAATAAAGAAATGTGTAAACAGAGCTGTGTCAGCCACATTGCAATTTTGCAATGCCTTTTGCAATATTGCAATCTCTCTCTCTCTCTGACCCCCCCCGTGTGGTGTCTTTGGAGTGCGTGTGCAGATCTCTGGAGGGCTGCCACTGATTGGCTGTGGTTAGTACAACGACCTGCTGTGAGTTTTATCTAGCTCTCCAGTGCCTCTGCTGTGTTAATGATGAGAGCACTAAACTCCTTTCATCTCAGGTCGTCTCTCTACCGCTTGACGTAAAAAAAAGGAGAAACCTTTCCTCTTTTCTATGTTGGATTATTATTATTTTATACAATACACCAGTTCTTTTACATGTTGCCTGCAGAGAGATGGGGAGGTGCAGTGGTTCTTCATCTATTTTTGGCATATTAATTTCTTCATATTCATGCAGATTTTAAAAGCTCTGTTCCTCGGCTGTAGATCTTGCTCTCGTTTGGGGTTTTTCGGACATCATGAGACATTGCACTTTTGACTTTCACTATTTAATGAAGCAGCTAAAGAGAAAATGACCCGTCCAATGGTTTCCATCAACTAAATATGCATGCTGAAGCCCAGACAGAGGGGCGTTCAGCCCCACTTATTCATAAATGAACTCAATATTTCATTCTAATTTGCCTCGTTCCAGGGAGCACTCAACACGGACAAGAAGTGGAGTCGTGGCTCTGTCTCAGAGCTGATGTTGTTAACCTTCCCTGATCAAAGAAAAAAGATCAGAATATGAGATGGCAACTTTTGTTATCCATACTGATTCTGTTTTGGGGTACCTGGATCACTGGTGATAAAAAACATTTATTTGTGTTATCATATCATATCATATTATACTTGATTTAAAATATATAGATGATCAATTTAGTTAGAATTGCCTTTTTGTTACACACTATCCACATACAATTTTTCAAAGGTTACTTACATTATTTTGGTAAGGTGTCATCATGTTTAAATGTGTACTCCATTCAATATAGAGCATCACAGTCCCGCCCCCGACAAGGGCCCAGGAAATAATTCCCCGTTCATTTTCCCCATATAGGTTTCAAAAAGTATTTATTTAAAGGCGTTTACGCCACGGACAAAGCCAACTGTTGTTGTGACAAATCATGACAATAAACACAATGTGTTATTGTGTAATTAGTAAGAAGAAAAAAATGATTTGTCACAACAAGAGTTGGCTTTGTCCGCGGCGTAAACGTCTCTAAATAAATACTTTTTGAAACGTCCAAGAGGAAATTGAATGGGGAGTTATTTCCTGGGCCCTCGTCGTTATGAAAGGGGGCGGGACTGCGACGCTCTATGTTGCTTCAACGTTAAGAGTAGCAAGCAACACAACAATCCCTCGATATTGACATATATTTTGACATGTTGATGAACAAAAACAAAAATCAAATGATTAATTTAGAGTATTGTCTGTTCTTCATTCAGTTTTTCAATTAGTAACACGCACGCACGCACGCACGCACGCACGCACGCACGCACGCACGCACACACACACACACACACACACACACCGGTGTATATATATATGTGTTATGTATGTATATATATACTATGTACTTTTTTATTATGATTCATTTAGAATTTCTTTTAACAGTTAATCATCGGAAAAGGGGGCATTAGCCAGGAAAGGCATGTCTGAAGTCCTGGGTTTTGAGCGTGGGTTTAAAAGAACAGAGGGTGGGGGCTGCTTTGAAGTGGGTTGGAACTGAAGTCAGTTCCCCAGAGAGGGGGCTGCAACAGAGAAAGCCCTATATCACCCCAGGTTCAGCACTTTGGTCCTGGGGGATTTGCAGGAGGTTAGCATCACCGGAACTGTGGGATCAGGAGAGGCAATGGTGGTGGAGGAGGAGGGATATGTAGGTAGGTGGGTGGAGCTAGGTTGTTGAGGTGGTGAGTGACTACTGAGTAGTATTTTAACCCGTTAAAACCAGGAAAGCATCTGTGTAACCACTTTAACCATAATTTTATACTTAGCTTAGCTTTTCGGCTATTTAAAAAAAAAAAAAAAAACGTAGAAATGTTTAATTTTTTTAATAATTTCTTAAAGTTTTCATGCTATTAATTTTCATTTCTTTTTTGTTTTTCTTTTAGGTTTTATGACCTCAATTACACCCACACCACCTGAACTTGGTCTGTGGTCTGGCATTTTCTCTGTGTTCTGAAGCCTTTTTGAGCTGCAATGAAAACAGGCAAACAGGCATCAACAGTGACATCTGCTGGCAAATTCCTATGTCATATATGGGATTATTTGTGGACCTCACAGTCCACAGGTAAATCAGAGCACTTATTTGAGCCAGAAAACCCCAGACCACAGAAAATCTACTTAAAAGTTCAGTTGTTTTGGGTGCAATTGAGCTCAGAAAACCTAAAAAGAAAATAAGCTTGATTCTGGGGTTCCCTGGAACAAAATATTTTGAGATGGTGGTCCTTGACATGAAAAGGTTTGAGAACCACTGATATAGAAACAAAGGTTTTTCAGAAAACCGATTTACAAAACATTATATGAGAATCGGCCTCAGGTCTTTAAATGTATTCTGTGATTGACTGTGAGCCTCTGAAACTCATGGTGGAATGGTATGATGTGGTTTCTGGAGCGCGTACTTGTCAGCATGCGGGAAGCAGATTTTTGTACACTGTACAAGTGTACAGTAGCCTACTGTAGTGTAGACTAGAGGACTCTAGTGGTGGTGGTGTAAAGGAAGCTGTTGCAGTGATCATGTTTATCACTGTTGATGTGATGAAAGCATGAATGAGTGTTTCTGGCACTTTCTGCAACAATGTTTTGTTTTGTGTTTTGGTGATCTGGTTAACTTGGGGAAAGAAGGAGAGATCGCTGCCTACCAATACATCTGGTACACTGATGCATCTGGTGCAACAACATTCGTAGAACAAACTGCATTGCGGAACCAATGCAAAGACTAGGGCAATATCCTTCATATTTGGACAGTAACAGGGTTGGTTTCCGAAGTAGTTCGGCATGTGTTTGTTAGTGGAGGTTTTCTTCACTCTTCTAGACGCAGCATTGAATTTAGATTTCAATTACAATTTCCCCAGATAGTCGAAAGGCGGAGATCACTGATTGCTCACTGGCTATGCGGGACTAGGTCAAGGATGACTCCAAGGTTATGGACTTGGTGGAGGGGGTAACGGTGGAACCATCAATATTGAGGGAAAAGTCCCAAAACTGATGGGACTTGTGTACAGGACCAAAAGGTTCGGGGTTTTGGTGTGTAACTTTACTCGACAGAAAACTCTGTGGTAGAGTGATTTTTAAGTTTATTGGATACTACAGGCTTGCTGGTGAGAACATATTGAACTGAAAACTGCATCGTGCCTGAGAGGCACTTCTTTGAACATCATCTTTTACCTTTAGTCCAATGTTTTCAGAATTTGATTGATTCTGGTTGTTTTTTATTTGGTTTCCTAGATGGACCACCTTGTTGCTTCTCCAGCCTTGAACAACATTTACTGTTTGTGCACCTGTACAATTTATACTGCAATTTAAACTAACAATACAAAACAAATTGTTATACTACAGTCTTGTGCAAAAGTATTGCAAACTAGAAAAAGTGCCCTTCTGGCCACAGGTCTCCACCAGGAGGATAGGAGTGTGTGTGATGTTTGGCAAAATGTTTAGGAGCAATATAAACGTGTGTGTGTGTGTGACGCGGCTTGGCCTGTTGTAGCGCCAACATGAGGCTGATTTGAAAACTGTCAAGTGGCATTTCTTCCAAAGCCAAGTGTGAATATGCATGCACAGTTTCACCACAATCGGACGCTGCGTTGAGTAGTTGTGGCGATTTGTACAAAACGGGTACAAACCGGGCTACTCCTGAAAAGTTTAGAAGCCAATCGTAGCCAATGAGGGTGGATTATGAGAAATCAAACAATCACCCGTCTTGATCACATCTATGAAGTGCATGTGTACCGATTTGCGTAAAATTTGGATAAAATCTGAAGGAGTAATATTAGAAAATGTGTTTTACATATGTCGGCCTCCTGGTGGCGCTATAAAGAGCAGATGTGAAAAATTCCAGGCAAAGGTTTTTCCTTGGCCTCTAGGGAGTTGGCATACAAAGTTATCCACAGATCCGTGCAGTTAGAGGTAAAAACACTTTTCGGCCAGTTATAGCGCCACCATGAGGCTGAGTTGAAAATGTTCATGTGGCATTTCTTCCTCGGCCTAGTGGGAATGTGCGTGCACAATTTCACGGAAATCACACGATGTGTTCATGATTTGCAGCATTTTGTTTGAAACTGAGCACTCCTGCGAACTTTGGAAGACAATCTTAGCCAATCAGGATGGAGTCTGAGAAATCTGAAAGACCCGTTTCGTTGAATGGCTCTAGAGAGACTGTACCAATTTGCGTGATGTTTGGACAAAATCTGTAGGTGTACTGTCCAAAAACTTGTTTTGCACAAAGCGGCCTCCTGGTGGCGCTATAACCGGCCGTTCTGGAAATTCTGGTTCATCGTTGGCATCCAGGGAGTGTGTGTGCAAAGTTTGGCATCGACCGGGTTAAAGGTGCCGGAGATTAGCTGTTCACAGACGGAAGGACGGACGGACACACACACACGGACACACGGACGGACGGACGGACGGACGGACGGACGGACGGAGTGCAAAACATACTCTCTCCCCATGCCTTCGGCCTGGTGGAGACAATAACTGATCTACAAGCTCACACTGCGTCACAATTTTGTGAGGTTGTAAATTGGTTATTTTCACTATTTTATTTATTTAACTTTTTTGACATACCCAAAACATGGACACAAGTTGGAAAGTGGTTATGAAAACTAATAATAATAATGCTGGAGAATGAATATACGAGTGCTGATCAAAATGTTCTAAGACTTTTGTATATTACAAGCACTAGGCTGTGACATCACACGACCCATAGCCTGTTCCTGCCATGGGGTGTTCATTTTCTGTTTTCATAAACTTCAAACTGAAGCAGAGATGAAGGAGAAGTGATGTAATCCAATCATCCATAATAATGTAAGAAGCTCAAAGCTGAACATTTCACACATTACTTCAGGGTGTCTACATTGAGTCAATTCTTTCTCATCTGCAGGAGATTAATTTAATAGCATAGTCAGTGGCTAACTGTTCTACATGATTAATTTTGGTCTGTATTGCTACATTAGTTAGTGTTACAAACACGGCACACATCCTTGTTTCCTGATAGATGATGTTGTTGTGATGTTGAAATGCAGTCACAGAAATATTATCATGAAACCAGATCAACAAATCACAATGTCACCAAAGTTATGGAAGCCTATACCTCTGTCTGTTACACACTACTGTACATAAACACTACTGTACAATGCATGGGTTGCATTTACATTCACACACGAGAAGTATCTTTCCTTCAGCACTCTTATTGGCCTCAGTTCCTATTATTAATTAAGTAATTAAAACACTTCCCCTCCCTAACACGATTAACGAGTTAATTGACTGTAGAACAAATTGACTGTAGAACAGCTTCCCTCCCAATAACGGGATACACAAGTTATGTTTTCATTGTTTAATTCGCGTTTTTAAGAAGTTTTAAGACATACAGGGTTTCCATCGGACACAGTGGGATAGGTGACGCGTTTTGATGACGTCATCACAAAAACATCCATCGCACTGGCATGCAAAGGGTTCTGGGAAATTGAGGCACCATGCATTGCAATGTCAGCGGTGCCGCGCAGCACAGGCGTTCCTTCTCCGCTCTGTTGTTGTGATCGCCACTTTGGAATATTTTTTCAACACTACGACAAGTGATTACAGGGCTGTATCTGATGTTTTTGTTGCCCTACTCACAACTATCTTCTGGTTGCACCCACAGCGTCACTCCTGTCACCTGTGGGTTGAGCTGCTTAACGACGACACTGTCTGTCACTGTCTGTCTGAACACATCAACATACCTGCACATTTGCAAGTGATGCATCATGCTGGAGCCTCTCTAAACGTCTGTTTCCTTCATTTTATTTCCTTCTCTTGTAACCGGCGGGGATGCGCTTTTGTTTCAAAACAAAATAATGTTGACAGTACACACGTGACTCTGCTACTACCAGACGGTGGAGACGGGAGAGAGAGGGAGGGGCAACTACAGCTGAGAGCAGAGCAGAGCACCGTGGTGTAGTGGAGCCACGCAACTTACGCAAGTAGCGTTGCAGGAGGAACACGTGAAAATAAGAAAAAGGGGGTTTTCTGCCGCTCATTGTGTTGCCCCTGGCGACGTGTTGCCCTACGCATTATGCGTATTGCGCGTACCCTTAGCGACGCGCCTGAGGGATTACACCATTTTAAAATAGATTTTCATGACAAGCAACGATCAAGTCGGTGCAGTGGCTCTTCAAAGGTTAGTGAAAACTAGGCACTGTTAAGTCTGTTTAGAGTCGAAAAATGTAGACAATGGTGGCTCATCTGGTAGAGATGAGCATATTTCATTAATGAGCATATTTCATTAAGGTTCAGTCATCTGGCTGAACCACCCAGAGTAGGGCCTTGTGTTCTAATCTTTTCTGCATGTCCTTCTCCATCTCTCTCTCCTACCATTTCTCTCTCTCCACTGTCGCTATAAAAAAAGGCTGAAAAATGCTAAAGTAAAAGTCCATTACCTCGAGCCATCAGGTGGAGCTGGACTCATCCAGTAACTGCATATAGAGTGATTAATAGCTGTCCACCAATACTTGAACAAACAGGAGTCTTACTATATACAGTATCTAAATGCAGCCAAACATGGAACAGCTGTTTAACACAAGGGGGCGCTGTACTGTGAATATGGACTTGTCCTTTAAGTCCAATTCTGATTGTTACTCTGTGGTGTTGCGTGAACTCACCGGTGAATTGAGACTCTGCACTTCCCTTAGCGGTTGACTGTGTTGACTCCCAGAATCAATATGATACCCCTCATAAAACATGAATGACTGTATGAAATAGAAACACAGTCTGGCCCACTTTAGTTGATTCCTAACAGGGTGTGAAAGAGTTTTCTGCAGGACGTGTTAAGGACTTGTACTTGTAGCTACAGTGGTGCAGTAGTGTGTGACAGATCTCTGTGGGAGGCAGGGAGGGCAGACCCTAGGTCTGCTGAAGCCACTCTCACTACACCTGCCATCCTTAGTTAAGGCAGCGCACATCGTTAGGTTGGAAGGCTTCCCAGGGAATAGCGCGCGCGTGCATGGCGTATATATTGTTTGTGTCCGAGCATAGGCATGGTAACGCCCCGCCTGCCTCTGATTGGCCTATACGGACACTGCCCGTCTTGACTGTCCTCTGAGATGCGAGGTTACTCCGTGGTGAGAAATAATACAAGAGAATGACAGCTTGGCACGCGCGACAGAATGCAGCCTTGTAACTAACTTTTGGCACGCGCGACAGAATGCAGCCTTGTAACTAACTTTTGGCACGCGCGACAGAATGCAGCCTTGTAACTAACTTGTTACAAGGCTAAGGTTACGTTTTTTTGTAGATGAGGCAAACTAATATTGTGTACACACACAATGTGTATTATCTAATTATAGTAAACTAATACCATTATACTAAAAAGGATAAAGATGAAGGGAAAGGAGACCTTTTTACAGTACAATAATGTTTCAAGTTTACACTGTATACAAATAAATTACACAATAATCATCACAAATACTTTATTTAGAATTAGAACACACATTATTCCATCAAAGGAAACGGCATAAACAATATTAGTTTGCCTCTTTTACAAAAATAAAAGTTTTAAGTTACAGTTCTCTTGTATCATACCGTAGGCTACTTGTATTATTAATTTATTTCCCACCACGGAGTAACCTCGGATCAGACTATCCAGCATAGCTATATCCACCTTGGAGGATATAGCGTGCGTGCGTGCGTGCGTGCGTGCGTGCGCGCGTGCGTGCAAGCCACATGTGTCTCCTTCCCCTTCTCTGCTCCCTCTATTGGCTCCCAGTTACTGCCTCTACAGAGTACAAAACACTGATGTTGGCCTACAAAGCCACCAGAGGTATGGCACCCCCAAATCTTCAAAGCCTGATCCAACCCTACAGGCCCTCCCCCACACTCAGATCATCTAACACAGGGAAGGTGTCAGAACGTTCCCTAAAATATCCGAAACAACGCTCCACACATCCCAGACATTTCTCCTCCCTTCTGGCTCCCACACTGTGGAATAAACTACCCATTGCAGTCAGAACTGTAGACTAACTCCTGATTTTCTGCCATAATCTGAAGACTCACCTCTTCAGACTCCACCTTAGCCCGTAGCACTTGACCATGCAGTCTTAATAGTCCGGCAGCCGGGGTTGTGGAGTGGGAAATTTGGTATATATATATTGTCTTTTTTATTGGCCTAAAATATTGTCTATATACATACATCCATGAATCCACTTGCTGAGAGAGCTGTGAGAAATTTTGACAATTGACATGTCACATGCTACTTAAAGCATAATGAAATTAATTTCCTTATATAGGATGTTAATGGTATGGTCACATATAAACCTCAATTCAAACTTTTGCTCAATGCTGACAGCCGGTCAGCAAGTGGATTCATGAATGTGTATATTAGGGGTGTAACGATATAGTAACTGCATCGAAAATCTGCATCTATTTTAATTTCAATAATTTAAGCTACACTTTGTATCATATCGTATATGATACAAATACTCGTTTGTAATGCAAATAATCAGTATTGAATCGTTTTGCAATGAAAAAGATTTTTTTTAAAAACGATTGAATCAATACTAAGCACTTTTAAGAAGAAAGAAATGTGTTTAATTACTTTTCCATTCCACACATGGTCTTTCGATAAATATGTGAATGTCAAGGTGCAGGTTTGTCCATATGTCTTCACATATAATGTCCATGTATTTGGCAGAGAAATACTGTGTTTACTTTATATCCATAATAATAAATGTTTCCCTTAAGAAAAACTGCTCTATCCACATGTTTCACACAGATTTCATGTCTTTGCTAAATAGTTACTGTATCGATTTTAAATCATTGAATTGTATCATATCGCCATAATGAACCAATATCATCCATGTATTGTATCGTCAACCATGTATCGTGATACGTATCGTATCGCTGTATCATTACACCTCTAATGTCTAGACAATCGACAATATTTTATGCCAATAAAAACTATATACCAAATTTCGCACTAGCCTGTGGACTGCCAGACTACATTTTTAGATGGCAAGATATTTTTGACAGATGCCAGATCCATTTGTTGACCTGGCATCCTATACTTTGTATAGTTTCAATGAATGTACACAGTATAGTGTTTATTTTTCATATTATACTGTTACGATTGATGCTATAGGTTTACCTATGATCCTATGATTACCGTGGCACTACACTGTCTCTATGCTGATGTACAGGTATGTGTTTAGATTGTGTGTGTGTGCGTGTGCATGTGTGTGAAAATACAATCTACAAGCTCACAATGTGGTGTGATTTAGGGGTGGGACGATTCACGTACCTCCCAATACGATATCGATACCTAGGGTGCTTGATTTATATTATTATATACTGTATTTTATATTGCAATTCTGCGATTCAATGATTGATCGGATATCACAATTCTTTGTGTTCCCCCCCCCCCAAGTTACTTAGCTTTTTTTAATAGTAGAACATTTAAAAACAATTATAAACAATATAAACCATTACAATTTAATAATAATAATAATAATAATAATAATAATAATTCTGAACTTTAAAATCGATTTTAAAATTAATGGCAATAAAAATTACGATATTTGAGTGAATCTGTTTTATTTTTATTGCATCGGCATATACAGTAGGTCGACCATTTGCAAGTAGTGTGTGGAAGTCAGTCCCGTAGATTGTATTTGTGAAACTAATCAGATTTGCGTTCAGTCTGAAGAAAGCCTTAATGTCACAGACTGTGTACAGCAATTCATAATAAGAAAAATACCTTGCTTTTCTCCAGATACAAATGAGTTTTACTCATTTTTATGGCTTGGCACTGCTCACAGATTTACTTTGTGCACTGATGTTAGCAGAAGGTTAATTAAAGCCACGGAGAAGCAACAACGGTGTGTTCTAGGTGGGAGGATGAAAGCACACAGACTTTAACATGCTGCTTCCTGTGCTTGCGCTCTTTCTCACTCACTCACTCTCTCACACACACGCACGCAAACGCACGCACCCACGCACGCACGCACACACATGCTCACACATGCTCACACACCCTCACTCACACACACACACACACACACACACACACACACACACACACACACACACACACACACACACACACACACAAACACTCACTCCTCCACTTTTTTCTTACCCCTTATCTTTCCAAGATTAGAACATGCAAGCACGACGGTAGACATTTACAAACACTCACACACACGTTGACATACTGACAAAGGTATCACACCATCTGTTAAACTCACATCTCTCAGGATCTGTACTGCGTATTTGGCACAATGGAATCAGCCTATTGATTACCCCAGACAGTACTCCCTCACCACTTTCATAATTCAATATGGCAGCAGCCCAAAACACCAACAGGATGATTAACATCAGAGAGTTTTCAGTTTTTGTTTTTGCATTTTCTTTGGGTCAAAAGGACTGGCCATCTGTGGTGTGTTTTGATGCTGAGGAAACAGTACCCCCGTTGTTCTCTCGTTATGTAGGAAGAAAAATGGTCTGGTTTCCTGACTCTGGCCTCATCAAACTGCAAACGAGAGTGGACGTGTTTTTCGTAGAGCCATTGTTTTTCGCAATCATCCACTTCTGCCAGGCTGTTCACTTCTGGGGTGAAAGTGGGCCAGTACGATCCGGTACTCCATACCACTAAAAGATTATTCAGTGCTGCTACGCAGTACCGGGAAGAGGGGAGCAGCTGTCTGCCAAAATTCACATACAACCTGTCACATTCTGCTAATGTTAGGTCCACACCAGTTAGGTTTTTTATGAATTACTCCCAAATTGTGTCTGTACCCAGCACAGACCTGTGGGTTTGTACAGGTCTGTACCCAGCACAGACCTGTGGGTTTGTACAGGTCTGTACCCAGCACAGACCTGTGGGTTTGTACAGGTCTGTACCCAGCACAGACCTGTGGGTTTGTACAGGTCTGTACCCAGCACAGACCTGTGGGTTTGTACAGGTCTGTACCCAGCACAGACCTGTGGGTTTGTAATCCGTGCAGTAGGGAGGAACCCCGCTGCAGTGACCACGATCAAGTTAGTTTCAAACAGTGTTGCTTTTCACAGCAAATTTTGATTTTAGTTTTAGGGATAGTCTTTTGAATAGTTTTAATTTTGTTTTAGTCTCATTTTAGTCATCTGAAATGTTCTGGCGTTAGTCTAGTTTTAGTCGAGTAAATGTCATACGATTTTAGTCGACTAACTCTACAGTTGATTTAGTCGACTAAAATGTATTTTGGCGGGCCTTGATGCCGTCATAATGGTCGATTTTACAATTACTGAAAATAGCCGATCTACAAGCAGTAGATCTGCTATTTTCAGCATGCAACCAAGTGTAAAATGACTTGTGTCTTAGGACTACTGGATAGGCCTACTGGATCTCTTAGTCCCTTCCTAACATTTTAGTCTAGTTTTTATTTGTGACGAAATTGTCAATATATTTAGTCTTAGTTTTTGTCACCATAGCTTAGTTTTAATTTAGTTTTTGTCAGTGAAAAAAGGCAGTCGACGAACATTGTTCGTCATAGTTTTAGTTGATGAAATCAACAGCTCCTGAATATCCAGGGTTTGATACGGTTAGTGTCGTGATCTTCATATATGTATAAATCATATTTACTGATATCTACAATGGAAGTTGGATGCTTATGATGGTGTGACGTAGGTTTGGTGTATTATTGAAAGTCGCTTGGCTGATCACGTGTGGTGAGAGTTGACGGTTGAAACTTTACCACGATGCTTGACAGCTGTCAGTCAGTGGAGGAGCAGTCAGTCTCTCTCTCTCTCACACACACACACACACACACACACACACACACACACACACGATATTTTTTTAAACTATTTTTGTATTTATAACATAATTACAGTTAGTTTTAGGATGGATGTGGTGGTGTTAGGGTGGATGTGATGGTGTTATGGTGGATGTAGTGTTAGGGTGGATGTGGTGGTGTTAGGGTGGATGTGATGGTGTTAGGGTGGATGTGGTGGTGTTAGGGTGGATGTGGTGGTGCCTGGGTGGATGTGGTGGTGTTAGGGTGGATGTGGTGGTGCCTGGGTGGATGTGGTGGTGTTAGGGTGGATGTGATGGTGTTAGGGTGGATGTGGTGGTGTTAGGGTGGATGTGGTGGTGTTAGGGTGGATGTGGTGGTGTTAGGGTGGATGTGGTGGTGTCTGGGTGGATGTGGTGGTGTTAGGGTGGATGTGGTGGTGCCTGGGTGGATGTGGGGTGTTAGGGTGGATGTGGTGTTGTCTGGGTGGATGTGGTAGTGTTAGGGTGGATGTGATGGTGTCTGGGTGGATGTGGTGGTGTCTGGGTGGATGTGGTGGTGTCTGGGTGGATGTGGTGGTGTCTGGGTGGATGTGATGGTGTTAGGGTGGATGTGGTGGTGTTAGGGTGGATGTGTTGGTGTCTGGGTGGATGTGGTGGTGTTAGGGTGGATGTGATGTGTCTGGGTGGATGTGGTGGTGTTAGGGTGCATGTGATGTGTCTGGGTGGATGTGATGGTGTTAGGGTGCATGTGATGTGTCTGGGTGGATGTGATGGTGTTAGGGTGGATGTGGTGGTGTCTGGGTGGATGTGATGTGTCTGGGTGGATGTGATGTGTCTGGGTGGATGTGATGGTGTTAGGGTGCATGTGAAGTGTCTGGGTGGATGTGGTGGTGTCTGGGTGGATGTGATGTGTCTGGGTGGATGTGGTGGTGTTAGGGTGCATATGATGTGTCTGGGTGGATGTGGTGGTGTTAGGGTGCATGTGATGGTGTTAGGGTGGATGTGATGTGTCTGGGTGGATGTGTTGGTGTCTGGGTGGATGTGGTGGTGTTAGGGTGGACTGAGTAGCGAAGTGAGAAAAAGATGAACGTAGTGAATCAGGCTGGATTCCAGGCTAGTACATTGCTTGCTATTACAGAAGACCCATAATGCACCCTGCATACCTGCAGCCTCAGAGCCTAACAGCATGATGGTATCAATCTCATCTAAATGGAATGATTTTGAAAATCCCAAATGACTAACACATTTAATTTGTTTATACAATGAGGAATTGTCAAATGTCACTTTCACAAGGCTGTTCTGCTCAGCAGAGATCAAAGGCAATGAACTTGGCATTTCATATCCCTCACAGGAATAGAAGACTACAGTATAGTGAAATTAAGCAGCATACACAGTTTATATTATGTTAATTGTAATGTTGATTCTTCTTGTTGAAATATGCTTGAAATATGACCAAATGAGTTTTGACTGTAGATAAAAAAACAAATTTCCCAGGATTCTTGGGATAATGTGCCTCTTTTCGCAATATAGAAAATGTCTTTAACCCTACAGTACTTTGAACACTTAGAATACAGACAAATAGAATACATGAATTTCAATTTCCTAGTTCCCACAGAGCAGGTTTAATTGCGTTAGGTTTACCTTCCGGATCATTTCCTGGAGTTGGATTAAACCCCCCCTCCTTGCAACCTGCCACTTTGCCTTTTCTATCCGCAGACTGCAGGACTTGCAATTACGATTAGGAATTATTCTCCAAGTGTCATTTACCAGAGCCTTTATTTACTGTACTTGAGAGAATGGCTCATTTCATCAGGCAGCCTAATTGAGTGATCGTATTACCAGTCTGTATTTGAATGAGTCAGAAAGCTTTTTTTTCCTGTCATATGAATAACATTGGAATAAATTGAAAAGAGTTCTTTGCTGCAGATATTGTGTTGTGTTATTACTTTGTTACAGTACATCCCCTTTGTAATCTGGTTCAAGAAACCTTGGAACTTGGGCTTTTTCATTAAAGATTTTTTTAACCTTGGAATCTTGGGACAATTTTCTTTCTGATTATAGGTGTTTACTGTGTTGTTAAAGTGCTGCACCTTCAACCCTGCTATTGACTAACTAACAGTCCGTTGTACAATGAAGTCATTCAGGCTTACTGCTTACTATTATTCAAATTAATTCATGACAGACAGATGTGTTGTAGCATGTTGAGATGCTACAGTATCTAGGATTCTAGGTCTATTTTAGTTTCCTATTCACTAAAATAGGTTTTCTTTTCTCCGCTCCTGGAGTGTTTCTGGACATGTATGCAGGTGTTTTCCCATGTAGCCCAGCAGCAACACAGAACATCCATCTGACTTTATGTCAGTTTCCTTTTGCTTTGTGTTCTCCTTCCTCTTTCCAGGGATACTGCAGTTGTCAGTGCCGTGGCTCCGACCGCTGCACTGTTTGCTATTGACTGCGGGATGCTTGGTGTTCAAGGGATTTATCTAACCATATTGTTCCATTGCACTCAGACTGTGCTGCAAGTCTGTGTCGTTGAGCGCATCAGCTGAATGCCTCAACTGTGTAAGCATACAAAACAAATGTTGCCTTCTTTGCTTATTATAGTTTGGCTTCAGGCGGCTCTTCAAGCATAGGTTGGAATCTTGTCTCTTCAAAGAGCTTTTCAGTTGAAGTCGTGGTAGAATTTTATTTGTGTCCGTCCACGTTTATGATAAACGTCGTGTTTCCCCTGGGTGTGACAGTCGCAGTGTGGATAGCTCCTGTGAAGAGTCTTAGGCATCCGTGTTGGATGTATCATATTCAAATGTGCGTACATTGTTGTGGAAGGACAACTTGCAAACTTTACTCACAAGTGTGCTCTCGTTTGAAAGTGTCTGTGGTGTATTCTAACTCATAATGATACATGCAACTTGTTTTGACTGTTCAATACACAACTTTAGAATCGGACCGGCGCCCCGAGACTGCCGACAACTTCGCAGCAACAGCAACTCTATTCTTCCAGTCTTACCCCCCCGTTTACCTCCCAATGCAGTGCATTTTACATAGGTTATTAACAGGAAATTGGTGTTTGTGTGTGTGTGAGAGAGAGAGAGAGAGAGAGAGAGAGAGAGAGCTTGCAAAGCAGAGGATTTGAAATGTGCCTAATTTGCAGTGATAATTGTTATAATAAACTGCCGTGTCATTGTCAACCGGTCAGGTTGTCCGGAGATATATATTTTCCTGTCAAAACCGGCAATTTGCAGCCATTATGCAGCAGTTTGTATGGATAGTGCCCTCCCCCCAAACCTGAGAGCTAACATTTCATAATGTAAAATGTTTAATTTAAAAACAAATGTCTCAAGCTGCTGCTGCTGATATCATAACTCTTACTACATGCCTGTTTGAACTGTAATACAACATCAAAACTGTGCTTTCTGTATCTCAGCTTAAACATCTTAAGTGATGAGTTTACTGAACTATTATAATGTAGAAAATGAGTAAGGAAATCATCAATTACACCCTGGTGCTGAAATAGGCTCTTTGACGTGCAGTGTGAAAATCATTTTAACTGTGAATTGGGCCGCTTGTTATTTTAGGCTATTTCGGGAAATTCCATGCGCGTTTCATGTTTGAAAATAGCTTAGTCTTTGAACATTAAGTTATAGTGTCTTCATTAAGGGTGACCTTAAAGAAGACAACCAACCAAACATCAATCACAGATAAAAGGTTTAATAAAACAATATGCAACCACCCAGGAAAATCCTAGCCAGTGTAAAAATGTACTATTTATTATTATATACTTTAATTTTACACTCTTTTACATTTTACAACAATCAAACTAAGACTAATACTACAGAGGCAAAGTAACAACTTGAATCCTCAATTATTTTTCTGAATCATTATTCCTCTGTTAATAATAGACTTCTGTTTCAAGTCACCCTGCTTTCTCCAGTATGTTTTATGTGCACATTAAATGGACTTCCTGTCAAGCAGTCCTACTCACTGACCTGAAACCAAATGTCGTCTTGGCTTTTCACATCTTTTTGACTCGATGGAAGACGTGTAGCGCTGCTTTATAGATTTGAGTTACAACATATTTAGCCCAATGAGGCGAGGTATTGACTGGATATTGAGGCAGTTAAAGAGGCATTGGAGCACAGCGTAGAGCTATACCTCATAGATAAGACAGCAGTTTCCAGCTATGTAAAAGGCAGTCATAAAGAGTGATTTAGAAGTCTTATTACGGACACGTCAGCTTTCCGACGAGATGCACCGGCGGGCATGTTAAGGGCATGTTAAGATGAGGCTGATAATAAGAGGACATGAACGCCAAGGATGCCCCCGATAGCATGTTAGCCGTTAATCCCCTGATGTTTTATGGGAGCAGCAGTCCTGCCGGGACGCTGCACGAGTGCACGTGCACAAACAGGCACACGTGCACTGCAACAGAGGAGCCTGCTGACGATGACACGAGCCATGTGCTCATGATGTCGCAGGTTCAAGTTAACATAAAGTCCCTGTTGGCCGCTTCATCTGTGGTGGTGCCGTCAAATAAAACCCACACGTCTTCAGCTAGCCTTTAAAAGAATGGTTCTAAAGCAGTGTGAAATCTTCTTATTTCTAAACTTAAAAGCTTTGTCCTACTTTATTTGTATACATTTATGATACACCTTTATATGAGAACATATATATAGAAAAAGGCGTGTTAGTTTAAGCTTTCTGTAAGTGTCCTGTATCCGCAGCTAAAGAGCATAAGAATAACCTTCCTTCGCTGGGACGTTGTGATTGGTGTTTTTACTTTTCTTCCCCTGAAAGAGACTTGCCACCCATTGATGGATTCTCTTTAACTCTAAACTGGCCGTAGAGATGAACTTAATAGGGCTTTGGTTTGGAACAATGCATAGATGTACAGTAGAACAATGCATGCACAGCACACACACACACACACACACACACACACACACACACACACACACACACACACACACACACACGCGCGCAGGCTTTACATGAGTGAGAAAGGTCAGTATCCACTGGAGGAAATGGGTGAGCCATTGCTGTGATTGATCACATGGCAGCGTCTAGGGAGGACGCTGTGTCACTTTCATTGTCAAACTCATTATACAGCCACGAGAACCCCATCCCGTCCCCTCCCCTCCTCTCATGTCCTCTCTACCCCAGCACTCATCTGACGAGAGGCTGCCGTTCCGCTGCACAGCGAGCTGTGCTGGGAGCCGGGCACATCATCGACAGGGGAAGCCTGGGGAAAAGAATGTGCTGAACACACAACATCCCCAGTCTCCCCTATAGTCTATATTGGAAGGGTGGGAAAAATGCATAATTCTGTGACAGAGATAGAGAGAGAGAGAAAAGCAGAAGATGCCAATCTAGAAAGCATTATTTTCAGGGTGCTGCGGATTGAGCCCACAAAGGATATTAGGAATATTAACCACTTACTGTAAGCTCCATGCTATATATTTTGTTGTAAGGAAATAGCTTATCCATGCCGTAAGTTTGCAGATAATGTGATTTTTCCTATTTTTGAATTATTTGATCTGTTTTTAATTGTTTGAAACGGAACTGTCAGGTGAACACCGAAAGCAAAAGAGTGGAGGTTTTCTGGCCTGCAGCGGCGGAGATTTGTGGAAGACGTTAGGGGAAGAAAATATTCTGGTCCTGATTAAAAATGAATAGTATCAGAATACATAAAGCACTCGGGGGCCCGAGTTCCCCGAGTGCTGTATCTGGAAACTGTGGTCACTTCAGAGGCAGAGCAGAGGCATTAGATGTCAGGAACGTTGGCAGGGATGCTCAAGTAACCGACTGTTCTCAGTTCAATTCATCTAATCACCCATGCAAACCTAAGCACTTTGCAGATATAGATTTGAGGCGGGCGATTGATATTGTGTGTCACGTAAGCTGATTCATGCACAGAGAGAGAGAAAACATATTCTGTTGTCAAAGGCTCTTTTCCACGGATCCTTTATCTCCCTTCCATATAGGCCCGGCCCCGGCTATTGAAGCCAGGCCTTTTATCTGAGCTGAAGATGACACCGAAAAAAGAACATGAAACGGAATACACAATTTAGCTGAAGTCTTATTTTCCCCTCAACTTGTGCTGCTCAATATTACATTCAAGACTTGGAAAGCCTGATTAAAGAGGATGGCCTTGATTTTTCTTTTCCATTAAATTATGACGGTGTGCATGTGGCACAACAAATGGACTTGACTTCTCCTCTTACATTCATGATTTACTTTCTTCAGCATCATGTTTTCCTTCAGAGTTGATTGTTTTAGCAAATTTATAATATTGTTAAAATTAGTTTTGTGATAAGACATTGACAGTAGCTGAAATGAAACATCACAGTGTCAGTGTAGTAAATGATTTTGTCAATGAAAAGTCCCCTGAGACTGATTGACAGACAGACAGACAGACAGACAGACAGACAGTAAGTAATATTAAAGAAATGAACACTTCACAAACAATAATCAATTCAAGTTGCAGTATAATTGCAGCCAGTTGTGTGTTGAAAACAGCATTAAGATGTCGAACAAGGTGTCTGAGCCTCTCCCTGTTTTGGATTGTTTTGCATGGACCAGTATTGATCTATATGCCTAAAGGCTTCCAGGAGAGGTTAGGGCCCTCTCTGCCAAGTGGAGAGGTCACTCAGATAAATTGGCCAGGTTGGCTTTTAGCAGCTCCAGGGTCAAAGCCCATTCATCTTGTTAGCTGGCTGTATCCTTTTAGAGGCCTGGGCAGTAGGATTAGACAATGGAGCAGCGGAGAGGGCATTAGATGACAGAGCATTTGGCAAATACGTTAGAGCGTTTTCCACCTATTGCCTTTTCCACATTACCCGAGAGGGAGCCGTCTGCTGAATGTTGCCTGACATCTCAAGAGCTTGGAAGTTGCAGAGAATGGGCTTCCTCCATGTTTTGGGAGATAATAATTATCTAGAACGATAAGGTGTTGAAATGAAGATGGAGCACTTTATTATTGTCTTTAATGTAATCCTGTTTTCCGTCTTAAAATCCTATTTGGCTTCACAGAATAGACAACTTTGCCAAAGAGGTGAGATAAGTTAACCCAAAGCTGTTACACTAGCTGAAGAATAAGTTACATCACCTTGAAATAAGTCCACTCCGCTTATTTCAGTACATAATTTAATTCCAGAAAATTGCAACAGAAAGTAATGAACTTATGTCACTCTCAATCACTTTGCAAAATGTTTTAAATCTTAAACCAAAACATTATTAAATAAATATATCAGAATGCTGAATACAAGACTCCAGTAGAGATGATGTTCAGATACTTATCAGCTGATTGCCCCACATCCCCTCGGTAATGGCTACAGCTATTAGTACTATGAGGCCATTATAATGTTTTCAATCATATTGCATAGCAATCTCTGCAGGACCAGCAGGACCTCTACCTGCAGTCCTTTTTTAACCCCGTACTGTTCACTGTTACAATATTATTGTCTGAACTAAGAATCCAAAAAATGTAACCACAGATTGATTTTTGAATGTATAAACCTGTCATGATGTGTTTATTTTGTTATACAACACTTGCTTAAAACATTGCACGCACGCACGCACGCACGCACGCACGCACGCACGCACGCACGCACGCACGCACGCACGCACACACACACACACACACACACACACACACACACACACACACACACACACACACACACTTGAGTCCTGGAGTGGTTTGAATGACATGTTCCGCTCCCATCCTGCCTGCAACCCGATATGGAAGTGAGGACCAACTGATTGCATTATTCTTGGACATAAATGTCTCCCTTGCTGCCTGCTCATCTCCCTTAAGGCCCATTAAGGATCAACATTAAACATGTGTACGGATACTTCACTTTGTCCCTCTTTGTGCACTTTTCCTGGTTGCCTGAAGTGTTCGGCCCAGAATAGCAACGGTAAAGTGCAAGCATTTAAGCATAGCTTTGAATTGCTTTGAATTGCTTTGAATTGTGTGTGTGTGTGTGTGTGTGTGTGTGTGTGTGTGTGTGTGTGTGTGTGTGTGTGTGTGTGTGTGTGTGTGTGTGCGTGTGCGTGGTGGTGGTGGTGGTTGTTGGAGATATGGTGAGAAATATCGTCGAGACGATATAATGTCTCCACGATATAATGTCTCCACGATATGCCTTTTCAGAGATATCGTGATACAGTGAATGAGTGAATGCACATGCTATGGTTTTTAGTTCTATAGCTTCATTTATACTTCTGTCGAAATAAGTATTTTGCTCTAAATGGCCTGTTACTCCTTTTTATTTTATTGTATTTTTTAGTGATTGTACTGTTAAGTAATTTAAAAAATAACCATAAAAAAGCAAAATGAAAAAGAATCTGATAGTATTGTGGATTTGTGATACTGCTGATTTGTGTGTGTGTGTGCGTGTGTGCGTGTGTGCGTGTGTGCGTGCATGCGTGCGCGCGCGCGCGGGGGGGGGGGGGGGGGGGGGGGGGGGGGTAAATGTGATTATCCACAGTAGTCTCCTGTCACCACTAGAGATCTCATAGACAGATAGACGGTGCACTTCTTTTCCCCTTTGCACATACCTCAAAATTAAAATACTTCCTTTGGGGCTTTGCTTTGTTGTGAACAAATTGCTAGAATTCTTGATCAAGTTTGGCTCTCTGAAGTAATTGTTGTTTGGGCAGTTATAAAGGCAGTTATAAAGGCAGTTGTAAAGGCAGTGCAACTCGTTGATCCATTGATCACTTTACTGTTTTAGTTTTACTGCATCTACAGCAGTGGTACTGCCTTATGACTAATGCACACACACACACACACACACACACACACACACACACACACACACACACACACACACACACACACACACATACACACACACACACACACACACATTCAACTCTTTCTTTTTCCTTATTCTTTATTTTAATTTTTTTACATTTTGAGTCATGTATAGGGATAATTCAAAATAATGATTGTGTTAGTAATTTGAGTGTTTATACTGCTGTCAAGAACGTTCACATTTGGCATTATGAAATAAAGGGTTAATACATAGTAGAAGAAGCAGACTAGTGCCACACAGAGACACCGTGCTGCAGTAATTGGATGATTCTCACCACCCACACTATTGTTGAGAGAAAAACACGTTGGCTCTAATTTGAGCTCACTCTCTGACTCTCTTGGCTGCAAAAATGAATAAATAAACCCAAGTGAATAACACTGACATTTTTCACACTTTAGCTATGGAAATCTCCTGCACTGTTAGCCCTGTTGCAGGAACGTTGGGGCAAGGGGCAATTGGAATTATGAAATGGCTGTGATTAAAGCCATCTTTTGGCATGGATTCCATAGCATTCCCTGTGCTTTTCCATCAGTGAGGTACCAACCCTGATACGTTATTTGAAGGGAGATTGAGCAGCCAATTCTCAATCTGAAATTTACATTATCCAAAACCACTTCATCCAGTCAACAAGGGGGTCCTTAACCACTTTAACCCTTAAATTGGAAAATGTTGAAATTATCATTATTTTTTATTTAAGCAAATATACAAGCTCACAACGCGATCTGTGATCTGTGATTTTTAAAATAATTTAGAATATAATGGTTAATGACACAAAGCACCTGTTTAAACACAACCTTCTGAACTCCGCCAGGGAATAGCTGTCTCGTTTCTTATACTACCACTTCCCCCCCCCCCCTTTTCTTCAGCCTCCGCTTGTTTTTAAATCAGTTGAAAGAGGTACCGAGGGGACAGTGTGTTTCTAGAGGAGTTTCTTACAGTCTGCTCTTGAAAGAAGCATAGGGATGACATTTGGGACTTCATTAAAATGGCTTGAGAGAGAATTTTTCTTATACACCCTCTGCTGCACGACACAAGATATTTACCGCAGCAGAAGAATATTACCCACAAATAATCCACAAGCACAACCCTGCCTGCCTTGCGCGTGCATACACAAACACACACGCACGCACGCACACACGCACTCATGCACGCACTTCAGATAACATCGCATATTTTTAAATGAATAAGAGTTGCTCTGTCTGTAGTTGTTTGTCTGTCCCTGTCGATCATGTTTCATCGGAACACAATCCACATGCAATTTTGTGTTTAAGTCACATTCTCAAATTACATTGGTGAAAAAAAGGAAAGAGAATTCACTCTCATGCATGCCTGGTACAAGTAGAACCTATTATATATATTGAATAAGGCGCACATTGAAATGAGGGGTATACATGCTCTTTTTTGATTGTGGTTTCCTTTGTTTGTTTTAGTTTTTTCTCTGTGTATTTGTATATTTTCCCACACAATTTTGTATTATGAAATTCATGAATACCCTCCCCTGCCATTATAAGGGATTCACGGGAGGTTTAACACGCTTTCAGAGAAAGATGAAAGCATTTTGATCTGTGCTGCGAAGGGAGTTGGAAAGCAGGTTATGTAGCGGTCTTGTCGACAGTGTCTCTGCCCCATTGCCCGCGCATACTCCCCTCTGTCCCTGCAGAATCAGAGGTAGCTAAGAGCCAAATGAGAGCACAGTATTAGCTTGAAAATTGAACATTATGCTAATGTGGTTCAGGCGACAACCTGAGGGGCTCATGTATCTCGTGGCAGTAGTAGCTTTACTCTCCATTATCCTCCATGAGCAGCATTCAATTTCACCACTGGCTGGCTATCAGGGAGGGCCATATTCTCTCCATCATTTAGTTTGTAGATGTTGGTGACGTTACATGCACCAGGTGCCCGCTGACAACTACATGAATAATGTGTCTAGAAGAGGGGGAAACTCAGTCAGGGAAAGCTCGCTCCCAGGACTCTCCATTAATATCATAGTCCAGTCTTTCAGGGATACTGCTGACATTTGGCTCACCATGTAATAGAGACCTAACCTTTAAGCACCATGTGGAACAAGTCATTTTTCATAATCCGCCGTCCATTCTGGAGAATTCCCTTCCCACAACCGATGTCCATCTGCCCTCCATTCCCCTATGTTGTCTCTCCGTCTTCCTCTCCTTGTCCGAATGTGCAGAGATCAGGAAATCTTTTTGAGATGTGTGTAAAATGAGGTTCCTTCAGCTGTACTGCCACTGGCAATACCACAGTGATCTGTCAAAAAAATAATAAAAAAATGCTGCTGCATTGTTGCAATTCATGAGGCAGGTTTACAAGCCAGGCCAGAGTTGATGACTTGGATGGGTGATCAGAGTGCACATTTAGTTGTGTCCAAGCCTGCCTTAATTCCTTAAATCCAGACTCAGGCGCTAAGCCGCCGTAAGAAAAGCCTGGCAGATCCCCAGTGCCCTTCTGAAGGAAAGTCATTGTTTCAGCAGCTGGTAATGATGATTAGCCACAATCTGGAGATCGACTCACCATCGGTCAAACACTCCGACATCCTCAAAGGAAGCGATGGCCCGTTGTCCCAGCCTCGCATACTGAACACATTGATTGGGTTTCCCAGGGAGGTTTAGGGGAAATCTTTGAAGTGTGCATGGTAATAATCTGGAGTTGGCCGTGAAATGCAAAGCTATTACCCTCAAGTTCAAAAGCTGGAGTTTTGAATTACGTGTTGACTGTTGATATTGTTTAAAATGATTTGGCTCACTGTTGATGGCTTTGATTAACTATACAAATTGATTAACACAGTACTTTCATGGTATAACACTGTTTATGTAACCTGCCATCAATGTCAGTATTGTCTTCATGATGGAATACAAAATAAATGTCATATCATCAAAAGACTAGCATGGTTTAAATTAGGTGTCATACCACGTGTGCTGTGCTGCAAGCTGTGTGTGTGTGTGTGTGTGTGTGTGTGTGTGTGTGTGTGTGTGTGTGTGTGTGTGTGTGTGTGTGTGTGTGTGTGTGTGTGTGTGTGTGTGTGTGTGTGTGTGTGTGTGTGTGTGTGTGTGTGTGTGTGTGTGTGTGTGTGTGTGTGTGTGTGTGTGTGTGTGTGTGTGTGCCTCATGGTGTGTTATACCAGGCAGCTTTACCTTTTTTCAATGTAGCTTTTTCTTTTTCTTTTTTAATAACTCTAGTACATTACTAGAGTTATTACTAGTATAACTCTATTCTATTGGCCGATCCAGGTCACTTCAGGCTATGGGCTGTTGTTGCTACTGGGAGGGACGCAATGGATATTTGCGCTTGTATGTCTGAATATGGCATTCAAATATTATGAATTTCTATCGATATCTTAGTTACAATGAGTTGACATGTTTTTTTTAAGGGTAACTAGCATAATCACAATATCAGTCCCGTACTCGCAAATGAGGAAGTGGCGGAGGCAGAGACCATGACTCACGGTTCTCAACATAATAATTCTCTTTATTTTTAATCCGTGCATTTAAAATATATATTGCCCCTCAATTGCCCCAGCCACTACAGCATCGTTCATGTGAACTACTTTGCAATGATAAAAATCACTATGATGATCAATCATAGCGACGGCGAGCCACCGTTGGCGAGGTTCTTTTTCATAGCATGGTTGTGAGCGACTTGCATGGGTTGAATGCACCACTCAAGCCGGTCACAACCATGGTAGGAAAAAGAACCGCTCCGCGCCGCTCTCCGGGTGGAATCGAGCAGCGCAGCGAGCGAGGTCTGGACAGACACGAGAAACATGCAGTCATGCACCCCGTGGGAGGTTAGCAAGTAAGCCACCGGTTTGTCTGAGGGCTGCTTGCTGCTGCTGCTGCTGGATTTCACCCTACCCAGACCAGGAGCTACATAGCGATTCTCATAATTACAATAAATAAAACAACAAACACATATAAAATAAAACATACTATTTCACATGAACAATGTTGGTAAAACTAAGATATAGGGAAATATATATTATACATTGCAATTGCATCGCGTTTTCATTATAAAACTGCTGGGTTCACACCCTCCCGCTGTTATTGACTAAAGCCCCTGAGGCTCGTGTGCTGTTGCAGGAGAACACCCCAGCATCATAATATAGGGGGAAAAATATCGATTTATATAACATTTTGGCTTAAAAGTTGTCTATACGACCTTTAAGGTATTAAGTTAAGTACAAAAATATATTGACTGACATTTTGATGCTACTGCATCTTCCTCAGAGTCATGACTCGGGCTTGCCTTCGTTTGGCTGAGGCGTAGCAGTACACTCCCTTTCTGTTTGTTTGGCTGAGGCGTAGCAGTACACTCCCTTTCTGTTCATATTAAACATTTTCCCCCTGGAATCATGACACAACTCCAGTATAGGCCATGCCCATTTTCTGCCTAACAACATCTACAGTACACTACCACTATTTTGCATTTTCTTTAATATGTACAGTATTACTTTGTCCAAAATGCACATTAATCGGTATACATTATCCCTGGAGTCATGTGAGAAACATGTACAATCATATCCCCCTCCATAACTACACACACACACACACACGCACGCACGTACACAAACACTGGGGCCAAATCCGGGTATGTGCCTGACTGCTACAAGTTGTTGTTATTTGCACATTAGTGAAATTTGGCATACCCCCATACATAGTAGAAGAAATATATATATATATATATATTATACACACACACACACACACACACACACACACACACACACACACACACACACACACACACACACACACACACACACACACACACACACACACACACACACACACACACACACATCCTTCATTTAGGTAACAGAATAATTCTGTCTTTGATTTCTCTAATTAAGGAGAATCTATAAAAGCTGCCAGTGAAAAAGTACAGCCACATTTCTCTGCTTGGAATTACTCCATTCATTCTCTGTGACTTTACTGGAAATGGCCTCTTTATTATAGAAACAATGATAGAATCCAGTAAATCAGGGAAAAGTATAGGGTGTAGTGTTGCCATCAATAATGGATTGGAAACAAGTGAGCGCTGATGGAACCTGAGGCCGTTCCTTTCTGGAGGTCTTAGTGCCGTAGCAGTACATGTGAATAATGCATGCCTGGCTCTCCTCTCCAGCACCTCCCACTCATTGGCTAGTCGGCTGGCGGGGCCGGTTTGCCGGCTGCCTGGCTGATTGGCTGGCCAAGGCGCCACTGGTCCCGACAGTAATTGGCTATGCCCGGAGGGCAGCGGAGTAGAGGGGGGAGGTCACCTGCCTCATTTAGCCGGCCTGGCGCCCCGCTGGTCGGACCTTTGTGTGTCCGGCTGCCCGGGCACCTCAGAAGTACTGTAGGGCCTCTGTTTAAACTTCATCCTGGGAACGCAGTGCCACAGAGCTGTCAGCTACAATGCTTACTGTCACATCACACTACTCTGAAAGGTGAATCAGACACACAGCTGCACTGGCCCACCCGCCTGCAAGCCCCCTCCACACACACACACACACACACACACACACACACACACACACACACACACACACACACACACACACACACACAGCTTCATACTCCTCAACAGAGTGGGGAGAGGTGATTGGTTCGATGCTGCGTCACAGCAGCCGTTGTGTTTCTTTTCCCTTCTTCGCTGTTCGCTGGCCTCCCGTCTTCCCTCCTCTTCCTCCTCCCTGTTCCTCCTCCCCTCCATTCACTGTCCTTTTTTTCTTTCTTTCTCGCCGCGTCTTGTTTTTGTCCTTACACTCGCCGATATTTCGGGGCGATAGTGTGGGAAGCGGGTGCCCGCGCGATTCTGAATGATCCGGGAGTCTTGAGAAACCGATGGGGGGTCTCATCTAGGGGTCTCACGGCAGGGTGCTGCCCGCTTGAACCCCCGTCCATCCCCAGTCCCAGCCAAGACCCCTGCTGAGTGAGAGCCTGGACCATCATAATCCATATTCTAAAGGGCAGCTGGATGTAGACCATAGAGCTCTAGGAGATAGGCCCCGCCCTCCTCCAACCACCTATCTAAAGAACACTGTCAAGACGGTTCAGTGGCCGCGTGTCAAAACGCTCACAGACTATTTAGCCCTCAGCTCTTTGACTGAAAACGGTCCATTTTCTCCACTGTCTCCTTTTAGTATGGAGAATGAGGTATATTAAGTGTAGAAAACATCCTGGCCTATCTCCATACTGTTTACTCTGTTGAAATGTACTGCAGTATTATTTTTTATTTTTTTTGCCAATGCAGACAATCTCTCTCTCTCTCTCTCTCTCTCTCTCTCTCTCTCGTTTCCCCTGTGTTTTCCTCTCCCTGTGTTTGCACATGGTGCCGTTGAGAAAACAAGCTCCATGGCTGTAGGTGGTTCTGTATCCATGGGGCTGTAGGTGGTTCTGTATCCATGGGGCTTTGCGGGCTGAGCTCATATTGACAACGGATGGATCACTGCAGATGGGTGACTGTCAAAAGCCCAGGTATTTCAGTAGATTGATATTTATCCCCTGAGCGGACCAGGCCTGACACCCACCGTCTCTTTCTCCTCCTCAGATTACTCGACCCTCCCCAATTACTGTTCTCCAAGCCCAGCTCTGTGTACACACATTGATACAGTGCGGTCCCCATTGTGTGGTGCTGCTGGCTGAGCATATTGCAAACATCTCTGCAAAGCATGCACAAATAGATAGTAATTATACTCTGGTACTATTGTCCTTTGCGGCTGTTTGGGGTCATTTAAAGAACAATCTAGGTCAATTGGGAATGTACGTTAATGAAGATGTGCATTGCGATGGGTCATGGGAGACGAGAGATTTAACTCACACATGCGACTGTCCTCGATTTGCATTTCAGCAGTGCACTACGTCAGACCATAAGGGAATTGTAATGGGAGCGTCTGTTATCTTTATAAGAGTAGAAATCGACATCATCTCCTGGGTGTTGTAAGGTGACTAATGTGGATATGCTTCGATCTTAAAAATAGCCTGGCCTGCACCAGGTACAGAATACCTGCTTCTTTTCTTCCTGTTAAGACGGATGATGAATTATGATAATTTGGGCCACTCAATATGATTTTTTTATTGTGCCACACCAAACTGGGGCAACACTGAACTACAAGCACTGGGGCCAAAGGCCTTACCAATCCCTCTGACTCCGGGGGCCAAAATGCCACACCCATGCCCCCACAAAGGGGAAAACACCTAACCCATGTCCCCCACACAGGGGGCCAAAAGCTCTACCATGTCCTACCCATGTCCCCTCTACCCATGTCCTCCCCATTTATTTTCCTATAATCAGCAGAAATCTCTGTAATTCTAATTTTCCTATAATCAGCAGAAGTGAGAGCGTTAATTCCATGTGTCAATTGTGTTTATATAAGATGAAAGTCTATTCAAAGAAGATAATTACACACAGTTTTATTAATCCATTGTGCAGGAAATAAAGACTGGATTACAATAATTTAACATTCTCTTTAATCAGTAACATGTAGGTGATATGGTGTATAGTGTCCAATGTTACAAGCGCCTCAGTGCGGCTGCAGAGTTAGTGGACACTTCTGAATTAAGTGATTTTGAATGTGATTGTCATTACAATTTTACTGTAATCCACAAAAGTGAGACTGTGTCATTCCTTGTGTCAATAAATTGTGATTTTATCAGCAGTTGCCAGTTAAGCTTATCAAAGACAAATACAAGGTTGTTTTATCTGTGTTTGCTATAAGCACACCAGACCATTTTGTTTAATTAAGCCAGAACACAAGAATATTGGTGTAATTTAAAGTTCTCTATAATCAGCAATGTGTGAGTGATAATTCTGGGTATCAAATATACATTTATTCCAAGGAAACGTCGCTCTCTTGGCAGAGAAGGAGAGAGCGTAAGATTCCACCGGGGATAGTGGCTTGCACAGTCTTGTCTTAAAGGCAATGGCATCTGGCACGGTGATTGGTTTTATTATTGTAATGCCGAAACCACACATATGCATAATGTAACGGGTAGCGCAGGTTTATTAGTGATAAGGCTGGTGTCGGAACATAGCAACTTTTGCATGGGAACGTCCCTTGCGTCATGCTGTATCCCTAAATAGTGGGTATAGCCACTTCGGCCCAAAATAGGGCCCCAACTGCCTATACCCATCTCCCCCACACAGAGGCCAAACACCTCTAACCCATGTCCGCAACACAGTGGGCCAAATGCCTGTTACCCATCTCCCCCACACTGGGAGCCCTTAGGCCATAACAGATCTCACTCACAGTGGGAAGCGTCATGTTTTATGTCCATCTTCAAAAGAATCTTGTCAGTTTTATGGTGTTTTACTTATTAAACGTTAATGAAAGCAGAGCGTTATGGATTGCTGCACCAAGGCCATGATTTTGAAAAATGAAATGTCCAATTGATTTTGCAATAAGATGTGATGCAGTGTGCTCTAATTTCCATACCTTGAGATACGAAGCAGTTTCCTCCATGGTCAGAGGAGTTGTAATGCAGATGGAGGAAAGTTTGTTTTTCTTGTGAATACTTTATCAATATGCACCATTTAACACTTAAGTCACCTCTGCCTTTGCCATACACCAATAGCTGGCTATCTGAAATGTCATAATATCATCAAACTAGCAAAGCTATACTAAAATTTCCCACTGGCTCGATCAATTTGTTTCCTTTTTACAGCTGTGCAATTACTGTACTGGCTTTAGCAAACATTAGATATCGTCCCTCTAGATTACCGGTCATAATACTGTATCATGCCTATAGTATATAAAGACTATGGAGAGGCTGGTAAATATATATACAGTAATAGTCAATATCATCATGTCAGCTTGAAGCAGCATAACATAAACAATATTCTTTTAATTAAGACACCTTTGTAAAAGTGTGATTTCTGTGTAGTGCCATTTCTTGTCTTCACTTTCAAACGTATAACAAACACTGCCAAGTCGGGCAAGAAGGCGAGATCTAAACCGATTCCTACAGCTGTGGTTATGGACTTTGTCTTGGCACGCTGTGTGGAGAATGAAGAGGTCTAGCTAATAAATTAGTTTGGAGTGATTGTGTTGTGATGGCTCTCATCTTTCCACTTCACTGATCTAATCTGTCATCAACATAATCACAGCCTGCATGCTGGTCTGGTCCGTGTTTGATGGTTTCATAATCGGTACTAGAAACCACGCACGACTTGCTGGTGTGTCTGCAGCAAACCACTGCAGACACGTAAGTTCATCTCACACTGAGGGGTAATTAGTACAATATCAAAGAGAAACAAACATCATGCATTATGTACAGTTGGGTGCCACCGATATTGTCCCTTATTATTTGACCCATTTAGGCCTGACCTCAAAATTAAAAAAAAATCCTTCTAAATCCTCCATTTTTCTGAAATAAATATTTTCACGATTTTTCAAAAATAGCAGACCTACAAGCGAGTGGCGCGCTACGAGCTTGTAAATCTGCTATTTTTCAATAGCTAAATTATAACAATGTTTAAAACACCAAAAGGGGTTCCCGCCCAAAATGGGTTAACTGTCCTTTTGCGCAGATCACGCAAACCTCAGCAAAAAGAAAAGGACAATATCGATGGCCTCCAACTGTATGTATGCAGCCAAAACAGGTGAAAAAAAGACCATTGATTACATTCTGACATGAAATTAATATGAAATCAAATCCCGCCAAAGTGAGTGATCTGGGGGAGATCTCTCTCTGTGCAGACATGGCACTTTGAAGTTGGCTTTACTCGATTGACAGAAGCGGCATACACCTTCCCTTCCCCTGTGAATTCATGTCAAAGCTTCTTTTGAATTCTTGTCAGGGTTTCTCCATTGTGCTGAAGCTTGTCACCGATGCAGCCAGATAATCTCAGAGATGTGTTTTTCTAGGGCAAAGCCACTATCCCAGATTTAGCTTCTTTAGTTTTTTTGCAGCCCTCCTTTCTCCGTGTCCCTCTGTGTCCCTCTCTATCCCCCTATGTCTTCCTCTGTCCTCCTCATTGCCTCAGTCCCACTCTGCTCTCATCTGTCTCCGCCTGTCCCCTCTACTGTATATCCCCGGGTTCCCCTCGGTCTCTCATCTTTCCCTTTCTATTTCCCTGGCTCTTTCTATGTCCCGTTCTGTTTTCCTCTGTTCCTCCATCTCCCTCTGTCCACCTCTACACCCATTTTCTCCCTCTGTCCCTTTATGTCTACTTCTGTCCCCCTCTGTCTCCCTCGGTCCCTTTCTATCTCCCTCTGTCCCCGTCTGTCTCCATACATGTATGCTCCCTCATTCTATTTCTCTCTCCATCCCTCTCTCTCTCTCTCTCTCTCTCTCTCTCTGTGTCTCTTCCCCCTCCTCCTCTTGAGTCAGAGGGTAAACAGACAGACTATCAAGTGTGACTGGCGTCGGAGCCAGACAGTGTAACACGATTCATGATAGAGTGGTGCAAATCGCCTGGCGCGATTTCTGCACCACCTCACGTAGATGAGGGATGGGGGAGGGGGAGGCGAGTGAGCCATAGAGTAAAGAATGAAAAAAAAGGGAAATGGGAGGCTGAGGGAGGAGAGCGAAAGATAGAGGGAGAGAATGATAGAGTGGGAGAGAGTGCAGCAGCGGCTCTGGAGGTGCTGGAGACTAGGACGATGCTGGTGTGACTTTCTGGTCCGCTGGGTTTTAACCCTTTTGCCTTCAGTCAAGTGCTGCCGTGTCTGTGTGTTTGAGCTAGCGTTCCAGTGCAGCGTGCAGCGCGCGGTGTGTTAGCAGCAGTAGGAGGAAGAGGAGGAGGAGAGAAGAGGAGATCCGGAGCGTTTGTAAATCCACTACAAGGCAACGTCGCAGCAGACAACCTGAGAAGTGGACCTCAGCAGAGACACAGTGGAGGAGAGAGAGCGCAAGAGAGAGAGAGAGGTGGGTGGGGGTCGTGTTCAGGGAACTGCTACAAGCATTGTTTCAGGTAACACGTGAACTTCTCTATGCAGTCCCGTTGTCATGATACGTCTTCCAGAATGCTGTATTATATCACCTGTGATCTGTTTCATTCACGCTCTGAGGGTGCTGGTCATTGGTGTTGACACGTCGTAGAGTTGAGCATGAGTATACCGGCCGTTAGGAACTTAGCCGTGTCTACAGCATGTTTCACGCATGAAAGGGGCGGAGGGATGGGTGTGTGTGTGTGTGTGTGTGTGGGGGGGTGGGGGGGGGGGGGGTTGAGGGGGAGTGCCTGGGTGCCCACAGCCCTTCCATTAGCCAGGGCCTTATTGTTATTGCAGATAGCTTCAGTCTATTGTAATCGCCTCAATTCCCCTGTGGATGGGATGCTGATGATGAGGAGGAGGAGGAGGTGGAGGTAGTGTATTAAAATGATACAGTCCTCTGTTGGATGCTGCGTAGCAGACGGTGGCTTAACGTGCCTAAATTGATAATACAGCACAGCACTTGACATTTTAAATTGAAAATACAGCATTTTTAGGACGTCTGCCGCATTTGCCAAGAGGCATGCCCCATAGGCCTGGACATATTTACATTGAGCGTAATTGGAGACAGATTGCATCTTGGAATTCAGTCGAGTCAAGTTACTTGCCCAGAAACGTATTTTTTTCCCATTTCAGTAAGGTGTTGGCAAATCGACTTCCATTGCAGACATGTACGGTAGGCGATGTGAATCCGTTTTGCCTGCTGTGAGCTCATGACGGGCGGTGCAAATTGAGAAGAAAGTTAATTTCATATTTTATGTTCCTATCTACCTTTTGAAATTACACTCACGGTTAGACAAGCTTGTGTTTTCTATAACTTGGCTACACCTTGAGAAAAACACAAGAGAAAGAATTTCTGTTCTTTAAGGAGTTCTTGTTTTTGTTTCTATTAAACTTGACACCCATGACGTATTGTTGATGATGCTAGCAAACCTGGTGGGTGAGGGTACCTTGGGGTCGCTGACTCCCCTTTGATTAATCATTGCTGAGGTTTATGTCAGGCCATGGCGACAGAGACAGATTGAAGTGCTTAGCAGAACAGTAGCCACAAAAGACAAAGAGTAATTGGTGCGTCGCGAGTGGTGGCCAATGTAAGCAGAGCAGATGCATCATGGGAAGAATAAGTCTTGAGTGGTGCGCGGGGTCGCCAGGCGGCAGACCCATATTCGGTACAGGTAAATATGAGCAGGTAAGAGCTTCCTCTCAGAGGGTACGGCAAATTATGAGGTCTGCTGTGGAGCTCGGAGAAATGAGTTATTGTTTGGGCCACAAGGTGAGTTGTGGAACAAGGCGGTGTATTTTTAGTTGCCGGGATAAGTGGGGTATGATTGATTACAGCCAGAATGTATTTGTTCATTTTAACATCCATCAGTTGTATAATTTTATGACCACGGTTGCTGCCTGTTATGCGTTTTGCGAGGTGGGCCCCCGGGCAGGTTGGTCCGCGTGGAAAACCCTGTGGCGGTAATTGAGGAGGCGGGTGAAATGCTGAGGAGGTGGGTGTACTGTGATCCCACCTATCTTTATACGTGTCAACAGTAATTAGGCTGAAAAGGTGGATTTACATCCCCAGAGAAAGAGGTGGGGTATCCTTCTTATTCCGTCATGTTGGCTGAACTGCATACACAGTAAAATCCTCAGTCTTTACTTAAATCTGCGAGCCTACGCATGGAACCAAATGGACTATTAAGAGACCATCTCTTGGCAGAGTGTGTATACAAATGGTGTAGCTGCTGCAGACAGAGCTGTACAGTCCTATAGTGACTGCCTATAGGACCAGAGGATCAGTCTTGGCTGGTACATTATGTCTCATTCGGAGTCGCTTAAATGGAACATATATCAGCAGTCAGCCCAGATTCACGTTCAATCCCAGAGTTCCCTCTTTGAACCGAAGGCATATTCTACATAAACATGAATGCAGCGTTTTCCTTTTATTTCATGGCGTTCCACCAACAAGCCCTGTTAGCGTCGCACCCCCTCATCCTGTCAGACACCCAGGAGGAGCTTAAAGCCAGCATGCGCTTTAACATGTGGTCTGTTGGATGGTCCACCGCATTATTAATGGCGTAAATGGATGAACTGTTTCTAATTAATGTAATGCATGAATTAACACTCTGTACACTCTACTGTCTGTTTGTTGTTTTAATGTATGATGCAATGCAAATACCCATCTGGCCAAAAACAAGATTATCCCTGGACACACACAGACAGACAGACTCTTCTAGATGGATATATTCGACAGACAGACAGACAGACAGACAGACAGACAGACAGACAGACAGACAGACAGACAGACAGACAGACAGACAGACAGACAGACAGACTTTTTTTCCCCTGTTCCGTTTTGATGTTATTTGGTTGTGCTATTCTGTTCTGTTCCATACATTTCGTTATGTTTGTCTGGATACATTTTGTTACGTTCACGATAGTTGGGAGGATTATATTAATATGATATAGTATATTTATACACTTTATGTATAATCAAAGGTATTGAGCAGCCATTCTAAGGTCTTGTAATGAGCTGTTGGTACCGTTAGAAAAATGTATAATTGAAGTAGGTGAAGTGGAGGTCACACTGACGGAGGCCATTAGTCTTCTGTGTTGAACATGCCCACCTATTCATTAAAGCATTTTCTCTACATGAAGTTTGAGAAGCTAAAGTAAAGTCTATCATGATGAAACATCAAGCAATCAGTACTGAAGTGGTTCAGGACCACATTTCTGTGGAACTTGTCTAATATCATTATTATTAGTAGTAATTGTAGTAGTAGTAGTAGTAGTAGTAGTCGTAGTAGTAGTAGTAGTAGTAGTACAACATTAAATGTTGTGTACCGGTATGTGTATTTCATACACATTTTTTCAGCATTTTATATTTATTATTATTTATTTTATTGTTTAGTATTGCTACAAAACAATTAAAATGTATTAATTTAAATTCATCTTTAATTAAACAAATTAATTGTCACTGGATCATACAGGCAATCTCTTGTCGCTAGCTGCCTAGCAACTGTGGCGGCGTTACGGACCAACAGCTACAATATGTTTTAGCAGAACAACTGTGGCGGCGTTACGGACCAACAGCTACAATATGTTTTAACTGTGGTGGCGTTACGGACCAACAGCTACAATATGTTTTAACTGTGGCGGCGTTACGGACCAACAGCTACAATATGTTTTAACTGTGGTGGCGTTACGGACCAACAGCTACAATATGTTTTAACTGTGGCGGCGTTACGGACCAACAGCTACAATATGTTTTAACTGTTGTCCTGCATCAGATCATGTCCAAATCAGGTTCTCCAATCCCCAGTAGCCTCTTCAGTTTTTTGAAGATTTTTTGAGTGGTGCAACCACTCCCTTACGGAGCTATGTGTGTGGCTGGCTGGGTCTGAGCACTATGTGTGTGGATTGCTGGCTGGCTGGGTCTGAGCACTATGTGTGTGGCTTGCTGGCTGGCTGGCTGGGTCTGAGCACTATGTGTGTGGCTTGCTGGCTGGCTGGGTCTGAGCACTATGTGTGTGGCTTGCTGGCTGGGTCTGAGCACTATGTGTGTGGCTTGCTGGCTGGCTGGCTGGCTGGGTCTGAGCACGAAAACAGCGTGGTTGTTTTTCACCACCTGTGCGCAACCAAACACAAACACACATGCACATATTAACTGTATATATGATGATTTCGGGTGTGCCAGTACAGTACAGTACAGTACAGTACAGTGCAGTGCAGTGCAGTGCAGTGCAGTGCAGTGCAGTACAGTACAGTGCAGTACAGTACAGTACAGTACAGTACAGTACAGTACAGTAGTGGGCCCCCCACATGGTAACTCTGTAATTTCTCTACCGTTTCGGACGCGGGACGGCTCGCAGGAACCGGCCCGGCACCCTGGGCTCTATCCTGTGGGTCTGAACCCACAGGATATCTATAATTTTCGCAACTGCGGCCGCGTTATCAAGGTGGTCACCTTTTAATTCTCTATGCAGGAAAAACCGTGTGTGTGTGTGTGTGTGTGTGTGTGTGTGTGTGTGTGTGTGTGTGTGTGTGTGTGTGTGTGTGTGTGTGTGTGTGTGTGTGTGTGTGTGTGTGTGTGTGTGTGTGTGTGTGTGTGTGTGTGTGTAACTAAGTAATCCAATAAAGTGTAATGTGAGAACATAATTTAAGCAACCACTTTGTCAGTTGTAACTTATTCCGCTAATTCAGTCTTTCAGTCACACAGCGTAACAAGAATACAACCCCTGTCCACAAACAACTCATGTGTTTGTCTGGGCACTGGCCAAGCAAACCCTGTTGTTCCTGTAATGCACTGGAGGGCTGATTCACTCAACGTTCAACTTTCATGGTCCATTGGTCAATTGATTGGAACAAAACAAAAAGCCTGCTTGTTTCCACTTCATTAAAACAAACAGAGGGGATGTTTTCCATGTCTCTCTTACTGTACACGTCAGTGAACAGTCTTGTTTGATGTAATATGGATGAGAAACAGTTGAGTGCTAAACTGTGGTGGTCCACAGTGTTGTGTGTGACGTGGACGGTGAGACCTTGTAATTAACTGAAGACGATTAAAAAGGAGTCGGATGAGAGATCAGCATTCCAAAAAGGTCTGACTCCTGTTGCTCGGGAACATATGATTTCTGGCTTAATGAGTTGTTTTCTATAATCATACGTGGAAACAGAGCTCTGTAGGAATTCAAATCAAAATAACTAATTATTTGTGTGTGTGTGCGTGCGTGCGTGTGTGCGTGCGTGCGTGCGCATCTGTGTAAACAATCATTAACAAAACAAATGCCTAGTTATCTCTTTGAATGTACAGAGGATTATATATTGACCTCATTAAATCTACTTGAGGAAAGAGCAGGTTGTGACCTTCTCTTTCCTCAAGTAGATTTTTTTCCCCAGTTCCATCTGATTGATTTCAATATGACAACCACTATGTCCGTTTGTTGTATCTTTATGTTTACTGTGGTCATAGACACTCCAGGAGTTCCTGACTCCCTGACTACAATGCACAGGGCTGTGTTTGGACATCAGTCACTGGCATCCTCCAGGTAGTGGTGTGCTCCCTGGCTGTAGTTAATGATGCTGGGTTAGGGCCAGAACGTTGCTCGTCTGGCTGATTATGGGGGCACATTTATGGTGTCATCATCCACATGGCCATGCACGTGGGGGGCTACCAGAGCTGGAGGTGAAAGAAGCCATTTAGCTGTTTTATGATAGCATTCCCCTCTGTTTACTGTTCACACATCCAGGGTCGTTCTAATCCTTACTGTTCACACATCCAGGGTCGTTCTAATCCTTCTCTCTGCAACGTCTGTCATTAGCACATCGCTTTAACCCAAAATCCGCCATTGGCGGCGATCTACATCAATTAAAAGCTATTAATTAATGCTACGCTTAACGCCATTGGCGTTGATCTACGGCAATTGGGCTTTTATAGCGCTTTTGATTGATCAAGTCATAATGCTACTCATGTTAGTGTCGGGTTGCTAGCTGGTGCTGTCAATAACACAGGATCGTGGCATTAAAATCATCGTCGCCATAATCATCCATTCTATCAGTTTCTTTCAATCGCCTGTATCTCCTATATTCCTTGTCCCAGATGGCATTTTTGGTCAAAACAAGGTATATTCCACGGCCCAGAGCAGACTCTGTGTTGCCTTCTATTAGACTGGGTTAGCTCCTTTTGTGCATTGTCCAACTTCCTAACATAAGATCAACACCGGAAGTCTGGAAATGTGGCTTTTCAAAATAAGAACTCAACAGGGAAAAATGCTGGCGTGAATTATATCACTATTAATAAATGCTGGCGGACTAACTGTAAACTGTTCACGTCCGCTGGCATTATGGACAGATAGAAGCTGTTTTTTGAGGGGCGCCAGCCCCTCCTACAGTATACACAGGTGTAATGTTTGTCTTTAGTTCAATGTTTGTTTTGTAAACGCCATTGACAATGAAGGGAAAATCTAATATCATTACATCATATTGTCTCTTTATTGTTAATGGCGTTTAATATTTGTGTTGGCACCGTTTGTTTTACATCACCATTACATCACCTAATCAACATGAGTTAGACTTTAATATATTAGCGCCCCTCACTTCACATGGGTGTGATTTTTATTATTATTTTTGTCTTCATAAAAGCAAACATTTTAACCATGAACCAACGTCTCTATCATGACTATTCCAGATTATACAGGTTTTTCAAATGTTAAATATGAATTCATTATTCATAAATATTATAAATGTACTAGTACATTTCCAAATTAGGTTAAAAATACAAGCCTATAATTAGCACAGCATTGGATTTGTTTTGATGCTGTTCTGGGAGATTCACGCAGGCCACAATCGCCGCCTTCAGCTCCGCTAACTGAGTGAAATGAATAAATAAAACATAACACGTACGGTAGGTCTGTTGTACTTTAGATGATAATTATGAACTGGAAAAATACATTAGGCGTGAGGAACTGTCCTCCTGCTCCTCATTCACTTTATATCTCTCAGGTGGCGAGTTAAATTGATGTTAAATTGTGATGCGATGACTATGCTAGTACTGTATATGTTTTCTGTATGAAATACTATGGATGACTACGACTATTTCCCTACAATTCTGTAAGTCTTAAAAGGTATAGGCATAGTAAGTGCTTTGCACCTCAACTTGTTAGCTAGGCTAGTGCTTTGGTAGATAGCCCAATTTGTCTATCATTTCACTTGTTTGTTGTTGGTGCAGAATTTTACTTATTGTTTTTCGGTGCATTGTTGTGTTACATGCCTTACTGCAGTTGTTATTATATAGCAAAAAAAATAGTGTCCCCCTTGAAAAAGATATGCCCCCTTGCTGAGGCAGAACTGTGTTCTGGGCATGTCATAATACTGTAGGTGAACATTCGTCAAAAATAGGCAAAATAATCGCTGAAAATAGGAGAATATTCAGCTATAATAGGCAAACATTCGGCGAACAGCAGATCTATAGTCTTACTACAAGTTAATTATAAATGGTGGATGTTGTTAATCCTGAAATATAATCTTTTGGTTTTAGGGCTGCAACAGTTAATCAAAGTTATTGAAGGCACACAATGTGAATGTGTTGTTTGTCACATGTTTTTAGGAGAGAACCTTGTATAAGCCCTATAGTTTACTTTCTCACCTGCACTGATTTCTGTCTTTTAATAATGTTACCTTTATGTACTGTCTTTAAATAAATAAATAAATAAATAAATAATTGAACAAATCATGTATTTTAATAAAAATCAATTTGGGAGAGGTGGACGGGAGGGTTAAGATTAGTGTACAAGCTCACGTGTTACATTTTGAGTTTGTATATCTGCTATTTTGACTTTAGGGAAAACACTGTTGTACGAGTGATTAATTAGACCAATTGATTTAGTCAATTATGGAAAAAAAAGAAAAACACACACACACACACACACACACACACACACACACACATTCTTTTCACTTCAATTGTAAAACAATGTACAGTAGCCTATATGTAATACATAATACTTCTCAATCATTCGATCAATCGACAAATACGTTTATAATAGAATAATAATTGATAGTTGAACGACTAGGCCTATAGTTGTTTCCGTGCCAAATTAGGCATCACTGTTACCTGGACATTATTTTCACTGGTAATTCTGGTCATTTCAGTATTTGCTTTATATATTACTTTTTTAGCTGTCCATTGTCAAGGTGGCTACCGGTGTTTTAAAGTTACGGAGGCTTCATGATTTCTGTTCAGCTTTTTTGCTGAATTGATTCAAAACGGGGTCTGCTAAGAGGATTAAAAACGTACTAGGGCTTGTTTACATTGGAGTCCTCCATTTTCAATTAATCTGGAACGCATAGTTTTTGATGTAAGGACATTCAGGTGCAATGGCATGGTAAGAATAAAACATGATAGATTAGGAATAACAGTAAAACATTTATAAAGATTAAACAATATAAAAGGTCTGACCTAGCACCAGCATCTGCACTTGGTCCGAGCAAGTTATGTATCGCTATCCTTCCTTCCCCTTCTCAGTCTAAGGTAATTGGCTTGCCATCAGACGGCAAAACTCCTAGCTTTCACCTCAAATGTCAAAGCTGTCATCATCTGCATACAATAGGACACGGCAGAATGGCCCCTTCGTCTCATCTTGCCTCACTCTCTCCATAATCAGGGAGAGAGCAAGGTGAAAGGGAGGCAGAGAGCACCCTTTGATCCCGCTATAAAAGGCCACTTAAGCAGATAGCGCTCCCCAGATTCATCCGCTTTGGTCTTCTTTCCTGGATCGACATGAAGGAATTTTGTGGAAGGGGGAAAACATTCCATCTAATTAAGGCTATCTTTTATACATGTTCACCTCTCTCCCTTTATCTCTCTCTCCATCCTTCTGTTCTGTGTATCACATCATCAATCAATCTCACTCACTCACTCACTCACTCACTCACTCACTCACTCACTCACTCACTCACTCACTCACTCACTCACTCACTCACACACACACACACACACACACACACACACACACACACACACACACACACACACACACACACACACACACACACACACACACATCAACTTCTGTCTCTCCCCGTTATGCCCGGCCTAGGGGAAAACCTAAGTACGACATATGGTGTGTGACAACATCTTGCCAGCTCCCAAAAACTGTCATCCAAACAGATCGAAATGATCAGACATGGCTTATTAACAGATAACGGAAATAATACTGGCTCAGGATGGAAAATACCAGAGCAGCAAACACAATTATCTGTATATAAAACTTTGACAAACTTTGAACCTCTGCAATAATGCTCAGGATGTACAATGGGTCCCCACCACCTGTGCTATAACAAGAACAATTACAACAAATAAATCTACATCTTTTGAAGTTGTGATACGGCTAATAAATAATGTGACAAAACCAGCAGATGGGTTGGGAGTCAGGAGGAGATCAGGTCAGTTAGTGACAGCTCATTGACAGGTATGTCCCAGGAGCTGTCATGCCATGGGTACCTTCCGGAACTCACCTACACACTCGCCTACAGTCAGCCAATCACAAAGTGACACGACCCGCACCCCGCACGCACGCACGCACGCACGCACGCACGCACGCACGCACGCACGCACGCACGCACGCACGCACACACACACACACACACACACTAGGGGAGAGAGAAAACACACAAAACAGTACCACAGTCTCAACACTCCCTCTCTCTCTCTCTCTCTCTCTCTCTCTGTGTTCTTTTTCTTATCATCCATCATGTGATGCCCAGAGGTGCCCTTTGCGGTTACTGCACAGTCTGCACTGTATCTTTTCAGTTAGCTCTTGATGTCTTTCGAAATAGTTGCTTTACCTACATTTTGAAGTTCCCTTCAGATAGATACTGAATGGAGCTCGCAACCCAGATGGTTTTTATAGAGTGCCAAAGAACAGCCAACATTGGTCATTTGGTCAACATGACAGACTTCTGTTGTTGGAGAACTTCTACAAGAATCAGCAATATTGTATCTGTGGTTTGAGAGGTGATGGGAGGAGGAAGGGTCTAATGCTTTGTCTGGATGTATGTGTGGTTTGAGAGGTGATCGGAGGAGGAAGGGTCTAATGCTTTGTCTGGATGTGTTCTATTTCTGGGCCTTGCTGTTGGAGGATTACTGCATGTGGCAGGGTATTCATTATTTAGACGGCAGTAGTGGAGTAGGGGAGCACGGTTTCATAAACCAGTAGTGGAGTAGGGGAGCACGGTTTCATAAACCACTTGAGTATGGCGTGCACTGCAATAGTAGACAGGAAGGATTCAACAAAATAAGTTGTGGTCCTACACATTTTCTCCCAGCCTGGGCACTTGTAGCAACACTGTAGCACTGCCCAAGTGTGGTGAGAATTACTAAGGCCATCAAGGCCAACTCAACATGACAGCTAGCTCAAACTTACAGAGCTGACACTAACAGATGGAGATAATGCTGACGGACGAGGTTAACTTTAAGCAGATGAACTAACTCTAACAGACGGAGCGACGGAGCGAAATGATGGAGCCAACTCTAACTGATGGAGGTAGCTCTGAAAGATGAAGCAAACTGTCGGTGCTAACTCTAACTAACCTAACTTAACTGACAGAGTTAACAATAAAATATGGAGATAATTCTAACTGAGTGACAAAACAGTCTAAAGCCTTGGAGTTGAGTGATGGAGCCAACTCCAATTGACGGAGCTAATCTATAGATTGAATTATTTACTTACAATAAATGTGCAGAATCTCTGTATGTCTGTACATACGTCTGCAAGTCCTGTATTTCACGTATCTTGAGAAATGTCTGTCCGGCTGTGTGAATATAGTTAATGGCGTACCAACTTGAGTGAAACATTTTGTCAAATGGCCAATGATGACTCTTTTTTTTTAACAGCTGCGAGTTTGTGTTACTCATTACGATCACAGCTACATACTGTAGCTTCAGAAGGAGTTGTAAATTGTTGCTAATTATGAAGCAACAGCTTTATGCTTTTTGTCATGCCAGTTTTGCCTCAGTGCATGGCTCTGTTATTGTAAAAAAAAAAAAAAAAAGGAACAGGAAAAAAAGATGAGTTAAGAAGCCACAAGAGACCTTTTGAAATTGCCTGGAACTGAAATGGGGGGGAGAAAGTGAATCCACAAAAGGAGGAAGTGGTGACATTATAATAATATGCCTGGCTTTCATGCCAGTGTTGGAGGGGGCTAATGCCAGACAGCTACGTAGCAATCCTCTCCCCCGGCAGAAGAACGTAGCATCTCTATTTTGGCTGAAGTGCTTATCCCGATAGTTTTTACTTTTAGTCCTGGACACTGAGAAAGTCCCACCGATGTGATTAATGCACTCTGCCGTGCGGCTGCGGTGGAGAGATGTCTTGCGGCGTTCTTCTACTCCGCTTTCTATCCTCTCCTCCACTGATAGCCCTCTAATGTGACTCGACACTCAGGAGATTGATAGTGATCATTATACTGCTCTCAAAGAGCCCACGTCATTTCCCAGCACCAGCCAGTCAGCCTTTAATTGAACTATAGGACTAGGATGGCGTGTGACTGGCAGCGTTTAACCAAGTATATACTTGCGGCAACAACAGTGTTATCCTAAGGAGAGACCGGTGGCATTTAGGATTCATCCTCTCTTGTGTTATAACCACTTCCTAAAGATTTGTTTGTGCTGTGAACACAGCACTCCGTCTCGCTATCACTATCGACATTGGACGTGTTATCATGAAGAGAGAGAGTTGCAGCCTCTCACCTTACACTTTGTAAGCAATATCACCATTTCCCAGGACTCCCAGTACAAATACAGGATGTGAGGGTCATTCGTTTCAGTTTTTTCACCTCCCCTCCCAGTCCTTATTGCAGGGTTGATTTGTTTATCTGTATGTGTTTAGCCCCTGGCCCCAATCTTCACAGAGAAAGAGGTTTAGCATTTAAATTGGTTGATCTGGCACGCTGCGTGCTAAAGCTGTTTTTAAAATGTAACATTGATGAAAGGCACACACTAATCCCGCCGGGTGTTACGACCTTATCTGACTAAACACCTGACAATGAGATTTTGTTGTCACCCGGGAAACACAAAGACTGCCGGTAAACATGTCTCGCTACCAGGATTGACCTCACCATCACCAGGTGTTACTGTAGCAGGTAGGCTCGGCGCAGAGCGGCAGCCCGCTGTGAATGACCTCACCATCACCAGGTGCTACTGTAGCAGGTAGGCCCGCTGTGAATTAATCAGTACAGAACCTGTTGTTCTTCTGGAGAGCTTTGATAATGGTTACATGAGGTGCATACAAGTTGAGGCCTCCTCTTAGCATTATATACTATTTGAGGTGCTAACTGATACCTTTGTGCGGTTTGAGATGGTAGACGATAACAATAGGCAATACAGTAATAATACAATAATAAGTGTGTACAGTATGTTGAACTGCTGATGTTTTCAACTCAGTTTATTCATAACATTACATTACATTACATTACAGTCATTTAGCAGACGCTTTTATCCAAAGCGACTTACAATAAGTGTATTCAACATTTGTAGTACATCAAATAGCGACAAATAGCGACAAATAGCGACAAAGCGGATCTACACACATTGTGAGCTTATAGATCTGCTATTTTTTACAGAATGTTCACCTATATTTCTCGAATATTTGTCTATTAAAAAAAAAAGGTGACGTACAGTACATGTACCCAGAATAGGGACATAGGGTTCAAAATCTCACCCACAGTCCTCAGGTGCTAATTCACAATTCTCTCTTTTCCAAGGTTGAAAATCTAAGTAAATGTCAGCAGATGCTTGGCACTGTAGTGTCTTACGACAGTATGCAGTCAGTTATGCTGGTGTCGATGGTCCCTTCCTGCTCTCTCCACTGCTGCTCTAAAGGGAAGGCAGAGGGGGAATTAATCGGGGGACGGTTTCATCACCCTTTAAGGAATCTGTGCATCTTTTTTGGCGCCATCTGACAAACACTCACACCTCACTGTCAGTCAACGTGGGGACGTGATTGAAGACAGGTGTTGGCACTGTCCTAAATCCTGCTGTGTGCATTTGTCCTCCCGGCCTAACACTACATCTGATGTAAAACTCACTCCCTAATTTTTCACTTCCCATTGTCTGCCTCTGGAGACGAGACGTTTAGTCAATACTGATGCCTATGAATATGGAAGAGACGGACCGGCCTTCACCTGTAATTGGCAGATGTGATTTGGAGCTAAATCGGTGGGATTATGTAATGGACAGTAGCTTGAATAAACATCAGCGAAAGGGCAACACTTGTTGTCCTTAGTATTACATAACCTGCATGATAAAATACATGAACTAGTGCCATAAGTGATTACTTACTAACAGAAAGAGGTGGCAGTGGCTCAGGGGGTAGAATGGCTCTAAATGATGTACAGTATGTCTGTCTCTGTCCACAATGACATAATAACTAAGATCTGATTTATGACACAATTTGATGGTCAAACATCATGGTCAAAGGTCAAGGAGGTCATAATTATTGCATACAACTTGAGACATTTTAAAGCTTGTACCGAGCCATTTGACTTCCTTGCATTACATTACCTACTGTAGATCAGGGTTTTCACACTAGTTATGCCCCTGTTACACTGTGCAAAACACATTTTACATTTCACTCAAGCCCTATTGCATCCATCCATCCATCTTCAACCGCTTATCTGTAGTCGGGCCGCAGGAGCAACAGCTCCACCAGAGAGCTCCAGACTTCCCTCTCCAGAGTAACATTTTAGTAACTTCCTCCTGGGGGATCCCGAGGCGTTCCAAGGCCAGTGAGTCGATGTAATCCGTCCATCTCATCCTTGGTCTGCCCCGGGGTCTCCTCCCAGTGGGACGTTCATCGAGGACCTCCCTAGGGAGACGTTCGAGAGGCATCCTAACCAGATGTCCAAACCACATATATACCTATATCCCTATTGATCACTTTAATAAAATGCATCACATAGCCATGCGTTGTGATTTTGTAGTTCAATTACTACTGAGTTTGTAATTATTTAAGTACAAATTTTAAATAAAACCAATGTGATCCGAGAGTGCGGCCTAGCAGACACCACATGTTGCGCCACAGTGCATCTACGGCGTAGTGCGCTTTTTGCCTTTCCTGGCTGTGCCCAGCTGGGTTGGCTCCCACAGTGTCATTTTGCTTGTCACTAGTTCCAGGTGCCTGACACAATGCCCTGCCAGCCTCATCCTTCTCTCTTTGACTTTGTGACCCGTTGTAGGTCCAGTAGCATCGCTCAAAATCTCGAGGCCCCCCTGCAAGGAGGAGGGTGAGGCACTTTCACCACAGTGTAGCCTATAACATCACGGAAGACTCACTTACCATCTTCTATGTTGTTTAACATGCCCCCTCGGCGATTAGGAAAATAGCCCATTCCACACTGCTCTGCTCGTAAATACATTCTCCCCAACAGAACAGATGTAAACATTGAAGCACGTGGACCTCCCACACAGACAACCGAACGCTGATCTCAAATGTAAAATGGGTGGCCAACCAAGATCTATTCCAGAGTTAGTTGGTTAGAGTTTGGCTAGCTCTGTGGGCGAGTGAGACTCCCCCTGCTGGTGCGAGTTATTTGAAGTCGAGCACTGTAAAAACAATTTAGGTTAGAATGTAATTTTCTTGATATAGGTTACAATATTTTGTAACCTATAGAAATTTAGAAATTGCCTCTGTATTGGGAAATGGGTGCTCACAAAGTACTGATATAGTAAATTCAAACAATAATTCATAACTTGTATATTGCAGCAATAATGTATGGTTGTCTTGTCACCTAATTCGCAAGGCATACCTGGACTGTCACAGCACACCAGTGGACCTCTGCGCACCGTTTGGAACCACTGCCATAGATGACAGAAGTTAATTATGTAAATGGTGCATGTTGTGGCTTGGCTCTGCACACCTCTGGGTTGCCCTTGTTTCGTAACAGTATATTTCTGTGATGCATCTTCTTAAACTACGTTTGTTATAATTTCATTGGATTCTGTGACTGTGTCCAAACCACAGTGTCACCTCCCTTCCCTTCACAAACAGCTTCATTTGCTGAGTTAAATTAAGTTAAAATGCTACTATCCTGTATCATTAATCTGCATCTGCCTTGTGGGATGGGGATTCCAGAAGAAAAAAAAGTGGGGGGGGGGGGGGGGGGGGGGGTGTAGTCTGTAGTGGAGGCACATTGAAACGCTTATGCAAATACTCTCAGTTCGTCTGTATTAATGTTGGAGTGTCCAAACTGTTGGACTGCCACTGTTTCAGTGTGACTTATTGTACGAGTTGATCAAGAACAAGGCTAGAATATACAGTGCGGTCATACAATATTCATCTGAGGAATGAAGCTTGCCCAGCTGCTCGCTGTGAGGAAGAAAAATAAATAAGAGAAAAGTTGACAACTTATTGTTTCACTCAGCCATATGTCGCTGCTACCGCTTTGTCTCTGAGGCTTGGCTGATTCTTCACTTTCACTTTGTGTGCGCGTGGGTGGGTAGGTGGGTGTGTGTGTGTGTGTGTGTGTGTGTGTGTGTGTGTGTGTGTGTGTGTGTGTGTGTGTGTGTGTGTGTGTGTGTGTGTGTGTGTGTGTGTGTGTGTGTGTGTGTGTGTGTGTGTGTGTGTGTGTGTGTGTGTGTGTGTGTGTGTGTGTGTGTGTGTGTGTGTGTGTGTGTGTGTGTCTGCACACCACACCATGGCGCTTTTAATGAGTTTAATTCTGAAGGGCTCCAGTGTGAAATGAGTCAGGCGGGTGCCAATGCAGCTTAGTCACCCTCTCCTCCTACGGCTGCCATTTGGTGAACAGGGGGAAGAACACACGGAGAACAGGGCGCCCGTCTGCAGGGACCACAAATAGCTGAAGTGTTGACAACATCGTTCCCTTATCTAATTGGGGCAAAGCAAACATGATTAGCGGTAGGCCCCTTTCTGAAGGACGATCAGTGTCTGGACTCTCGTCAAACACCTCTCTGCTGCTTTAAACCCTGGAAAGGGTTCCAGGGTGGTCCCAAGCAAAAAACAAAAAAAATCACTTTAAGATTACGTGTGTTGTCATGCTCAATGTGTTTTCATGCTCAAACTTAGAGGTAGTTTGAGTAAAAGTTCAAGTTATAAAAGCGAAGGCAATAGTTTCTTTTCAGCACATTGAATAGAGAGATAGACCATTCTGTTATCCATTCCATACTATGCTCCTGTGGTTCCTTTCCTACCATTTTCCATACAGGATTTAGATATTATAATGAAAAACTAGTGATGAAATAAATGCTCCTGTGGTTCCTTACCATTTGCAATACAGGATTTCTTTAGATATTATAATGAAAAACTCAAGGTCAGTAGCCGATTCTATCAAGCCTGTTCAAGGCCATTATTCCACCTCGCCATTCTGTTTACAAGGTACGGACACAGAATGGGGGGCTTTCATTGTGCCACTGTTGAGGTGACAGCGGATCACAAAGCCGAAAATGCAAATGCAAGTGTACAGCCGGCAGGGCGAGAGAGGGGCATGACCTTTCTGCCTTGAACTGCTTCTCTTCTTTGTCTCCATCCACGTATTTCTGATTGTACAAACATGTAGCTTGCCTGAATCTCATTATTATACATTAATACATCATGTCCCCATCTCTCTGACACAAACGCACAGTACAATTGTCTTTTTTAAATAGAAAAGTATGAAGCTTTTATTTTGTGAGAAAATAGGCAAGATGTGAGTCAGTCCTGACATAAGAGTGGTAACAACAATAGATTTAAATCACAAAAGATAATTTTTCAGTACCCGAGAAAATGTCATGTGGATGAGGTGGTAGGGTGGCTCTGAACTTACAAAAGATGAAAAATATTCAGTGAGGCACTTTACCTACTGGCAGTGTTCACAATAAATGTGGCGCTGATTGGTTCAGTGGTTTGAGACATTAGCTGCAGTGGATGGACGGAGGGGATGGACACACGGACACATGGATGCTCTTCTAATCCAGACGACTCACCCCTTAGGCGCCACGCCGTAATAAAGACTACCAACAGCTGTTACTGTATCCTAAGTTGTGTGTGCAATGTATGTGTGTGAGAGAGGGGAGAGATCGAGTGGATGAAAGAAAGGGATAGAGAATGAAATGATGTTATGAAGTGAGTTTTGTAAGATAGAATAGATAGAATATACTTTTTGACAATAACGAGTGGGTTGTACAACTTTATGCTCTTCTTTAAAAAAAAAAAGGCTTTATGTAACTTGGTGAAGGAAAATGCTTCAATGATGGAGTTTCTGTGACTGCCATGCTATAGTTGTACATGTATAGATTTGACTGACAGCTGCCATTTTGGGCGGGAACCCCTTTTGGTGTTTTAAACATTATGTTATAATTTAGCTATTGAAAAATAGCAGATCTACAAGCTCATAGCGCGCCACCGAGTGGCGCGCTATGAAATTGTCATGATTTAGAAAACCTTTTTTTAAATTTCGACGTCAGGCCTGAATGGGTTAAACAGCATAGTGTAACACTATCACTGACACGGTTGTGTAACACGTCACACCTCTGATTCTAGAACACATGCCATGTAAAAGCACACACACACACACACACATGTAAAAGCACACACGGAGGCCATGCCATGTAAAAGCACACACGGAGGCGGCTTTGTGTAAAAAAGGAGACAAAACGTATTCATGGCGCTTTTGCGGAACCACTGTATGAAATGGTTCGTGTTGCAGTCGCACATCTCCCTGCCTTTCAGACCACGCGTCACACATTCCTCTCAGACTCTGAGTGGTGCAGAGCAGTTAGACAGTTGCATTGTATAGTGTTACAAACCTGGCTCTGCAACAAATGAGAGAGACCACACACTAATGAAAAGGTGAAAAAAGGGTATTTAATATCCTAAGCTTAACAACTCATGAAATATGGGAATATGGCATTAGTTTTGTAAAGGTGTGGCGTGGATGAGTGTGTTATAGAAGTAAAGGAAAATAACCCAAAGGTAAAGTGAAAGCAAACATACAACCAATATCGCCGGTACCACTCTTCTCCATCCAACACGGCTGTCCTTTCCGCCTCTCCCCAGCTGATTCCCTGTCTGTTCAGCTCCGCCTGAGTGTCCCGCCTCTAGGTGTTCTTAGGCCGCCCTCTCTTCTGCTTCCCCTGGGGGTTCCAAGTCAGTGCCTTCCCCTGGGGGTTCCAAGTCAGTACCTTCCCCTGGGGGTTCCAAGTCAGTGCCTTCCCCTGGGGGTTCCAAGTCATTACCTTCCCCTGGGGGTTCCAAGTCAGTGCCTTCCCCTGGGGGTTCCAAGTCAGTGCCTTCCCCTGGGGGTTCCAAGTCAGTGCCTTCCCCTGGGGGTTCCAAGTCAGTGCCTTCCCCTGGGGGTTCCAAGTCAGTGCCTTCCCCTGGGGGTTCCAAGTCAGTGCCTTCCCCTGGGGGTTCCAAGTCAGTGCCTTCCCCTGGGGGTTCCAAGTCAGTGCCTTCCCCTGGGGGTTCCAAGTCATTACCTTCCCCTGGGGGTTCCAAGTCAGTGCCTTCCCCTGGGGGTTCCATGTCAGTGTCTTCCCCTGGGGGTTCCAAGTCAGTGCCTTCCCCTGGGGGTTCCAAGTCAGTGCCTTCCCCTGGGGGTTCCAAGTCAGTGCCTTCCCCTGGGGGTTCCAAGTCAGTGCCTTCCCCTGGGGGTTCCAAGTCAGTACCTTCCCCTGGGGGTTCCAAGTCAGTGCCTTCCCCTGGCGTGTTGTACTAGCTGCCGGTTTCCTCAGGGTGTGGCCAATCCATCCCCACTTTCTCCTTAGGATCTGTTTCTCCACTGGCTCCTGACTCCCTTTCCTCCAGAGTTCTTCACTTCTAATTTTGTTTGGCCACCAGATCTTGAAAATGCGCTTCAGACAGCTGTTAATAAATGTCTGGATCCTTTGCAATGTCCTCTTAGTCATCCTCCACGTCTCTGAACCGTAGAGAAGTATATTTTTGACGTTGGAATTGAAGATCCGCACTTTGGTTGTCAAGGCTATTTGTTTAGAGGACCGGATGTTCTTCAGGATGATGAAGGCTGCTCTAGCTTTACCTACTCTAGCTGTGACGTCGCTCTCTGTTCCGCCCTGCTTATCTAAAATGCTGCTGAGGTAGGTGAAGGAGTCGCCTGAATTGTTTCGTCGCCTACTGTAATTGGGTTATTGTTCTGGGTGTTGATTGACATTTTGTTGGTCTTCTTCTGGTTGATTCTTAAACCTATACCCAGGGATGTATTTGCCAGCCTGGTTGTCTTGTCCTGCATCTGCTGTGACAAGAGAGCCAGGTCATCGTCAAAGTCCTGGTCATCCAGTTGTGTCCACCACTCAGACACAACTCTGTATAAAGAAAGACACACCCCTTCACCACTCTAGGCCTATCACAATTATTACATAATCGTCTAATAGCAATTATTTGAGATAATCACCAGTAAAGACGCCCTGAGGGCGAGAAGCGCGCTAAAACAACAGGTTTGAGAATGCCCATATGTTGAGGGTATATTGAGTGTATGTGTAAACACAAACATTGTCCTAACACAAACATTGAATTCCATTGATAATGCATGGCCAGGCCCAGGCGGTGGCGTAACCGTCTGGGCACCCGACTGGTAATCCAGTCGCAGTGTGCCGCGGGTTCGACTTCCGAGCCCGACACGGCCTTTACTGCATGTCTTCCCCCATCTCTCTCCCGTTTCCTGTCAGCCTACTGTCTGTCCCTTCAAAAACCAATAAAAGGCGTAAGCCGCAAAAAAAATATCTTTAAAAAAAAAAAGATAATGCATGGCCAGTTTTGAGCGTTTGTCCCAACGCAAACATTAAAAGAGAGTTCTGCACAAGCTGTTTTTTTGCCTTAAGTTGTGGACCCGTATCCATTCGTCACTGGAACAAAACCACAAAAAAATAACATGCTGAGCGTTCCATACTGATTCGCCTTGCGCTACATCTTCAATCGCACGGAAATTATTTTTTTTAAGTTTACATCTGTTCTAGATGCTGTGAAAAGTAAATCCCATGTAGTGTTGTCGTTCTATCACATCTGCATACTGCAGAGCCAGCACAAGGCCCACCCACTTTTTTCCTAAAGTGCCAGTGTCCAGTATACATATATATATATTTGGGGGTTAATGTACACATTATCAATAGAATTCAGTCTAAAACGGCTAGGGCGGAACTCTCCTTTAAATGCCTTTGATATTTTGGGGCGGGCCCGTTGAATGGACAGGTATCAGTCAAAAGGGAGACATCGAAGAGGAAGGACGGATGGGGAAGGATCAACATATGGAATGTCAGAACAGGTCAGCTCCATATATGGAAATCTAAGGTTCGATCAGCGTATCTATTTTGCGTCCGAGCATAGACATGGTAACGCCCCGCCTGCCTCTGTTTGGCCTACCGACACTGCCCGTCTTGCCTGTCCTCCGAGATGCAAGGTTACTCCGTGGTGGGAAATAATGCAAGAGAATGACAGCTTGGCACGCGCGACAGAATGCAGCCGTGTAACTTGTACGTTTTATTTTTGTAGAAGAGGCAAACTAATATTGTTTATGCCGTTTGCTTTGATTGAATAATTGATTGAACACACATGTACGTTGTACTGATTTGATTTGGGTGTGTTCTAAATAAAGTGTTAGTGTTGATTTTCAGTAATTGTATTAGTTTACTATAATCTAATTATAGTAAACTAATACAATTACTAAAAAAGATAAAGATCAAGGGAAAATAGATATTTTTACAGTACAATAATGTTTCAAGTTTTCACATAACAATAAATTACACAATAATCAACACAAACACTTTATTTAGAACACACACACAAATCAAATCATATTACGGCGTACATGTTCAATCAATTATTCCATCAAGGCAAACGGCATAAACAATACAAATAAAACGTACAGTTCTCTTGTATCATACCGTATTATTTTCCACCTCAGTGGACAGTCAAGACGGGCAGTGTCGGTAGGCCAATCAGAGGTAGGCGGGTCTATGCTCGGACGTGTTCGATCATCAACATGGTGTCTGTGAGGTCAGATGTAGAGTTGCTGGCTGGCTCAATATATGCAGATCTAGGTGATGATCGAGTCTTCTCCATGTATGGCTATCTAATCCAGGGTTTGATAAGGTCAGTGTTGTGATCATGGAGACGGCCATATATGGAGCGTGTCACAAGGCGTGACTGACGGACGGACTGACTGACATGAAATGCATATTTTCATAGTAAACTGCAACCTACAGTCGCAACAATTATTTTGTCATAATCGTCACATTTTCATACACAAAAAAGTGCGTTGTAAGCTTGTACATCTGCTATTTCCCCAAGGACCAAACCCGTAGGACAGCAGCCCTTTTATCTCCTTAGGACCTCTTCAAGTGCAGCCAACTACCTCTGATGGACCTTTTAACACTGGCACTCATGGAAGACAGACAAGTGCAGAGAACCAGAGAGAAATAGACTGCAGAGAGATAGAGAGGGTCGTCAGACTCATCACAATAGCTCTGAAAGAGTTGCTAATTGAAAATTGATAGGGTGACAAGCCAAAGGGATCTATTACAAGTTTGGCAGCCAATCTACACACCGTACAAACAGCTCTATTTGGTCGTATTGTGCGAGTAAATTGACAGAGTTTTAAAGAGTGGGTAAGTGGATTTCATGCTCTGCTGCTCTTATCCTATTTTTTCAGCTATTAGTGTAGATTTCCGTCTTACACAAACATCATATCATACATCATATGTGTCTGAGAAAATTGACATGTTATGTCATGATTATGTACGATGGTAAGAGTGCCCCTCACTTTACACGGTGTGATTTTTAACAGTTGAAGATCTTCAACTATTTATATTCTGCTTATTCTTGACAGTTATGTCTATTTACTGTGATGCTGATAACTTCACACTCAAATGAAAACAATTCCACTAAAGTTGCTAGTCTGAACGAGACAAATATCACAGTGCACTGTATTGCTTTATTTTAACATCAAGCTATAATTCTATGATCAGCTTAATACAATGGGCCATAACAAATCCCTTCTATAATAGTATTTATGTCCTCTGTATTTGATGCATCCTAACTACACTTAGAATCAGTGTGTAGGCACAGTACAGTAACCTGACTAGTAGAGAGTACACAGGTTCCCCCTCCCTGAGGGAACCTGTGTACTCTCTCTTGCTGGATGCATGGCCCAACCCCTTGTATTTCTTACAGATATAGCTGAGGGGTGTATGACCGGAAGCATTTGGAAATTGTGGAGTCTGGCCACCCAAGACTATTCCAACCCCTAATCAATGGTTCACTCAACACTGAAAACACTGCAGTGTCTAACTCTGCTCTTGCTGACACATCCAACGCTCAACGCCCTCATGCACTTATATAAATAGAATTAATTTCTTCACTCTCAGTGTGCCCACACACGAGTGCACACGTACAGTTGTATGCAACCTTTATTTAACACATTTACCAAACCACAAGTTTGAAAGTCCAAAATCACAACTTTTCTCTTTTCACAATTTAGACGTTTATGTCAAATATATTGCCCATGATATTGGTTACTGCAATATTTATCTCTGAAAGTGTGAAATACAGCTGAGACGAAGTATTTCACCTTCACCTTCCTCCAACTATTCCATCTGTTCCAACTGTTCTCTGTTCTCTTTGAAATGTAGCTCATCTGTTAATCCTGCACCTTTGAAATGGCTCTCAACGTATCATACATATTTATTATATCACTGTCTATTTATACACCTTTGAGAAGATAATGTTTAACATGATGTTTTTTTTAATGACAGAGGACAGCCCACTGGACTACATTTTAATACATGTAATGATGCATTTATACTGACCTTCAAACCAAATTAATATATTGTAACTAAAAAACACCTCTCAACAGTTGTTTGAAAGTCCCTAGGGCTCTTGCAAATGGAACAAAAGCATTACAGTTGTTCAGCAAGCCTGCAGAAAAACAGTGAGACTTGTAAATGGCTTTAGCTCTAGATGTTCACCCTGTAATATATCATAATTAGGATTTAAGGAAAGGTCATCCAAAGAAATTGTTACTGTGGTCATGAAACTGTAGGTGGAATGAGAACACCACATCACACACTGCAGATAAAAAACATTCTCCATGCCTATTGAAAATAATAGATGGTACCTTATTGTACACTATCCTAGTATATACTAATACATTTTCCTAAATGAAGCATTGCAGCAGTTCAGACAGGAGTGACAATGATCTGGTACTACTAGAACAAACAAATACAATTCTTATTCTACTACTCTGCCCACAGAAATGTGGAATGCCCCGACACCATCCAATTAAAGATGTGACTCACTGGTTTCTTTCAAAAAAATAAAAAAATAAAGGCTTTACTGGGAAATCACAACATTTCGGTCTATAAGATCTTCATCAGGCTATCTTTCTGAAAAAGGTAGTTCAGATTAATTGGAAACATCCCCAAGAGCAAAACCTTAGTGCAAAATATAACTGTGACATTTGTTGTAATAGAGATGGTTTTATATCAGAGTGTCTCTGCCTGAAGCACCGTCTGCTGTTAGTTTATGTAGCTTCTGCTGTGATCAAGCCACTTTAGCAGTCTGATTTTAATGCTGTTCACACGTCTTTGGTAGAGACGGTATTCTTTTAGATACACAAATTAAAAGTTATGGCTAAAAGCCTAGCACTGTGCAGAATTGTGTTTTCTGAAAACACTGGCCTCAATGCACCCACATTACATGCATTCAGGGACGTGCTGGCCATTGGGAAATTCGGGACAACTCCCGAACGGCCGGTCCAGTCCAGGCCGGTCTGGGCCAGCCGTTTTTTTATTTTTATTAATAAAATAGGCGCGAGGCCAAAGGGCCTCCGCAACTCCACTTCCCGGGCTGAATTATGGGCCCACCACGTCCCTGCATGCATTACCATAGTTAGGCCCCTGCATCCCCATAGCCATGAAGTTTACTGTGTGTGTGCTCTGATAATATCACCAAGTGGTAGCATATACAGTGTAAGGGATCAAGACACCTTCCTTATGCAAGGGTCACCTGATATGATCTCCAAGACAGAGAGATATGTTTTTTCCTGTAATATATGTACAGTACAGGTCTTAGTGGAAAAAGCGGCACTCCAAAATAAAAGATGCAAGACTGGCTCAGATGCAATTTATCATGTTTATTTGAGGACGCCGACGCGTTTCGGCAAACACGTCAGCGTTCTCAAATAAACATGAGAAATTGCATCTGAGCCAGTCTTGCATGTTTTTTTTTGGAGTGCCGCTTTTTCCACTTAGTTGGTTTATGAGTTAAGTTATTTTCAAAGCTGAGCACCCACTGCATTAACCAAGGGCAGTTTCCAGAGGAAGTGCACCTGCTTTTCTTTCTTCACCAGCATCAGTCTTAGCCTAAGGTCACTGAAATTGATTTTAATGAGAGTAGTCTCAGTGCTGTGAATATACAGTACATCTGAAACATGACTGAAACCCTTCCAGAATCTTATTTTATATTATTGTAGGAAGGAGATCATTTTATTGTAAACAACCTTTCCGAGTAGTCCTATCTTGCTAATAAAAGGGAGATTGGATATTGATCTATAATTAGTTTGAGTCTCACTATCTGAAGTTGTTTTATTCTTGTGCAGTGCAGCAGTGGTTTCAGAATGGCTGTTTTAAAAGCATCTGGGAAAAATGCCTGACTCTAGACATAATTTTTGATGATTGTCCAAACAGAGTTTGCAACACTGTCAAGACTGGCTTAAAGAATTGTGAACAGAGTCAAAACGAGAGCCGGGTGAGTTGCTCTCGGCTACGGTCTTGTGGAGATCTGCTGCAGATCTGCTGTGTGTGAATTTATTCATTGTACATGTTTATCCCATTCTGGGCGGGACCCTTTTTTTGTGTTTTAACCCTTCTGGATGGGAACCCCTTTTGGGGTTCTGTACAGTATGTACAGTATTAAAAAAGAAATGATGCTACTATAATATGTTTTACGGTATATATGTTTTTCAGAAAACTTAGGTCAGGATTTAGAAGGCGTTTTTAGAATTAGCCTCAGTCCAAAATGGGTTATTAATTTATAGTATAAGGATCACCAGTGTCAATAATTTCACCAGTAATTGCTGTGATTTTATAATTGGAAATTTCAAACTCCTCACATTTCAATACAGAGATTTCCTGAGACAAGGAAGTGGCAAGATTTAGGAGCTGCCTAATACTCCTAATCATGTTAGAGAAATGTGTTTTTCGTGCTGCATGTACTGCCTTATTATAGTCAGCTATTGCTTCTTTGTAAATGCCGAAGTGAACTTGTTTTTTGTGTTAACAGAGTTGTTTAGCCATGGAGATGTTTTCTCACGTGACCTCTTTTTAACCTTGAGTGGAGCCATACTGTTCAGAGCACTAGACATACGATTGTTGAATGCATGCAAGTCCAGCAAGTTTTCAGTTGATGGATAAAAAATATACATATACACAATACATATATTCAATTTCTGCCGAAACGTCTAGATGCATTATCACTATAATTTAGTTTGTTTTCCATGGAAAAGTCAAATCATTAGCAATAAACTTGCAGATATGGTCAGATATCCTGTCAATTTAAAACAAGGGCAACCTAGAGGTGTGTCCATACTATAGTTGAGCTGCCTGATGACCTTTGACCACCATAAGTATTGATTTAGGGATGTGATGACGTTGAATCTGATTGATTGATTGCATTTTTAATTAGCAGGGTTGTTCTGTTAAAGGTTTTGCTAAAAGGATAACACAAAAAGCCCCAGGGGGCTTGTTTCCATTGTGGTGCATTGTATCTATATGAAGATTAATAGCCTTCTCTAGTGATTTTATGATGATACAGTGTGCACACAAGTGTGACATACTGTGTATGTCATTGCGTACAGAATAACATACTGAAAAGTTTATTTCAGTAGTACATTCAATGCATGGTGAAAAATAGGGACGGCTGGTTGAAAGTGATTACATTTTCCTCTGTATTGGGAAATGACTTTTTATTTAATTGTATTGTATATTATTGCAATAATAATGCACACCTGGACTTGTCTCACGGCACACCAGTGTGCCTCAGTGCACCGTTTGGGAACCACTGCTAATTGATGATAACCATGCATTCAGGGACAGCACAAGTTTAACTTATTATTTTACACTTTTAAGCTGGCAATTCGATATTTCTACATTGTGTTTAAAGAATTGGTATTCCCTTTCACCATAATAAAGGGCAATGATGGTATTTGAGGCCTGCAGTAGTTTTGGAGAATAGTTCCCAAACAAATGCATAGGACATATTGCATCTCGCTGCAACTGTACAGTATTCCTGAAAGTGAATAGACATTGAGACACTGTTGATAGGCCAAGGTGTATCACCCATACATAATTAGTCAGATCAATCTTTGCAGATCAATCTTTGAGTTCAAATGTAAGTCATTGAGGGAGAATTATTTTTCCCCTTTACGTTTGTTCCTGCAATTCATTCCTAAAGCAGTACAGTCAGGCGGGATGCCTCCTTGACAAAACCTTGGGGGTAAAAATCAATTTCTGCCAAACAAAGTGAAATGTTAGGCTACAGCCGATACATGACAGATGAGGCTTTAGGCTGATATTTCTGAGGTGAATGAGGACTGGAACATAGGCAGGTCCTGTCGGCTGCTGTCAGGGAAAGCGGCTAAGAGATGTTTTGAAGGACAGTTCATCTGCAGGCTGTGACTACTTTTATTGTAACACAACAACATCAGCCTGTGTGAGAGTCTGTCTCTGAAATCATGGTTCAGGATTAGAGACGGCTGAGTGAAAGTTTCAATTTTAACACCCACGTCTGCTAATGCATTGTGATGGTAGTGTTCTAAGGGGGCCATTTTTTACATTCATATTAGGAAACTAAAGAATACATGTGTGAGGAATTGTCTTATGAGTATATTTTGCTCTCACCCTCAGCCTGTCATATTTTGAGTAAACTCAGCTGAAATGGTTTTGGAGAGAGAAATGCGAGGCCACGTGGCCTGACGATGAGAGAAGTTGAGCTATGGCTTTAGAAGTTGGAAGCTGCCCATCTACTGTAGCAGTTGTAGTGCAACATTATGAAATACATTTAAAATCTTAGATTTGAGTAAAGTTTCTGTTTGATTTGAGTAAAGTTTCATTCAACATTTAAAGCGGCACTATGTACAGAAGTATAAAATTGGCTATGTAACGTGTCCCGTTATTGAATTCACCCAAATCATACATTATGTAACCGGCGATCATCAACGCTTCAGTTATGAGCCGCAAATCAAACTTGTTTTGATCAAAAACGCAGCCTGGAAAAATAATCTGAGATAAATGGATACAAAAAAGATTCTCTCCCATAGAGCGATACAGACAGCATTATGAGATGATCTTGGTGCCGAGGGCTAAGGATCAAAAGACGATCTAGGCAGGGAATTTAACCCATTCAGGTGTTTTGGTGTGTTAAGCATTATGTTATACTTTATTATGCTATTTTGGAAAAATCGTGAAAATGTGGCGCTAATTTTTGAATGTTGTTGTTCCAGGGGGTCCCTGGAACAACATATTTTCAGACGGGCGTCCGCGGCCAAATACAGATAATTCTGGGGGTCCTTGACATGAAAAAGGTTGAGCACCACTGAGATAGAAACATAGGTTTTTCAGAAAAATACTTTTTTTTTAATCGGCCTCAGTCCTAATTGGTTAATGAATAAAATTATATTTGTGCAATCTGTATGGTAGTCAATATTTAGATTGTGTCAAAGGTCATGCCTCACCTAGACACGGATCTGACACAAATTTTGACGGTCCAGGTTCAAGCAACATGCAGGCTCTATTAGTTCAATGGTAAAAATGTCAGCACTTGCACAGGAATCGGGTTCAAATCCGGGGTAGAAGAGAAATGTTACATATTGCAGCTATTAGAAATTAGTTGCATTGAACTTCAAAATATGAAAATAACTTTAAATGTACACAATGCACAAGCAAATAAGTAAATATAAAATGCACACATAAACAGAACTTTTTTTTTTTTGAGGGGCGCTAGCCCCTCCTATATACAGGTTTAATATTTGTTTTTAGTTCAATGTTTGTTTTAAAAACGCCATTGACAATGAAGGGAAAATGTACGTCATCTTGTCCCTAACACAAACATTAAATGCCATTAACAATAAAGATAATTTAATGTTGGCAAATTGTGTTGGCACCGTTTGTTTTATATCACCATTACATTACCTAATCAACATGAGTTAGACTTTAATATATTAGCGCCCCTCACTTCACACAGGTGTGATTTTATTAACCACATTTAGGTCCTAATTAAACTATAGCTGCTATTTAAAACAAATAAATAAATACATACCGGTACATTTAAAAGATTAAAAATATATCGCTTTGGTGGTTGGAAGCCGCCGAGGCAGCTTGCTTAGCAAATCAACTGTAAAACATTGTGTTGACTGTATTCCCTGTGCACACTGTGTCTTCTGGGATCCCGCAGAGGCCTGCATGTGCACAGCGCCATGGGCCAGATCACACTGTGTCTTCTGGGACCCCGCAGTGTCCTGCATGTGCACAGCGCCATGGGCCAGATCACATTGCTGATTGAGCATCCATGGGGCCTGGGAGGAAACCCAGGAAGATTGTCTGCTGAGGGAAGAGATGGTGGTGGACTGCTGTTCTGGTGGAACATTCAAAAACACAAGTGTTGCTCCAGTTGGTTTTATTGTGACCTTAAGGTGTGTGGGTGTGCAGATGTATTTTCTGTGCATGTTTGAAAGCTTCTGGGCATAAAGTATAGAGCAGTGTGTCCATGGAGGATATCAACGCTGCCCACCACTACAGTCATTGTGCACATTGTGATTCTCTTCCCATTGCTATTCTCATGCTGTGCTGTGCTCTGTGAATAAGGGGAATGCAACAGAGTCGTATCCATCCATTCGTAGCTCTGGCCTAGGAAGGGTTCTGATCAAATAATGTTGTTGCATCAGTTAGGGCCCTTTCTGAGAACACACGCTAACACCTCAGTGCTTCCTCGAAGTGTATTTTGAGGCATTACATAAATTTGAATCTCAAAGCCCTAGTGAACCATTGATTCTGTGCTGCTCCTAAAACACCTAGCCAGACCACCGCTTGACATTGCGTGAGTGAAGAGATTGATCTACAATTTATGTTTATGTGGGTTTCCTTTCCTCTGGGTGCTTTGGTTTTCCTTACACACAATTTTAGGGACACACGGTACTCTTTGCAGTGACTCCGGCCTCAAGCCTAATTTAATCTTTGTCATATAACGGTGTCGCTTGCCGAAAATAACTGATTTGCATTGAACTTTTCGCCTGTGATTTACAACAAGCAACAGCATTGAGACTAAACATAAATCATGCTACGTATATAGAGCTGCAGCTTGTCCCTGGGCACTGCACAGGCTGCCCACTGCTCCTAATAGTTAGGATGGGTCAAATGCAGAGGGTGAACCACGGGGATCTGGACTTCTGGGTAATAATGTTACATTTCACTTTAATTGAAATCTGAGGTATTGTAACTGTACAAATTACGCATTATCAGTATAATATTCCATAATCTTTTAAAAGCTTTTTGTCATGATTCTGTTCTACAGAACATGAGATTGTTATTCACTTTTCAATTTACCTAAGAGAATAATAGAATACTCAATGTTATGGCACATTATACAATATTCTATTCCTGCTATAATGCCCCTATGATGTGGTCTTAATGTCTTTATAATGTGTTATGTGTTTAAAATGTGCTTATGAATCATTAGCCGCGTGTTATCAGAGGCTCTGAAGCACTAAGTTCATTTCCGGCCATCTCTCTGTAAAACAGACTGATACTGATGGGGGTGAATGCTGGATTGGGATCAGTAAATCTGTCTTGCAAACCATTTGAAACAAAAAAGGAAAGCTAAGAGAGCCAAGATCATTAAAGTCGTGGCCTCTCAATCTGCCGTCACTTGACCACCACTCGGTCAAGTGATAGTCGCTCAATACGTCCCCGCCTACGTAACGTATTGTCTCAAGTTCAAGTCTATACTCATCAAGTCCACCTGTGCCGCCAGACAAACAGATAAAGTGCAGACGAGGCTGCCTCTGCCCTCATTTCCTCACTGACTCTCCGAAGGGACAGGTCGGGCCATGCTCTGGCGGTAAGCGAATCCACACGCATTCTCACACACAACAATCACAATGATAATGTTGTATAAAGAAAGCGCTAATACTCGCGTCTCTCTTTCATAGGTAACCCTCTCCCGACCATATCTGTGAATAACGCACACTCACCTGGTTGGATCTGACGGGGAACGAAGTACCTGTCACAGGTAGAGAAATGTGATAATAGAGAAATAGACATTTACCGTGGGACTCCTGTTAGGGAAAGAAAGACCTACCTTAGTACCTACTGTACCTCCTGGTCCGGGGCCTCGTCCTGGTCCGATCCAGGTCCTCTCCTGGTCCGCCAACGCCACCTGTAGGGAAAGAAAGGGAAGTCTATAGCATGTATGTATGTATGTATGTATGTATGTATGTATGTATGTATGTATGTATGTATGTATGTATGTATGTATGTATGTATGTATGTATGTATGTATGTATGTATGTATGTATGTATGTATGTATGTATGTATGTATGTATGTATGTATGTATGTATGTATGTATGTATGTATGTATGTATGTATGTATGTATGTATGTATGTGTTAGATAATGTAGATCTGACTATTCAGAAAGCAGAATAGGAAAATTGAAAATTTACTTCAAACGCCTAGCTGCATGTGATATTTATTTCTTATATTCTGCGTTAATGTCTATGAACCGACTGGTGCTTCGTAGAGTCAGTGTCCTATAATTAATCAGGATGAAATTGATTCTCTGGTTTTTAGTAAAAGCCCACTCTTCCGGTCTCTATAACAACACACTGATTTGCACGGGAAATGCAATTACTGCAGACATTTCTAAGGACTGGCACTACAACCACAAGTGGCCTGTTTTTCTTCATGTTTTTTCCCCTGCAACCATTTTCCCAAGTGAATTGAGAAGTGTGTCCGAAATATATGTGGGTGCATGGAACTATTTCTCAGAATACATTTCTTATTTCTTTGATGGAAAATATAGCCTACATGAATGATGTTTGACCAATTCCGATCCAATCTTTATTCCTTCACTGATTTTTATTCTGATGCGATATGCGCTTTGCTACTGCCGTTGCTGTGTTGGGAGCCTTAACGCAGCTTGAATTGAGTTCCTTGATTGAGGGTTTCAAATTTGATCAACAGGGCTCTGCATCTTCAAAGGAGTACCACGTTAACCGTGATGACCCCCGCCCCAGAATTCATGTACCTCTATCACCAATCACCATGACAACTGCCAGCAGTTACAGTGGACACGAGCCATTCAAGTCATAGTGATGATTTTAGATGGAGAATGCAAGTGTTCTTCTAGTGGCCCACCCTTTAACAATCAGTAATTGCCAGTGCCACTGGCTAAATGGTTCCACAATCAAATGGAATTTATTCCATGAATAAATAGCAGCTGTCGAGGTATACAGACCTTGATTGCGTCACCTCTGACGACTGAGCATAACGCGTTGTACGACTGTAGCGTTTTACCCTTGTTTTCACGCAGCATTTTTTGGACAAACGAGGCAAAGACATCTGTCCGCACATGAATGAACACAACAGTGTTTTGTCAGCGGGCTAATTGTCAAAGCAGCCATTGTGAAGGAGTGTAATTGCTATGTAATCTGAGAGCTGTCAGCACAAGTAGCACAGCTCTCATCAACAAAGTGATGATCTGCCATCTGTATGTTTGTTTGTTTGAGTGAGAGAGAGAGAGAGAGAGAGAGAGAGAGAGAGAGAGAGAGAGAGAATTGTGCACACAGCCGCGCACGCACGCATGCACGCACGCACGCACGCACGCACGCACGCACGCACGCACGCACGCACGCACGCACGCACGCACGCACACACACACACACACACACACACACACACACACACACACACACACACACACACACACTGAAGCTTGTGATTGCACTGCTTCTCTGGTGGACTAATTGAGTGTAAGCTGTGTTATAACGTATCCATTTTCAATTATTTGCCCTCTTGAAATATGCTTGTATGGAAGTACTTTGTGTATGTACTTCTACTAATGCAATGATTATGTAACTGCCTGAAATGTTGGCTGCCCTCTGCTTCCCCTGAAAAGTGATTTAAAATTCTAAAGTTGGTATTTGATCAGATAGAAAGCCAAGCAGAGAGAGAGAGAGAGAGAGAGAGAGAGAGAGAGAGAGAGAGAGAGAGAGAGAGAGAGAGAGAGAGAGAGAGAGAGAGAGAGAGAGAGAGAGAGAGAGAGAGAGAGAGAGAGAGAGAGAGAGAGAGAGAGAGAGAGAGGCAAAAGATACTGTTGCAGAAAATGAAGAAACAGTCATCTTCTTTTCTCTCTATTTTTTTGTAAACCCCATGGCCCCACAGTTAAGAGATCTAACGTTCTGTGTCACAGAGTCAATTCTCAAAAAACCCTCACCTATAAGGTGAGGTTAGACTGCTCTTAATGGAGCTGAATCCCAGCATGCCCCCACTGGTTCTGCATGTCACCTGCTCCACTGACAAATGCTTCCACACTGTACCGCCTCTGAACAAGCCCTACAGAACTCTGTGAAGGTGACTGGAAGATTCTAATAACTGGGTTTAATCAGGTGCTGCTGGGTCCTTGAATGCACTTGAATGTGTTTTTAGCTGTGAGCTGCAGCTAGTATAAGCCACTCTGCTGGTCGGTCTGTTAGTCAGTCCACAATTTTCATGTGCAACTGAGAGCTGGTCACAGATTTAGGGTGCTAATCCCTCCTATGTCCAGTTTTGAGGGTGTGTGTAAACAAACATTGTCCTAACACAAACATTGACTGCCATTGATGATGAATCTCCAGTTTTACGTCATTGTCCCAACACGAACATTAAATGCCATTGATAATGAATGGCCAGATTTGAGTGTTTGTCCCAACAAAAACAATAAATGCCATTGAAAATGAATGGCCATGAATGTAAACACAAACATCACAGGCTAATCACAGCTAATCTATCAATCAAATAATACATCTATATACAGTAGTATTGAGCTAGCATGATAATCAAATTAATGTATTGTACCGTGGCTTTTAGGCTAAATCATATAAGATGATAGCTACACATAAATGCTTTGGATTATTAGCATGCAAGACCATATAAAAATGTATGATGATGATGCGGCGTTAGCACAGGAGGCTGCAGCCACCTGTGCTAACACGTGAAGGACTGTTATTAACAGTTAATTTTATTTTCCCTGGAAGCATCTTTATTGATGTTTGTGATATTTGACTAACTGAGCAAATCTTAATTGTGCTTTTAAATGTTTACTTGAGTCCGTGTTGGAACATTGTACATCAGCGTGTTCAAAGCTTTGTGACTTAATCAAAAAGAGATATTTTCAAAGAACAGACATCACAGAAAGCTATTAAACAATCAAGGAGTGTGGTGAAACGTGAAACTCTGCAACCCCACTGTTCATAGATATCCTTCTGCAGCGTTTAATGGTCAACCAAATATTTGATTTGATCTTTTTTTGATACTTTCATAAATGTAAATGCCAACCCATTTTGCATATCACTTCTAGCAGATCAGATCAAACATGGTGCTGTGTTATCACTCTTTGATGCATCCTTGGGCCAATTGCACAGCCTATTGCTGATATGCAGATGCCAGCAATCACTGTTACACTGAAAACAGAGAATTAAAAGCCAGCCAAACTGGAGATCCACTCCACTCCACGATGCCTTTCTGTAAATGAATACCATGCTCCATGAAAAGTGTCATTTGATAGATATCGCTGGCACCATTAAGTAGGAGAATGAGACTGTCGTTGTGAGCTACGGCATATATTAATCAAAAGGGGCCTTTAAAGTATGCAGTTGATGGAGATGATGACAAGTTGACATTGAGAAATTATGAAAGGGAGGCATCCGTCTTGATCTAATTTCAAAGCTGAGCCCCATAAACCACACAGCTGTTTCATCTGCCTTTCCCTCCACCAAACCTGGCTCTTTAAAATCCAGCCTAATTCCCCTTGTGTCCTGATGGAAGACACTGCCAAGCCATCTTCAAGGCTCATTGTTTTAACACATGTATTTGCTGAAAGATACACTTTTACTTACTTGGGCCCATTGCTCCTCAGCGAGCAAACAGACAATTGACGTCTACTATCCATCGCACCCTGTAGAGTGCTAAAATGTGTAGTCCTAAAAGCCTAGCTCACCAGATGTCTGTTGTGATTTAGAATCCTCTGTTGTGATCCTGATCGTCCTCCTCTTGTCAAAGGAAGTCATTGGTCATTATATTGAATTAAAGGGACACTTCACCCTTTTTGCCAGAAAATATATGTTAATGGCATTTAGAAGATTTTGAAAACCTTCCTGGGGTCTTTATGTGTGTAATGTGGTTTTAGAAATTTTTTATTTTAGCAGTGTCCATGATGTCATTGACACCTGGCTCACTTCCTTCCTGGACTACAATTCCCATAATGCTTTGGTGCACTTCTCCTCCTTGTGGATAAGGGGAGAGCTGTCTTATTGAGACATGTAGTCCAGGAAGTAAGTGAGCCCAGTGTCCAGTATTTTGTGTGTCCAGTGTCACTTTAATTACCCTTCTGCAAGCAAGCGTGAGCTCGGTAAACAAGATGACACGAGGCACTATTTCACTGCATCTTCTGAAGTTTATTAAGCAAACAGATGATATTATACATTTGCATAAGCCACATTATGTGGCCAGAAGTTGATGTGTGAATCATAATGTAGATGTAGGCAGGGCAGGATGTGAACAGGTGGAATAGATAAAACGCACGCACGCACGCACGCACGCACGCATGCACGCACGCACCCACGCACGCACGCACGCACGCACACACACCCACACACACACACACACACACACACACACACACACACACCCACACTACTACTTTTATCATCTACTCAAACACCCAGACAGTTTTTAAGTTGCTCAATTCAGTATTTAGATATTTGATATTCATTTTAACTGCGCTGCCCCCTTCCTCTACAAACCCATTGTAACTTCAAACTTCATTTTAACCATGATAGATTCATCGAAAACACCCAACCTTTGTTCTGGTGACTGATATTGTCCCTCTAATACGTGAGGGGAGTGTGCTTTTAATACATTATTTTTGGGTGTTTTTCTGGAGCACTGACAGCGTTGAGAGTGTTGAGCGTTGATTTACCCCAAACAGTATATACTTAATATGTACATATTATTATGTACATGTATCATCATATATACCAGTAAGACGCCCTGAGGGTGAGAGTGCACGCATCCGCCTGGGTGACAGCAGACTGCTGCATCCGCCTGGGTGACAGCAGACTGCTGCATCCGCCTGGGTGACAGCAGACTGCTGCATCCGCCTGGGTGACAGCAGACTGCTGCATCCGCCTGGGTGACAGCAGGCATGACCTGACTGATGGACGGACAGGTTTTGCAGGTTTTCATAGTAATCTGCGACCAATGGTCGCAATTAAAAATATTTAAAAAAAAAACATGGCCCCCTCACATATCAGAAGGACATTATCAGTCACCAGAACAAAGGTTGGGTGTTTTTGATGAATCTATCATGGTTAAAATTAAGTTTGAAGTTACAATGGGTTTGTATAGGAAGGGGCAGTTAAAATGAATATCTAAATACTGAATCGAGCAACTTAAAAACTGTCTGGGGTGTTCATAAAAGCCTGAGTAGATGATAAAATGACCAAAAGTTTTTTTGAAAGTGAAATATCCTTTTAATGTGTTATTCTACTGTATTCTCTCTATGAATTGATAGGTCTACATCGTTTTAGCCTAAAGGTTTTACTGTACTTCTGTGCTGTTTTTTTTTTTTTTTACTAATATTAAGTAAGTATTCAATCAATGAAAAGTTAGTAATATTAATATGCAATTGAATATGCATATCCTATTCTGACCGTTTCATTAGCATTTTATAATTGCCCACACATCACATGAGCATTCCACCCAAATGTATGCTGCAGAGCAATAAGGCATGACTAGGCTACTATACATAAACCAACGCTGATAAGAAAATCCATCACCATAACAGATTCATGTTGAACAAACAAAGGCCTACCATAGCATGATTTCATGACATTTAAACGGGTCATGAAACCATGGATCATGCAATCAGAACATTGATAGAAATGTCCAACCATGTCATTACAAACAAGCCATTTGCATGCAACCATGTGTCTGCCTCGCTGTCTAGTAATTTACAAACTGCCAATACACAAAAGACTGCACGTATCCATGCCTCTTTAGCATAAAAAACATACACAGTTCATGATAATATGATGCTGTTGATGGAGTAGCCAAGCCATGCTCATCACAATGTTAGTTAATTAGAACAGGGTGCATACTCTGATGTTAATTTAAATTAAAAAAACATCATCTTGTTAGTTGCTGTCTATGCCCACTTGGTTGTGCATGAAATAAATGGATGGCATATGACCAATAATTTCATAGTTAAATCAACTTAAATTGATTGAAGTTTAGGAATAAGGGGTAAAAGGGTGGCGCAAAGATATAGCACGATATTACACAATATTATCAGCTTTTCCCCCTTGCATTTAGAAGTAGACCTTTTCTAACGGTGCATTTTGATTAGATTTGTAGTTACCCCAGCTGCTGCAATGGTTTCATCCTCCCATGAGGCTTAAACGATCTCATTGTCAATTATGGGATTATGAAGTCAGATTTGCTTCATCTCAAATGTAGCTTCTTTGAACGTTTGTGGAATTTTCTGTTCTCACAACATTGTAATTTAGTGTGCGGTCTTAAGACTGTCACCTACAGAGAGAGAGAGAGAGAGAGAGAGAGAGAGAGCGAGAGAGGGAGAGAGAGACTTTCATGTTAGATTTCAGATTAATCTTTTAACACATTGGTTCAGTGTATTTTGAACTGTTATACTTCTGGGTACCCATTGGCAAAACAAAGTAGAAAAACAGTGCCCTTTTTTCCTTTGAATTTAGTCAACAGTCTGTCTTGAGAGACTATATACTTGTGCTAGCAGGTGTTGGCGACTTTCTAAAACTCATGTGCCAACCGTAGTTCTGGCCTTCCTTCCTTCTTTGATGACAGCTTGTATCAGTGAACCGGCACATACAGTTGTCTGTATATCACTATATCACAGTACTATATATTTACTGTAATTATTATTACTGTATACACTGCATACAGTTATGTTACAGTGAGTTAGACGTGCCAAGCTAACTGAGCAACTCTAAAACAGGAGCTATTACAAATTAGCTCATAGTAACATAATCCACCACAGATGTTAGGAAAACTGGAACATGTGGTTTGGTATGACAAACAAAAGATTGGATGAATTGAAATTCACTGTAAGTTTAAGCTTTGGCGCCACTAACACTGTTTCATTATTGTCGCTGAGCAATGCATTTTGGTTTGTGTACAGTAGCCTACATGTACAGTATATACCGGTACAACATAACATTCTGACAACCACCATTTCTCACATTTTAGTAGGGATGTGACTTGAGAACCGGAATCATTAGCCCATTAAAACCGCCTATTCTACAATAATATCTTCTAAGACCATGTCAAGGATATATATATATATATATATATAATTTTGTGGCACATTATGTTTAATCAAACAACAACACGTTTCCTCAGTGTTTGTGTTGGGAGTTGGGACAGTGTCTGCTGTCTGTCTGCGTGCTGCGTGCATGAGTGGATCATCATGCGATGCGCGCCCCAGTGACGGCTGAGAAAGATTAGTTAATTTGTGTCGGATAAGGACTTATTGGTGGGTTTTCCGCTAGATATTAAGGCATGTTTAGGGTGTGTTTTAGCACCGGGGATTTCGCCTGGAAGGCTCTATGGAAACTTCTCTTGAACGAAGTTGAACGTGAGAAAGTGACGTTCACACAAGACTTTTACAAATGTTCACGATTAAAAGTACAAAATGGTTAAAGTGATTAAACTCTAAAATGACACGGATGCTTTTGAGAATCTGGATTGTTAACTCAGAGAATGCCTCCAAGCATATAAATTATTATTGTTATCGTGTTATTATTCCGCTGGTTCTATACTGTGTTCAGACTCGGAGATAATAAAACACAGAAAATTGATCAGGAATCAATAAGGGAATCGATAAAGATTTGCATGGATAAGAAGAATCACTAATTACATTGTTATCAGTACAATCTTATCAAGTCTCATCCCTAATGACCCATTCATTACATACAATATGGAACTCCGCACGCACGCACGCACGCACGCACGCACGCACGCACGCACGCACGCACGCACGCACACACACGTGGACTACATTGGTTTGTTACAAAGTTGAGAAAAGGAAACTAAACTCAGAATAACAGCAGTACGTTGAGTGATGGTGTGGAATAATAAACCAATAAGTTGTTCTGCTGGTGGAGCAGAAGAATCACTCAGAGATAAAACATCCACCTCTGTCAGACAACAGCCTACGTCTGCAAAGCAATAGGCCCATTAGCCTATTTATCACTTTCTGTTAAAAAAAACCCACTCACACAGTGGCAGCCCTGTAGACCTACAGTATGGAGTAAACAACATGTTGTGTTCGTTATTGCTTAGTATTTACAGAGCGCTTTGTGGGTTTTTATTTCAATACTTGGGTCAAATGTTTCTTCACCTCAGAGTTCTCTTAGGACAAATTTTATTTCAAACTGTTTCGATCAGCCTGTCTGCTGCATGTCTTCTCTACAAACACGCACTCACCCACACGTGTGCAGTGTACACGCACACACAGGACAGAAAGAGAGCTGTCCCTGCCTTTGATGATGTCTGAAGTGGGTTAGTACAGTAGTTAGGGCGTTTTTTGTTCCAGTACTAGTGGCCGAACATCACTGTTGTTTTGGGGGCATTAATACTGTGGAAATGCACATGGATACTGTAGGCACATGTAAAACAATCTAAAATGTTGCAATGCTGGTTAGGCGATTATTTTTCTTGATATGTATAATGCATTCCCTGCAGCCCTGGTTCAGTGGGGCTAAGCTGCTGCGCTGACCCAACAGAAGAGGCTACTCCAAGCCCCTACGCTGGCCAAGCTGGACAGCTCCACCACGTTAACCGTGGTGTGTTGGCCAGATCACCACCACAGTTTCCGGAGTATGAATTAGGTCACATTCACACCTAATACTTCGGTACACTTGATGCGAATGGGCGGAGAAGTTGAGCCATTCTGCTGCGTTTGCCTTCACACTGCGCTGTCATCTGCAGCAATTGGAAACGCAGCAGGGACCTTTATCAATGTGTTCAATTCATAAACAACACAATGAAATATAGCCTATGTGTTAAAAAATATATAGGCTATACTTTGAGTAATAGTTAGGACTTTAGGACGTGAAGTGATGGTAATGTGGTTGCAGTGTGTATCGTCGGAGACTGGATGTGTGTGTGTGTGTGTGTGTGTGTGTGTGTGTGTGTGTGTGTGTGTGCGTGCGTGCGCACGTGCGTGCGGATAACGCAATAACGGATGTCTACAACTTTACCAACTTGTTTTATAAAGTAGCGACTATCCTACTAAAGCCTACATACATTAAATAAACCCAAACACACATAACACTTTTATCTGACTCCAGATCAGCGGAGCTGCCCGTCAGGATTCCCGGTCCAGGTCTGCACTAAAGAGCGCAAACACTTTATGCAACATTGTGCAAATGTGCGATGGAACCTAATCGCCTCTATTCTCTTGCTATATCCTGTAGGCCTACACTGCATTGTTGGTGTGTGTGACCTTCAGCATAAGCCTACGATGGTCTGGCCATATTGCAATAAGGGCTTCTATCTCTTCATTAGACCACGTGTGTCCACGACCACGGGACATTACGTGTCGCTGCGTAATAATGCCTTCTCCTTCCTTAAAGAAAATGATTGTGCTGTTTTACTCTTGTAAGAACAGAGCGCACATCCTCACTTCCTGATCTGATGTAACCTCAGACATTTTTCGTAGGGGAGGTTGATTCAGTGTTTATAGCCAATGTCACAGCCCAACCTTCCAGCATTCTGACAAGCTAAATTAAACTCCAACATGACACATGGTACAGAAGCTCATGCAAAACAATTAATTCCTTTTGAATCATATTCAAATCCTCTTATCTCCATCAACTTTTCCATTTGAGAATTGACAATTTTCCTTTTTTTTTTTTTTTCCCCCCCCCCTTATTGTAAAGTGATTTGTAAACCTTTAAACTTCTTTGCAAATGACTAAATCAAATAAATGAATAGTTTTTCTGTGTTTTAAAAATCATTGTGTTATCGTTGAAGATGGATAGATAATCACTGCTTGCCATTCCTGAGGCCAATTAAGCAGCACTCAGTGAAATTGGAAAACCTGTTCTCTCTGAGCTCTAATGGATGTTCTGGTCATTAGTTATCTGAGAGTCTTCTCTGGCTGTAATCAAACGTGAAACCAACCCGTTAAGCAGCCATAAAAGAACAGCTGCCTCGCACTGACCTTCTGTTTGAGCGAACCCAACTGTCGGCCATGTGTGTGGCGTTTAGGGCGACAATTATCGCTATGAAAAAGAAAAACTCTTATTTGCCTTCTCTTTTTTGCAGTGGTTGCAGCTCATTTGATGTCTCCTCTCGGCTGTATTAGCTTTTAGTGCTCTGTTAGTCTACATGGGTTGGTGTCTGGCGCACGCAGCAGTTGTGTGCACCGTCCTCCATCTGTCGTTAAGTAATGACAGTGTCTTGACAGCACATTTGCCACAAGCTTAATTCAATCAGCAAAACAAAATAGTGCGGCCCTCGTGCTCTTGTCATTCAGACCCACTCAAATCCGACTCTCCTCTCTCCTATAGGGGACCACCTGTCCAACCAGCAAGTCCCGCCTCCTCTCCCCCCGGCTCCGCCCCCGCACCATAAACAACACCCGTCCATCACGTCCCTGAGCCGCAGCTCGCTGGCCAATCAGAGGAGCCCGAGCCCTCCGCCCACAGCCGGCCTGGCGGCTGAGCTGCAGAGCACAGCGGAATGCGTTCAGCTGCAGGACAGCTGGGTGCTGGGCAGCAATGTGGCCCTGGAGAGCAGGTAAGTGCTGCCCACAGTCACTGGTGCACGTTAACCCAAGTATATTTACTTACTTACTTAAGTACATGTGTGCTTTACTTGAGTATTCGGATTTCCATGACAAATATTGTACTTCTGACTCCCACAACATTTCAAGGAAGGCAAATGGTACATTAGGGATATATTAAAAAGAAAATGTACTTTGGAATAGTTAAGTATTTTTAAAAGCAAGTACTCAAGTACAAATTTTATTTAGAATCTTTCACTTGTGGTTGAGTAATATTTGACCGGGAGTATCTATACTGGAGTTGAGTGGAGTTCTCATTTACAACAATGACCTGGGCAAATATTTCATGCCATTCACATTTCCAGGAAAGGAGAACAAATATTGCATATTGAGTTTTGTAATCAAGCGGTGTTTGGTCGCCCGTTTATTTGTATAGCATATTTCTTTCCATAAACCATGCTGTGCTTATAAACCTTCAGGTTTGAAATCAATTATATGACAGACTGGGAACCAGTGCAGGAGGATGCTAAACGCACACCAGTCTTAGTAGTGGTGCCAGCTCACGGCAGAAACATCTAAAGAGTTTGAGTCTTAAAAAGACAAAAAGAGTGGCTGCACACACTGAGAGCCGATTATTTATTAGGATGCAGAGTAAAACCAACGTTTCGGCAGTACAACTGCCTTCTTCAGGGTATGGCTGGGAACCAGTGTAACAATCTCAGAAGTGGAGTGATATGATCCACTTTCTTGTTATGGAGAATAATCCTGTTAAGTGCAAAAGTATCCATTTATATGAAGCAATACTCCTGATACCTATCCCCTCAGATATAGTTGTTTTTATCATCGGTAATACATATTTGTAGGGTTTCTGGCTACGTTAGACACACCTGCAGCTCAGTTCATTACTGCTGGCAGTTCATTGCATCTCCCTAAGGTGGATTACTGAATTATATACACTGTAGCTGTGAAATGTAATGGCTGGAGGTGAGTAGAAGCATCTAGAGGCTTGCCAGTTCAAATCAGGAAGGCCATGACTTAACAAGGAACTTTATAAGTGGATTATGTTTTTATATCAAGTTGGTGCTGGCCCTGGGCAGCATACCATCTTGTCATAAGGCCCTTACCCAAGCGCTCTTTCTGCAGCAACAGTTATATCTTTCTCAATCAGCAGTTTCGATTTACCCCCCGCTAATGAAGGAGGATACACTGTGCTCTCCTTCAGACTCAGATGATTCTATTCCAGTTTGATGTAGCTGTTGGCTCACAGTGAGATAGAACGTCGGCGTGCGGATGAGGGAGGATGTGGTGACTGCATACTAACCGCATGGCGACCTTGAGTCGTCTTCGTCATATCGACGAAACAATATGTGCGCACCTATCATCAGAGGAGGCATAAATCACTATCTGCTGCAGTTGCACTCTAAATCAGCTGGTTGTCAGTGGGAGGGAGGAGAGGGCAACTGCTGGATGCCGATGGGGGGGTCAGGAGGGACGGCCATGGGTGTCCATGTAACCACAGATGTCAAGTAAACTAGCGGGTTGAGGGATGTAAACAGAAGCCCCAGATACCATCTATTAGGCTGCCTTCGGGAGGTTTGTGGGCCAAGGCCAGACTTTGTGTAGGTCTGGTATGAGTGCTTGTGTAGGAGGTCCGCAGAGCCATGGGGGGTATGAGTACCAGTACCAACAGTACCGCTGCTAAGCACAAGTGCAACATGCACTGTGTGTAGGCCAGGGCACCACCGTGCCGAGCAGGCACCAAAATGAGACGATCATCTTAATAACTAAATTATTAATTACTTAAATCTAATACAATGGGCCATTTTCAGCACTACAAGTGAGTAACACTTGTTTTATGTTTACACTGTATGGTTACTAGCATAGGAATAAGAAAAGGCAGCTCATATGTGATCATGTGATTACTTACTTTGAGGCTCTCACTCTCTTTATTTCATTTGAAATTAGATTTAATTTAATTGCTGCAGTCATTCCCAGCCACACATCACTCTGATGCAGAGAGTCTGTTAAAACTATTCAAAATGGAGACATTAAAGTCTTTCAAGACCAGGTAGGCTAATAAACGGGGTTGATAGCACTAGCTAATTTTACTGGGTAATTAACACTAATGAATGAGGTGTTGGGTGGGAATCTTGATCTTTTACTCAATGCAGCTTTCAAAGTGAACCGCTTTCAGTGTTCAGTGAATGACTGAAGTAAGTAGAATGGGGCCACTGACATACTGTAAGCCATTGGTTCTCAAAGTGGGGTCTGGGGACCCCCAGGGGTCCTTGAGGGAGTTTCAGGGGGTCCCCAGCTAAATGATAGATAGGAACCAAATTAACCCTTATTGTAACTCAGAGAGTGTACAAATGCAACCAAATGGACCCTAATGGGTCCATTTGTTAAATCAACATTGATTTTACAATATAAATTTGGGTCCCAGAGATAGAAATGTCATTAAATGGGGTGTCTATAGCCTAATGCATGTCAAACTGGGAGTCCTTGAAATTAAAATGGTTGAGACTTGAGAATCACTGCTAGAGCCATACCATTATGGGGGTCCCTGGCATATCTTTTTCAAATGGGGGTCAATTTGGGGGTCCTTGACATGAAAAGGTTCCGGTCACCTCAGTAACTGCCCCTATAAGAGGAATTAAAGTGAACAAACATTAATAAACATTAATTAATTAAATGGGAAAGTTATTCTCAATTTTACTGAAGTTTCTTCTTGTTCAGGGAGCAGCTAAAATATCCAACAGAACAAGACAAAACCTTTTACACCTGTTCAAATGAATAATTATTCACAATTAATTCTTATTTAATTTTGTAAATTGCATATTTTACACAAATTAGCACAGTTTTGCCAGACTGTGTGGTTAATACTTTCAGCGCCATTGCCGTTGATTAATGCCAATTGAAGCCTAATTTTGATACTAACACTTAACGCCATTGCCGTTGATTAATGGCAATTGCGCTTTTATAGTGCATTCGATCGATCGAGCCATAATGCTACTTACGTTAGCCGGTTAGCTAGCTATGTTGTTAGCACAGCAATGGATCATCCATCTTAGATCGTCATCGCCATAATAATCCATTCTAGCCGTTTCTTTCAATCGCCTGTATCTCCTATTCCTTGTCCCAGATGGAATTTTGGTCAAAACAGCGTTTCTTTGACGGCACAGAGCCGGCGATGTGGAGCGTTCCAGTGCCCCGGGTTGGATTCACATTGTAAACAAGGCCTGTCTCGGCTCCGTTGAGCGTCCTAGGATAATCTACTTCCGGTAGACTGGAACTGTGGCTTTTCAAAATAAGAGCTCGACTGGAAAAAATGCTGGGGCTGAAACGGTTAAGAGAACCATGTTCTTGATTATAGTAATTTCCTACGTAAGTGACTAATGGCATTTTGTTCACCTGAGACATTCTGTTCTACTTTAGGTTTTACTCTATATTGTGCCAAGACCACTCCAGCTCTGTAATTGTAAAGACCTCAATTATACAACAATAGAGCACTGTTACTGCATGCCGCTATTCTTGTATAGTTCACTCTTGCACCAAGAAAACATTCACACCTGAAATCTTTAAGTGCTTTTAGAGTGCTTTTAATGAACCACACATGTTCACTGCTTAAGCATTGGTCTCCATAGCAACTGTGATTTGAATTGAACTTTGAATTGATGTGCTATTGAATTCCATTATCATGTGATGAGCATTGCATGTCTAATAGCCTCGTGCACTCGGCAGGTACTGTACTTATTCTGTTGCTACAGCTGTCCTTTACTTAAAGTTGACTCTTTGTGAAATCGATTTGCTATGGCACCATATGGCACTGGCGCCTTACTCTATGAGTACTGGAGCACAATTAAGAGTGACTCATGACTCAATGAACAGAGCTATGTATTTCTATGTATGTACAGTATGTCTCCATGCGGGCAGCGGTGGCTGAACGGTTTGCGGAGCGGTCTTGATACCGGAAGGTCGCCAGTTCGAATCCCCGGACCGGCACGTTAAAATTACCACCGCTGAAGTGCCCTTGAGCAAGGCATTGAACCCCTACCATGAAATGTTCTATGAGCAGGGTGTGGCTGTAAACAAGCATCTCGAGCTTAGTCCACTTCCCTGGGTAAACAAAGAACTTTGCTTTGCTTTGCTTTGTATGTCTGTTTGAGTACGGACAGCTGCAATACCGCTGGGTGGCCTAAAGTGGCACTGTTGATCAGCGTGGCCGTGTCTATGTCTCTATGTATGTCACTATATACACTAGTCATCATCATCATTTTTCGACCGCGGTCGAGATCGTGGATTTCACAATAACACGCCAGACTTCCCGGTCCTTCATTGCCATCCCCAGTTCCTGCTTACTGATGCCTGTGTCCCTAGCGATGACATCAGGGAACGACAGTTTTCTACCTCCGGTCTGCTTTGAGGCAGGACTCCAGAGAAGAAGGGAAGATATAACATCATT